>NC_091631.1:20015088-20328383 GCF_027580195.1 Bos mutus
CATTGGGTCGGTGATGCTCTCTAACCATCTCCTCCTCTGCTGCTTCCTTCTCCTTTGCCTTTAATCTTTCCCAGCATCAGGGTCTTTTCCAATGAGCTGGCTCTTCACATCAGGTGGCCACTTAGAGCTTTAGTATCAGTCCTTGGTTTGATCTCCTTGCCGTCCAAGGGACTTTCAAGAGTCTTCTAATTCAAAAGCACCAATTCTTCGGCACTCGGCCTTCTTATTGGTTCAACTCTGGTATCTACATGACTACAGGGAAAACCATAACTTTGACTATACAGACCTTTGTCGGCAAAGTGAAGTCTTTGCTTTTTAATATACTGTATAGGTTTGTCATAGTTTTCCTTCTAAGGAGCAAGTGTCTTTTAATTTCATGGCTGCAGTCACCATCTGCAGTGATTTTGGAGCCCAATAAAATAAAATCTGTCACTGCTACCACTTTTTCCCCTTCTACATATATTCTAACAGAAATTCATCTCAACTGTCAACATAGGATGGAAGAAATTACCTCTTTGACTTTATTTTCCTTCTTATACAGGTGAAGAATAAACCAAAAATCAAAGTAGTTTAAAAAAGGAATCCACATGAAACCTTAAGTACCTAACATCTAATTAGGACAGAAAAATAACTGGGAATGAGTCACATAGGGGGACACCAATAATTGAAGTTTAGAATGAAAATATTCCAAACAAAAACAACCACATATATGTAAAAAGCCAAGCTGTTATTTCTTTTTAAGATTTCTAAACATCCTGTGGTTTTTTTTTTTTTTTTCCTCAAAGTCCCTAATATTTTTCCTGATTGTAATCAAGAGAAAAAAATAATTCCAACCTTCATTCCAAGACATTTCTTCAAGATATATTCGAGCATCTACTGGTCCCATATTTCTTAGATCATCTTCTGTAAAATATAGAATGAGATACTTTCTTTTGATATTTAAATTATAACCATGAAGAATGCTAAGCAGGCAACTCCAGCCTGGTCACTACAATTCTAATTTTAAAACTTAGCTTACTACTTTTGATAGCAATTTTAAAGCTGCCTGACTTCAGCTGACAAAAAAAATCCAGAACATCTTAAAAATGCCATTTTTTACAAGTATGCAATAAGTAAAACCATGAAGTTGGTTTTGATGACTCTGCAATCAACTAATGAACTGCATTTTGTAGGGGGAAATTTTCAGATAAACTATCTGTGTGACCAAGGAGGACAGTGTGGAGTCAGGTAAAAATTATTTGAACCTTGGTTATAATATTTTACTAGTTGTCAAACCTTAAGTATTTCAGATTATCTCTCATCTTCTTTATAAGGGTCAGTCTGAATTGAATTATGTCCCATCCCCCAAATTCTTATGTTGAAACCCCAATTTCCAACATCACCATATTTGGAAATAAGGCCTTTAGGAGATAATTAAGGTGAAATGAGGTCAGAAGACTAAGGTCCTAATCTGATAGAACTGATGGCCTTACAAGAGAAGGAAGAGAGAGGTCTTTCTCCACTCCCAAAGGAAAGCATCCTGAAGACACAGCAAGAAAGTGATCCTCTGCCAGCCAGAAAGAGACCTGACCAAGATCCTTATCAACTGGAACCTCAATCTTGGACTTTTCTGCCTCCAGAACTGTGAGAAACAAATTTCTGTTGTTTAAGCCACCTGGTCTATGGAATTTTGTTATGTCAAACATATTTTTATTATGCCTTTCAATCAACTGAGATCAGGCTAAAAGTGTTTTAAAGAATAAGGTTCTAATCAAATGTAAGTGGCTATTGGTCATCTGATTTTTATTTGCTCACAAGACAGTGACAGGTAACTTACAAGAAAAATTATTTTAAAATATGTCAATAACCATGCAACACAACCTTTCTGTGTTGATGTTCCGTTGCTGTTTCCTGGGCCAAAGTTTTCCCTGCAGATGGAAAGTCCAAAGAAACCTGGGATTCCACCTTCGTAGGAATTTAGTAGGGACGGTCTAGGTAGTATAAGCATGCACTCTTGCTTAAAACAAGTGTACTTTAGGACAAAGAAAACAACTACAGATGAGAAGAACTTGTCTTTGTTTTTAAAGGCATGTTGTACTTCCTGTATGCTTGTACTGTTCTTCTAGAAGTCAATGCCTAAAAGAAACCACTGAAGTCCACCCCTCCATCCCAATGAAAACGTCTTTAGCTGTCTCACTAGTCTCTTGTTCACGTGCTGAGAGTGCTTCCTTTTGTTCCGTTATGTGAATGCCTGCAACTTAATTATATTTAATAACTGCCTGTTCAAAATTTATTGGTGAGTTACACAATTTTAAAATAGATGAAAAGATCTTACAATATTTTGAACTCACCACGGTTTTCTATTAAGGTATGTCAAATTTTATATCACTTCATGTTTATTGGTTACCAACACTCTATTAAACTGTGCTAAAACTCAAAGATAAAGACTTCTGCAGAGTGACCAAGGGGTGTTTCTTCCATCTTTGTGTGTCCACTTAATAGCCTATCCAAAGTGTATTATGTATCAGTATGCAAGGTCATTTCTGAAGAAACCAATTTAATTTCCACATTCTATATAAGTTTACTTGGCCACAGGTTATTCAGTATTCTAAATTAAAGAGAAAATTTTTACCTAAAAGTCTCACGGATTTTATCATGTTTCAATTTCTTACTCGGGAGGACCAAGATAATTTACTTGAATGCAGAAATGAAACACTGTTTTAGAACTGAAGAATGGGAGTAACTGGTACTTAATGGGGCTTGGTTAAGGAGAAAACAGGTATAAATAATTTACAATCAAGTTGCCTATATTCAGGGTATCTTAACAGATAGATATTTTAAGTAATGCTGAAATCAGAGGAAATCAGACCAGAGGTGATGACAAGATGAATAAACCTTAATCGAACCTATCCTGGACATCTGTAATACATTAATTGTACAAAAAGACAATCCACCCATAGGTATTCATTATGCCATTTTTATTTTAAAATAATTAGTGAGACGTAAGTGGCAAATGTAACTGTTGAGCAAGCCGGGTTTGTATTGTTCCTGCTGCTCTACAAGGAAGCCACTGTTATTATCACTTAGTTACTATTTCATGTGGGAACCCTTTCTATTATTCCACCTACTCAAAAAAAGTGGCTTTTGCTTTTTTATTATTTTTTAAATTCTTTCTGCACAGGAACTTTAGCTAAGTACCTAGTCGAAATATCAGTTTAGACCACATCTCATGGTAAAGGGAAAGAAAATATAACACAAAAATGGTTAGCACTTTACCCAAGGTCAGAGTTAAAAGGAGTCTTTAAAACATTCTCCTGTTCTATGGCCATCTAAATATTTATATATCGACCTGATGATTCAATACTATGTGTGCACAGACCAAGTTTTGTGGGGATTCTGGTTTGAAAGGTCAGTATCTGAGACAAAGGAGAACACAGGCTTCCCCTGCAATCAAAGTAGTGTGTTCCCATGAAAGCTTTTTTGTAAGCCAAGGTGGGAAAAGCAAAGAAGCGATTACCTCAAGACACATCTTCCTAATGGATGCACAAAATAATTCCAGATAAAGCACAGATGCTCACAGATCCGGTTCAAAGCTATGGTGGCTTGGTGCTGAATGTACACCAGTTCCCAAAGAGGTGGGGGGAACAGCTTGGTGGTGCCACTCTGCTGCTCGGGGCTCAGGGTGCATGCTACCTCTCTAAGGGGCTCACAGAAAAGCAAATGTGGAACACTATTTTCATTTTTCACCTTTTTTCATAAAAGTGAACATTCTCTTTATTTCCATTAAGTGAAAGTTTACTCTCATGAAAGCAAAATGGCATAAAGCGAATTTTTGAAAAGTAGAGGGTACCTGCAACTGTTTGATTTCTGTATCATATAAAATTTTACAGGCAAAACTATCCTGTGGTGTTGGGCGTGAGAAAGTGAGCAGTGGTTGGAAGGAATCACAGGGGCCTTCTGGGGGTGCTGGTTTATTAGATGGATGTGTTTACTTTGAAAATTCATCAAGCTGTACACTTAGGACTGGTGCATTTCTCAGTATGTATATGTATGTATATACTTCAATAAACTTTAGTGTGTTAGAACTCTAATGGCTATATTTTAAAACAGAAATAAGGAGAGAAAAATTAAGGGAAAGAAGTAAAGAGCACCATAAGAAACTGTGTATCCTTTGAAAGGACCATAATCTAACAACTTCTGAAAAAGGTTGGGGGTGATTAAGTCAGAGGAAAACTGGATCCCTGGAGAACTGTATAATGAGCAGAGGGGGTACACACAAGGAAAAGGTGAATCTAAGTGGGGGGATGGGGGGGAGGGGAGAGATCACGATCTTTTGTTAAGAGGCAGGTGTCCAGGGAATGGGGCAACAGTACCCCCCCAACACTAGGATTACAATGAAGGAGCACAAACAAATCAATGTGTTTTTTTTCCTTTTTAAACAATGATCTCTGCTTGTCCACCATTGTAGTTATAATTAGAAAATGTAATTCCTCCCTAGCCCTTAAAGTAACTCACTGGAACCCTGTAATTAGCTTTGATTATTATCTACTAATCATGCATTGTATCTGCAAAAGACATGTTTGTTTTCTTTTGAGTTTTACATATTATAAATATTTTTCCTCATTACAATGAAATATTGTAATATGTATCTGAAAATGTAAATCCTATCTCAAAGTTCTTCATAAGACACTACTAAAAATGTTGAGAAAACAGAAACTGACTTAGAGATTTAATTAAATAGACAGATCCAAGATTTTAATCTGGAATCTTAGCTACAATATGGTAATAACTTAAAAAAACAAAATAACAAACAGTCTTTTGGAAAGAAGACACATTGCCTGGCATTTGGTGAACTCCATCTTGAGTCCAGCGACACTATGTGATTCCAGATTGTTTTGAAGTGAATGGGTTCAGCTTTTTCTAAGGTATACAGGAACATTAAGGTCTGGTCAAACCCAGTACTGTGCTGACAAAGCTCAGGCAAATATGGAGACAAGAACAACTTCCAGATTTACTTACATGTAGAAAACAGAGCACTATCATTAAATAGAGATTCCCTACCAATGTAATGATAAAATCAATTTATGTGGTTACTTGAAAAAGAATCTTTCAACCTTTAGAAGTATAGGCCCTTCTGACCTTGTGTTCTATTGGATTTGTCTGACAACAAGAAGTGAAAGAATTCTGTGGCTCCATTGTCTCAACAGTGGGATCTAAGAAAACACTGGCAGGACTCATCAGAGAGGTTTATGAGCCTGCAATTCAAAGAGATTAAAAGGAAAATCTACGGAGATTCTTTCACACTGAAGAATAACATTAAATAACTATTAGCAGCTTGGTTCAGTAAAGCTTACTAGAGCTCTCGCTGGGTCATTCACAACTTTCTAAAAGAGGAAAGGTTTTTTTCAGCTCCATTTGGGAATCAATAAATATTTCTTACTTCTTACAAGACAATGGAATTCCAGTCCTTTAAAACTTCCTCCTAATGATAGTAAAATTTCTAAAACAGCTCTTTGTTTGCTGCCTAGATAATTACACTTCCTAATCCCGGGAAACCTTTTCTAACTGTAGCTACAATTCAAATAAATAAGTAAAAATAAATAAATAACAGCAACAAAAAGCTACCAAGAAGAAGAATTTAACTTTATGGATGAGATATCTAACAATCTCATTCAACCGTTCAACCCACTACTGACCAAAAGATCCAGTCTAAATGTAACTCTGTCCCTACTATTCAAGTATGGGACTGCTGTGTATTACTCAAGTGAGCAAGTCCCCTGAACACTCTTATTTAGCAATTAGTTTACTGTATTTATTTTTATGCCATTTAAAATACTTAAAAGTTTATTTCAAACTGACAGATGCCATCAAGTGTGGTAAATGCAAACAGCAGTATTTTCCTTTAGGTTAGATCTAAACTCAGTATCTTGCTGTTTTAAAACCAAATAATTTTAAACAATCACCTCCTTCTTAAAAATAATTTTACTTAAAAATCATTTTTCATATATTAAATAACCTGAAGAAAATCTGTTTCTTGCCCTTAACAGTCACTGTTCTTGGAACAGTCTGTCTTGGTAAGAGACTCAGAATCAAGCAATGTTCAACTTGAAACCTGCTCATTAAATCATAAAGCTCTATAATTCTTTCTTAGATGAAATTAAAGAGTCACAACTGCAAGGCTTTAGATGCTGATGAAAAACTACAAACTTGGGCCTTAATTATGGACTTGAGCTACGGAGCTTTCACAAGCTGAACGTACACCTTGTGCTGATGAAAGGTACCAAATGAGTCCGGAAACTGAATTTCATGTTTCACTACAGAAAAGTAGAACACAGCAGCAGAATTAAGCCTGGCCTCTCACTCTGACCCTTAAATTGCCTCATTCCTAATTATTTGGAACTAAAACAGTAGGTTATACACACCTATTCAAGACTTGGCAACCCAGCACAGTGATTAAAGTCAGAGAAGGGCTTTGAGTTTCCCCTCAATCAATTATTAGTTATGTGCCCTTTGTCAAATAACTCTGAGCCTCAGACTCCTTCTCTGGAAAACAGATACTAATATCTTCCTTACAAGGTTGTTAAGCAACGATTAAAAGACAATTGCCATAGTTCCAGTGCTTGACAAATGGCAGCTCTTTTAACTTATTATTAACTCACAGTGTTTGTGTTCACCTGTCTATAACAGAGCATAGGACAATGATTCAACTGTTGCGGTTTGGGGAGCCTCGGGTACCACATTGTAGGATGGCAGCCACTTTTGACCTTGTCTGGATTTGTAACAGTATTAAGAAACTGTATGTACTTTACTACTGTCAGTACCATTAGAATTGATCCATTATTATCAAAGACATTGTCCAAATTATTATTTAGTCCTTCCAAAACATCAAACAGAACTGAAAGATAGGCGCCATGGGGGGGTATCAAAATAATTTGTGGATTAAATTCAGAGGTCAGACATAATGACAGTAGATTAGCAAGTCAGGTAAGGCTTCTCATGGGGGTGGGGGGCGGTGTGAGTGGAGATAGGACTAGAATTGTTATCTTGAACAAAGAACACGCTGTGAAGCAACAGAAGGGGAGGGTGTTCTGAGTAAAACTACAAATAGCATAAGCAGACACGTTTGGGAATCCCTAAATGGATGGGGAGAAGATTCACATCAGGTTTATGATTGGTGATGAGGTTGGAAAGAGTAACTAGGGTCAAACTTAAAAGCTTCTGTCCCATTTAAATTCCAGGTGAATAGGCTGTGTTAGGGAGTGGGTATAGTTATATATGTTCTTAAACAAGAGTGAGAATAAAGAAACCTCAATCAATCAAAATGAAAATGACTTTCGGAGAAAGCCAATTAGCAGCTGTGGAAATAGCCTAAGTGTATGTTATAATCTGGGCATGGATTGCTGTGGTAGCTATAAGGATAAAAAGATCACTTAGGGGGAAAAAAAAAAAACCCACATTAAAGAAGAAATGCCAACCTTCATTTTTAACTCATTGGTTATATACTGAGCAAACCAGAAGTAATCAGAGTGTAACCCGAAACAAAGATTTCAAGTCTGAGAGTTGAAAACAAGCAATAGGAAAGGCGGGCCCAGACTCGGTTTTGAACCCGTTGTTTTCATTTGGGTCAATTACTCGAGTAGAAATTGGGAAAGAGGTTAAAGATGAGAAACAAACTTCCTAAAACCCTACATTTTCTTGTTATTAAATTAGAACTTCCGATTATGTCCAAGTATTACAGGAGTATAACTACAGTCTTGCCCAGAGGTTTCTATAGCTTTATTTGAAAGTAGCCAAATTTTTATTCAAGATCACTGAGAAATTACAAAAACAGTTATTTGTATTCAAATAAAAGTAACAATGTGAACGGTCACCTTCTTGTCACAAATAAGGTGAAGCAAGGGGACCCTCACAGAAAGTTTTATCTATATTATCTTCTCTCTCTGAAGAAATGCCAGTCCCTAACTGTCTAGATGGATTTTCTGCATCATTTCACATACTTACTTTTCCCAGAAAGAGTCACCAAAAAAAAAACATGCGCGCTGATGCTTATCTTCAAGTTTTACCTGCAGCACATTTTTATAAGCAATTTTCAAATTCCTAAAATCAAATGGAGATACTGATATAGCCATAAGTGGAACCTAACTAATACAAGCGTTTTATAAGGGTCAGTTTTAGCAAATAATTTATACAAATATCTACTGGCCTTAGGTTATTATTCCAAACAGTGAACCCAAATTCGCATTATCTACATTTAAAAGTATTAATTCCCTTCTTATGGAGTTAATTAGTCTTTAGTGTTAACTTGATTTTCAGGGAGCATTCTTATTTTAAATTTAAGAAATTCCATGTTGATTCAGTTCTCTGGTGCACAGATGATGGTAGGGTTTTAAGGTATGTTCCTCATTTGGTCCAAGATTTATTCTCAAATATTTATCCTAATAAACAGATGAAGTGAATTGTGTAATACCAGAAATGATTTTTTTCTACCTAGGTAAGGAGAGTATAGCTGATGAGCTTCACATAAAGACACTAACTTTACAATGTCTGGCTTAATCCCCTTCAGAGCCTGGTTGTGTAGCGTGAAGGCTCTACATCACCGAAATAATTCACTAACAGAGAACCAAGATGCATCTTAATGTAAAATAATATACCACCAAGGATTCCAGACACAATCCGCTTTTTTTTAATAACATAATTTAATTTGACTGACTTCATCCGAACGAAGGTCTGTTCCTCTTCAGATCATAGTGAAGTAAACTAAGCATAAGCTGTGTCACTCTAGAAGAGCCACTGGGGCATCAGAATGTGTGACTCAAACTACAAAGCTACTGAATCATGATCCCTACTCTTTTCCTATGATACCCTTCTGACCTGCTTTTAAATATGCTTAATATATAAGAAAATTCCTCACAAGAATTATAGAGGTGCAAAAATCTGTTCAACAGGTATTTTCACGTGAACATTTTCTAAATCCTCAAAGAGATTTTCTGAAGTGTTCACCTGGTTGCTGGGAGTGCAAAGACTAACCTTGAATAACTACATGCCTTTCAAAGGGAGCGTGGAAAGCAGTCTTTGGAAGCATAATTAAAAACAATACGGTAAATACGTCCAACTGAAATTAACTGATTAAATTCACTAGTTAACACTGCTTTCAAAATGTGTAATATCTGGGAACTGAATATTACTCATCTTTTTTTTAGGTCTGCTTTTTTTCAGCCTGGCCAACACTGCCCTAAAATGTCAACCGAGAGTATAGAAGTGGAAATGATATGAGAAAAAATATAGGTAATTTTCTTTAGGTTATCTATCCCAGAGCTTTCCTTTTGATCATTTCTTTTGTGAAGCAAAGAGATATGGATTCCAAGGGCCTCTTTAAACGATCTTTTACAGAAATAAATGGTTGCAGGTAATATATGAGGCTTTCCTTACAAAAGAGCGCCAACTTTGAGCTGTGAAATCCAAGAAAGTATTCAAAATCAGCCAATAACACCTCTGCCTCCTTCCCAGGTACACAGAAGTCAAATTTATTTTATACTATATATTAGTGGAGCGCAGGAAACAAATATATTTAAAACACACCCTATGAAAAGAAAGTTCTACAATGAACTACATCCAAAAAGAGTCCTGTATAACAAAGCTATTTCCATGTCCCCAGGGGGTGACCCAGAAGAAAAGAGTGCTTTGACCTGGTTATAACAAATTTTCTCTCTCTTGGTAAGTTATCCTGGTCTTCAGCAAATTATCACTCTCAAAGGTTTTCCTTCTGCCAAATCTAAATCCTAAGTGTTAGAAGTTCAAGTGCATTTCCTTCTTTTGAGGAGCCATTTATTGAACATGGGTCAAGAAGGAGAAATTAACGTTGGTGTTGAAGAGAAATGACAACACAAAACGAGGCTTATTTGCAGTTTTAAAAACAGCTCTAGTAGGAAAGGCTTAAAAACAGCAAGTTATATTTGGATAAGAACGCCTATTACTTAACTAAACAGCAAGTCAATCTCAATTTAAAACTGAAACAAAGCATTTGCACTATGAGGAGGCTTTGGTAATACAGGAAATATTTAGTACTTGGATCTGGGGTACTAAAATGTCATGGAAATGTGTATTTCTGCTGTCATAGTATAGCTCAGCCACCGGAAACAGCTGCAAGTAAACAGACATTATACATATAAATTCCCAGAAGAGCTGCCTATTTATCTGAATCAAGCTCAATCTCACTATATTTGGTTTGTCTGAATTTTGCTGTGACCTTATCAATGATTTACAAGAATCTCCTATGAGACAGTAGGCTAGAGTTGCTTCCATTAAAACCTCCAAACCCAGGACTCAAAGCTCAAAAGAAATCCACATTTCCAAAGACTTCATAAAGGCAATGGAGAAACACTTGAGGATGTTGCTTATTTGTTCTTCCAAAATCTCTTAAACCCTACTTTATGTAATTCTACTGCTCATGTTTAACCCTGCTCCATTTTTCTCTCCATTTCTGGTCTTCCCCACCCTATGCCCTAGAGCAAAAGAGAATATTTTTTAATTTCTGATCTCTCCCTAGCTCTTCCTCTGTAGACAGTAGGTTTCTAGTCAGTTTCACAGATAGGTTCTTAACAGTAACAAGCTGTGGAGCAGCAAACATACAGAGCAGCAGAGCAAGTGCACACCCTACATGCCTTACAATACAGGTTTGTGGGTCATCCTCACCATAAGCACATGAGCACCCCAAAATACAGACTGATAAGCATGTGCGAAGCATCATGAGACACTGTCATCCCCAGCAGAACTTGGTCACTTCAGAAACATAGTTAACTTCTCACACACTACACACTCATGGTTATTAATTTCAACACTTTCACAGACATTTTACTATGTGAACCAGGTCAAAAAGGTGTATCTGAGGGTAGAATTCACCCTCAGATGAAACCACTTCTACATTCCTTCTTCTGCCAGAAGTACAAGCATTTACAGAAGAAATACAACATTTGAAAGATGTGCATAAATATATTAGATAGAAGGAGGACCCAATATTCAAAGCATATTTGAAAATTAATCCAGATTCACTGCAAAAGTACCTTTGTCAGTTTCTTAACATTTTTTAAAAAGTAAATACTAATCATCTTGAGAGATGATTAGTATTATGAAAGTCACTATTAAGAACTAATACTTCAGTATGTAAGCAAATTGCTCATGAAGTCTTTACACAAAGGCATCACAAGTTGGCTTTAACCTGTAATGCTGTGTTTTGGGAATAAAGCCTTATTTTTCAAATCAAATTTTCATAACCTTAGTAATAGGAGCCTTATGATCATTCTGCTAAGTTTGATGGTGTGCCCGTGCAGACCATGGGAGAAGATTCAATAAAATAGAGTATAGAGACATGAGCTTTTATCAACACATCTGAGTCAATGCTGAGCCTGGCGCGCTATGGCAGAGTGCAACCGAGTGTTTTCCCCACAGGCCGTGGCTGATTATTGACTCCTCCCATTAGCATGTAGGGTGCATACTGAAGGTTTCAGAGAGAAGGCTGGGGGACTCCTATCCCAAGGCCAGTGCTGAAAGACAGCCTATCACTTCGTGTAACTGCAGTCCATGTGTGACAAACCTGACCTACATTTCTCCCTTTCTTTCTCACAAGAGCCTGTCACTGTTTTAAGAAGCTATTTTCTAAAACCCACAAAAGAAATGACTTTTAAAATTGCTTAGGAAATGTACATTCCTAAAATATCATTTATAGCAATCTTATAAGGAATATCATCTGTACAGGAGATAATCATAAAAACCTAGCCTAATATAAGCTCAGAGACAGCCAAGAGTGCTTTACGATGTTATCCTTTGTATTCTGCTTTAGACTGTCATTTATATAGTAGATAATCCTAAAAGTACAATTAAATTTTTAATCAGTACATAATTAAATTTAATAAAAAGGAAGTTTTTAAACATAAAAAACATATTCGTTAGGAATGTATAATTAAACATTTTTCATTAGTTATAAAAAGTAGCTTTCACAGCTTCACAAGAAGCCACATCCTAGTAGTTCTGTTAACTTCTCAATGGATACACAGTAATCACTGCTAAGAATAGGGCATAATTAGAAACAATGATGGAGGGGAGGAGAAAGGAGGAATAATAACGGTGTAAATGCTGGAATGGGCTCCCCAGGAGTGGCTGCAGACTGCACTTCAGAGTTGCCAGTGTGCTGGGCTCCTCACCATAAGTACCTACCATGTCGCTGCAGGTCATACTCTTTTTTTGTTTCTTCATTCCCTAGAATTTTCCATGCCTGATCGATTTCAATGAACTTCTGTATACATTCCTCCACTGATCCTGCTGGCGCATCTGCACTCTGTTTATCTGGATGATACTGCCAATCAAAAATAAGGGCAGGTGATGAGTAGAGAGGGTTGGGGGGAGGTAGGTTACCAAAAAAAAAAAAATCTATATCTGAGCCGTATTTAAGAGAGATGGTAATGAGAAGATGAAAACAAGCAACGAGACTACAGTGCTGGGCACAGGAGACAACTGCCAGGTTAATTAGAGCACTGGAGCAGCTATAAATCCACTGGTGACATGATCTGTCACAACGTGCAAAGACAGCATTTTCTGGATAATTTGCTGATGGAATCACTGGTCTCATGGACAATTTACCTAGAGAGGATGACTAACACAAACAGAAATAGGTACATGCAGACGAGCAGGACATGACAGAGGAAGAGTGCAGACTCTGCAGTGTATGAAGCTCTCCTCATAAAATGTGCTTGGCTGGAAATATCATCTCCATGCACTACTAGCTTTTCTTTCGAAATCACACAATTATACTTTTTAAAATAAAACACCTCTCACCTTCTGGTTCAGCCCTGAAGATTTTAAAGTTATAAATCCCCAAACACAAATTTTTCTTGAAAAATGGTTGTTTTAGGCTAAATTTGTAGGAAACAACTTTAAAGAACTCAACAAAACATTTAAATACAAATTAATTCATTAGTAAATCTTTCTTACTTTGTTTTCATGCTGAACTTCTCCACACTGCTGATGATCCTCACTAGCAGAGCAAACGGAGAAGGCAATGGCATCCCACTCCAGTACTCTTGCCTGGAAAATCCCATGGACGGAGGGGCCTGGGAGGCTTCAGTCCATGGGGTCGCTAGGAGTCGGACACGACTGAGCGACCTCACTTTCACTTTTCACTTTCATGCATTGGAGAAGGAAATGGCAACCCACTCCAGTGTTCTTGCCTGGAAAATCCCAGGGACGGGGAGCCTGGTAGGCTGCCGTCTATGGGGTCGCACAGAGTCGGACACGACTGAAGCGACTTAGCAGCAGCAGAGCAAAAGCTACTGTGGTATTTGGTTGCCCAGAACTAGTGAACATCATGCACGCTGGGACAAAGATCATTAGAGCAAACAGAATCAAGTTTCCATTTTTCTTTTGACTCACTATTTCTCTTCCTCACTCCCTATGTCCAAATCTATCAGCTACCAATATTTAAATATTTAAGCTAATTAATGTAATGACTAAAGAAAAGGAAGCTAAGGCTTATTGTTTCATCTTTTTTAGGCCATGATTTATTAAATGACCTTCATAAAAGTTATTCCCACACTGAAGTTTAATCCATCTTTAAAGTTAGGGTTTTAAATAATGTACCAAAGCCAAAACAGAGTTTGCTATATTAAGATCTCTAGCAAACCCTTCTTACACTACATAAAGACAGTCTGTATATATAACACGTCTGGTATGAATCAATGTTATTTCACTCACATGCTCAACTATACTACTAGCATATATTTAAGATATACTTACTTGTGAAATCTCAATCTCAGTATGCCATAAGCATTGAGTAAGGCCCTAGAGAAATCCCTTAATCTAGCAGCGGTATCATGTAAGTATAGACTAGAATACAGGGAATTTCTAATAGGCCACTAGAAAAACCAACAGTGGTTGGTACAATGAACAGAAAACATTGGACCTAATCATTTACCAAGAAAGAAAGCCCTACAAAAGAAAGAATTAGTTTCTAGCTGCCCCAAACTAAAAGTTATCACTAAATTTTGAGTCATATATCAGTTCTATGAGAGTCAAAGCACAATTCATTTTCACTAATTTGGTATTTTCCTGACTACTATTTTAAATAAGTAATTCATCATCTACCATTTTAAATAAGTAATTCATGATCTGAAGCTTTTTAGATGTGTTCTGTTGTGCTAATAGAATGGAATAAATCTTACACTCTGATACAGACAATTAAAAACGACAGTTATAGCAAGAAAATAAGTATGTCATTTGGGGTGCTAAAAGCCTCAGTCCAATCGGCTTTGATAGTAAGTTCCAGAACAAAAATGAAGGTCTAAAACAGACAATACATTTTGTGATAACAGCCCCCAAGGATCAGTTCAGTTCAGTTCAGTCACTCAGTCGTGTCCGACTCTTTGCGACCCCATGAATCGCAGCACGCCAGGCCTCCCTGTCCATCACCAACTCCCGGAATTCACCCAAACTCATGTACATCGAGTCAGTGATGCCATCCAGCCATCTCATCCTCTGTCGTCCCCTTCTCCTCCTGCCCCCAATCCCTCCCAGCAGCAGAGTCTTTTCCAATGAGTCAACTCTTCACATGAGGTGGCCAAAGTATTGGAGTTTCAGCTTTAGCATCATTCCTTCTAAAGAACACCCAGGGCTGATCTTCTTTAGAATGGACTGGTTGGATCTCCTTGCAGTCCAAGGGACTCTCAAGAGTCCTCTCCAACACCACAGTTCAAAAGCATCAATTCTTTGGCGCTCAGCTTTCTTCACAGTCCAACTCTCACATCCATATATGACCACTGGAAAAACCATAGCCTTGACTAGATGAACCTTTGTTGGCAAAGTAATGTCCCTGCTTTTGAATATGCTATCTAGGTTGGTCATAACTTTTCTTCCAAGGAGTCAGCATCTTTTAATTTCATGGCTGCACTCACCATCTGCAGTGATTCTGGAATCCCAAAAAATAAAGTCTGACACTGTTTCCCCATCTATTTCCCACCAAGTGATGGGACCGGATGCCATGATCTTCGTTTTCTGAATGTTGAGCTTTAACCCAACTTTTTCACTCTCCTCTTTCACTTTCATCAAGAGGCTTTTGAGTTCCTCTTCACTTTCTGCCATAAGGGTGGTGTCATCTGCATATCTGAGGTTATTGATATTTCTCCCGGCAATCTTGATTCCAGCTTGTGCTTCTTCCAGCCCAGCGTTTCTCATGATGTACTCTGCATATAAGTTAAATAAGCAGGGTGACAATATACAGCCTTGACGTACTCCTTTTCCTATTTGGAACCAGTCTGTTGTTCCATGTCCAGTTCTAACTGTTGCTTCCTGACCTGCGTCTTTCATTAGCGTCTTATAATTTTCTGTGAACATTTCTTTTGTTTCTCTAGGTAAGTTTATTCCTAATTAATTATTTTTGTTGCAATGGTGAATGGGATTGATTCCTAAATTTCTTTTCCTGATTTTTCATTGTTAGTATACAGAAACGCAAGTGATTTCTGTGTATTGATTTTGTATCCTATAACTTTGCTAAATTCACTGATTAGCTCTAGTAATTTTCTGATACTATCTTTAGGGTTTTCTACGTACAGTATCACGCCTTCTGCAAACAATGAGAGCTTTACTTTTTTTCCGATCAGATTCTTTTTATTTCTTTTCCTCCTCTGACTGCTGTAGCTAGGACTTCCAGAACTATGTTCAATAATAGTGGTGTAAGTGGACACTCTTGTCTTGTTCCTGATCTTAGGGGGAATGTTTTCAGTTTTTCACCATTGAGAATAATGTTTGCTGTAGGCTTATCATATATGGCCTTTACTATGTTGAGGTAGATTCCTTCTATGCTCATTTTTTGAAGAGTTTTAATCATAAATGAGTGCTGAACTTTGTCAAAGGCTTTGTCTGCATCTATTGAGATTATCATGATTTTTATCTTTCAATTGTTAGTACAGTGTATCACATTGATTAATTCGGATATATTGAAGAATCCTTGCATTCCTAGAATAAACCCAACTTGATCATGGTGTATAAGCTTTTTGATGTGTTGCTGAATTCTGTTAGCTAAAATTTTGTTGAGGATTTCTGCATCTATGTTCATCAGTGATATTGGCCTGTAGTTTTCTATTTTCATGTTGTCTTTGTCTGGTTTTGGTATGAGGGTGATGGTCGCCACATAGAATGAATTTGGAAGTGTTCCTTCCTTTGCAATTTTTTGAAAGAGTTTTAGAAGGATAGGCATTAGCTCTTTAAATGTTTGATAGAATTCTCCTGTGAAGCCATCTGGTCCTGGGCTTTTGTTTTTTGGCAGATTTTTGATCACAGCTTCAATTTCAGTGCTTGTAATTGGGTTGTTCATAATTTCTATTTCTTCCTGGTTCGGTCTTGTAAGATTGAACTTTTCTAAAAATCTGTCCATTTCTTCCAGGTTATCCATTTTACTGCCATAATAGTCTCTTATAATCCTTTGTATTTCTGCATTATCTGTTGTAACCTCTCCTTTCTCATTTTTAATTTTGCTGATTTGATTCTTCTCTCTTTTTTTCTTGATGAGTCTGGCTAAAGGCTTGTCAATTTTGTTTATCTTCTCAAAGAACAAGCTTTTAGTTTTATTAATCTTTACTATTGTTTCTTTCATTTCTTTTTCATTTATTTCTGATCAGATCTTTATGATTTTTTTCTTTCTACTAATTTTGGTTTATTTTTTTTCTTTTTCCAGTTGTTGTAGGTGTAAAGTTAGGTTCTCTAGTCTATGTTTTTCTTGTTTCTTGAGGTAGGATTGTATTGCTATAAACTTCCCTCTGAGTACTGCTTTTGCTGCATCCCAGAGGTTTTGAGTTGTTGTGTTTTCATCGTCATTTGTTTCTAGAAAATTTCTGATTTCCCTTTTGATTTCTTCAGTAACCTGTTGGTTATTTACAAACATGTTGTTTAATCTCCATGTGCTTGTGTTTCTTACAGTTTTTTTTTTCTTATAATCTATACCTAGTCTAATAGTATTGTAGTCAGAGAAGATACTTGATACAATTTCAATTTTCTTAAATTTACTGAGGTTTGATTTGTGACCCAAGATGTAGTCTATCCTGGAGAATGTTCCATGTGCACTTGAGAAGGTTTATTCTTCTGCATTTGGATGGAATGTCCTGAAGATATCAATGAGATCCATCCCATCTAATATGTCATTTAAGACTCATGTTTCCTTATTAATTTTCTCTTTTGATGATCTGTACATTGGTGTGAGTGGAGTGTTAAAGTCTCCTCCTATTATTGTGTTACTGTCGATTTCTCCTTTTATGTCTGTCAGTGTTTGTAGAGAAAAGAGTTCCAGAAAAACATCTATTTCTGTGTTATTGACTATGCCAAAGCCTTTGACTGTGTGGATCACAATAAACTGTGGAAAATTCTGAAAGAGATGGGAATACCAGACCACCTGACCTGCCTCTTGAGAAACCTATATGCAGGTCAGGAAGCAACAGTTAGAACTTGACATGAAACAACAGACTGGTTCCAAATAGGAAAAGGAGTTCGTCAAGGCTATATATTGTCACCTGCTTATTTACCTTATATGCAGAGTACATCATGAGAAATGCTGGGCTGGATGAAGCACAAGCTGGAATCAAGATTGCCGGGAGAAATATCAATAACCTCAGATATGCAGATGACACCACCCTTATGGCAGAAAATGAAGAGGAACTAAAGAGCCTCTTGATGAAGGTGAAAGAGGAGAGTGGAAAAGTTGACTTAAAGCTCAACATTCAGAAAACGAAGATCATGGCATCTGGTCCCATCACTTCATGGAAAATAGATGGGGAAAACAGTGGAAACAGTATCAGACTATTTTTTGGGCTCCAAAATCACTGCAGATGGTGATTGCAGCCATGATATTAAAAGACGCTTACTCCTTGGAAGAAAAGTTATGACCAACCTAGACAGCATATTCAAAAGCAGAGACATTACTTTGCCAACAAAGGTTCATCTAGTCAAGGCTACGGTTTTTCCAGTGGTCATGTATGGATGTGAAAGTTGGACTGTGAAGAAAGCTGAGCACTGAAGAATTGATGCTTTTGAACTGTGGTGTTAGAGAAGACTCTTGAGAGTCCCTTGGACTGCAAGGAGATCCAAACAGTCCATTCTAAAGGAGATCAGTCCTGGGTATTCATTGGAAGGACTGATACTGAAGCTGAAACTCCAATACTTTGGCCACCTCATGTGAAGAGTTGACTCATTGGAAAAGACTCTGCTGCTGGGAGGGATTGGGGGCAGGAGGAGAAGGGGACAACAGAGGATGAGATGGCTGGATGGCATCACCGACTCGATGTACATGAGTTTGGGTGAATTCCGGGAGTTGGTGAGGGACAGGGAGGCCTGGCATGCTGCAGTTCATGGGGTCTCAAAGAGTTGGACATGACTAAGTGACTGAACTGAACTGAATGTTTGTCTGTCTTATGTATTGAGGTCCTCCTATGTTGGCAGCATAGATCTTTACAATTGTTATGTCTTCCTCTTATATTGATCCTTTGATCATTATGTAGTGTCCTCCCTTATCTTGTAATCTTCTTTATTTTAAGGTCTATTTTGTCTGATATGAGGATTGCTACTCCAGCTTTCTTTTCTTCCCATTTGCATGGAATATATTTTTCCATCTTCTCAGTTTCAGTCTATGTGTTTTGAGGTCTGAAGTGAGTTTCTTACAGACAGCATATATATGGGTCTTGTTTTTGTATCCATTCAGTCAGTCTGTGTCTTTTGGCTGAAGCATTTAATCCTCTTACATTTAAAGTAATTATTGATATATATGTTTCTGTTGCCATTTTCTAATTGTTTGGGGTTGATTTTGTAGATCTTTTTTCTTCTGTTGAATTTCTTGACTATGTAAGTCCATTTAACATTTTTTGTAAAGCTGGTTTGGCGGTAGTCAATTCTCTTCACTTTTGCTCGTCTGAAAGCATTTTATTTCTCCATCAATTTTGAATGAGATCCTTGCCAGGTACAGTAATCTTGGTTGTAGATTTTTCCCTTTCAGTACTTTAAATATATCCTGCCATTCCCTTCTGGCCTGCAGAGTTTCTGCTGAAAGATCAGCTGTTAAGCATATGGGGTTTCCCTTGTATGTTACTTGTTGCTTCTCCCTTGCTGTTTTAATATTCTTTGTGTTTAGTCTTTTTAGTTTGATTAGTATGTGTCTTGGCATGTTTCTCCTTGGGTTTATCCTGTATGGGACCCTTTGTGCCTCTTGGACTTGACTGGCTATTTCTGTTTCCATGTTGGGGAAATTTTCAACTATAATCTCTTCAAAAATTTTCTCATGCCCTTTCTTTTTCTCTTCGTCTTCTATAATTCTAATGTTGGTATGTTTGATATGGTCCCAGAGGTCTCTGAGACTGTCCTCAGCTCTTTTCATTCTTTTCACTTTATTCTGCTCTTCAGAAATTATTTCCACAATTTTATCTTCCGGCTCAGTGATTCGTTCTTCTGCTTCAGATATTCTGCTATTGATTCCTTCTAGAGTATTTTTAATTTCAGTAATTATGTTGTTTGTCTCTATATGTTTATTTTTAATTCTTCTAGGTCTTTGTTAATTAATTCTTGCATTTTCTCCATTTAGTTTTCAAGGTTTTGGATCACCTTCACTATCATTACTCTGAATTCTTTTTCAGAATTTGCCTATTTCCTCTTCATTAATTTGGACTTCTGTGTTTCTAGTTTGTTCCTTCATTTATGTAGTATTTCTCTGCCTTTTCATTATTTTTTTTTTAACTTATTATGTTTGAGGTCTCCTTTTCCTAGGCTTCAAGGTTGAATTCTTTCTTCCTTTTGGTTTCTGCCCTCCTAAGGTTGGTTCAGTGGTTTGTGTAAGCTTCCTATAGGGTGAGACTTGTGCTGAGTTTTTGTTTGTTTGTTTTTCCTCTGATGGGCAAGGCTGAGTGAGGTGGTGATCCTGTCTGCTGATGATTGGATTTCTATTTTTGCTTTGTTCATTGTTTAGAGGAGGAAACTGCACAGGGTGCTACTGGTGGTTGGGTGATGCTGGGTCTTGTATTCAAGTGGTTTCCGTAGTGTGTGTTCTCACTATCTGATACTCCCTAGGGTTAGTTCTCTGGTAGTCTAGGGTCTTGGAGTCAGTGTTCCCACTCCAAAGACTCAGGGCTTGATCTCTGGTTAGGAACAAAGATTCCACAAGTGGCTTGTTTGGTATTAAGTAAGATTAAAACAAATATCCAAAAACGAGAAACCAAAGATCAACAAATGGCAGTTACAAAATCAGGCAAATAACAATTAAAATAATGGGATATACATATGCACCCATGAGCAAAGTGAAAACAGTCCAACAACAACAAAAAAGTATGGTAGGTTGACCTGGTGAACAAAGTAAATCAAAAATTATATTTACCAGTTAAGAACAAAACTAACTAAAGCACAAATGGGAAAACAAAATTAAAGCAAGGTACCAATTAGGGAATAAAGCAATGAACATAAAACTAAAAAGATGTTAAGAAGAGGAAAGGAAAGAAAGAAAAGAAAAAAAGAACAGATATGCAAAGTTAAATAGAGGTAGATAAAGAAGATTTATATACATTAAAGATTAACTGCAAGGGGAAAAGAACAGTAGGAAAGGCAAACAAAGGAATAAGTGTGGAAAAATAATAACTTAAAAAATTAAAAAATGAGAAAAGGAAAAAAAAGCAAAACTCCACAGAATTACAAAAGTCCAACATAGAGGCACAGGTTTATAACAACAATAAAAAATGTGACTGAGAAAAAAACAAAAAAGCTCAAAAGCTTAATTAGATTTCATAGGGGCAATAAAGTCAATAACTACAACAGAGTGGGTAATAAAAAAGAAAAAAATCCAAAAGAATCTACAGAACAAGTCAAAACATAAGAATAATAAATGTATTTCTTGAGTCACTGCTGTCAGAGTCCTTTCCCTCGCTGGGAGTCACAGTCTACCTCACGTCCCTAGGATGCCCTCCAACACTGTGCTGGTCTCTGAACCTGCTGTGGGGCAGCTCAGCTTCTAATCTGGTCCTACGCCTGTGTGTTCTTGCCTCCAAAGTCCACAGCTATCAGAACTAGTGCATTTTCTTTTGTGGGAGCTCTCAATGACCGTTTATATATTCTACAGACACAGAGTCTGCCTAGTTGATTGTGTGGATTTAATCTGCAGCTTGTATGGCTGATGGGAAGGTTTTGGGTCTTCTTTAGTGACACCGCCCCTGGGTTTCAGTTGTGGTTTAATTTCCACCTCTGCATGTGGGTCGTCCAGTAGGGTTTGCTCCTGAGGTTGCCCTGGAGGACTTGGGTTTGCCCCTGTGAGGGCCACGGGTGGAGGTGGTGCAGCTGCTTGGGTCGCAGGGGTCTGGCAGCACCAGGTACTCAGGGGAGTTGGTGGCTAGGGCAGCAGGAATATAGTGCTCTAGAAGGGTATGGCAACCAGTACTGGTGAATACGTTCCAGTATTCTTGCCTGGAGAATACCTGTCTCTGACAGAGAAACCTGGCAGACCGCAGTCTACAGGGTTACAAAGTCAGACACTACCGAAGTGACCCTGCGTGCATAGACCCAAGACTTCTTTTGCCTGTGACAGCTCTGCCCCAGTGACAGTTGAGTGTGAAGGAGGTGCAGCTGCTTGGCATTCGAGGACCCTGGCAGTGCCAAGTGTGCAGGGACACAGACTGCCTCCGCTGCAGTAGTTATGGCCCTATCAGAGTCTTTTTTCAAGCTTCTTGTAGCTGGTGATCAGAAGGCCTCTTTGGCCAGTCTTTCTCCCTAGCTGCGCCCATTCAGGCACTTAGAGGGCTCCCTTGCCTGGGGTATTTCTCTGTTGTTCCATGCATCAGGCACATACAGGGGGCCCCCTGGCTGGGGTTCCACCATATGGAGCAGCACATCAGGCACTTAAAGGGGCACCCTGGGTGGGGTCCTACTCTGTAGTTGAGTGCCTCAGGCATTTGATGGGCCAGCCTCTCTTACTGTTCAGCTGCTGATGCTGGCAAGTGGGGAGAGAAAGGATATGGTGATGGCTCCAACCCCTACACATGACTCAGCAGTATCACCTTGCTTCCATGGCTGCCTGGCTTTTCTCCACAGGCATTTCCCACCACAATCTTCTCCCTCACATCCCCTCGATCCATCTCTCCACAGTCAACAGCAGCCCTTGTCCTGGGATTGCTCGATAATCCCCAAACTCCAGGTCCTAGCCACTGCGCCTTCCAGGGGACCCACGTCGCTGTCCAGGGTATGTATGGATGCAGCAAGGACTGTCTGATTCTCACTCCATTTAGGCTGCCACAGATCAGCTGTTTCACTCTCAGCCTTAAATGTTTCTCCTCTGACTCAGACAGTTGCCCCGATGTGGGGATCAGACCCCTGCTTCGGTTCCCCCACCTGCTGAGGGCAGGTCCAGTCCTACTAACACTCCCATTTTCCCCCCTAGTTCCTTTGTTACTGAGTTTTGTGAGGTTCTATGTTCTTTTCCTCTGGTCAGGTACTCCTGTCCACTCTCAGCTAGAGTACTGCATGCACTTCTGTGTCTGAAGGTGTATTCCTGATGTGTCCGTGGAGAGAGATGTATTCCACGTCCACCTTCTCCTCTGCCATCTTGTTTTCCCCTGCTATTTTAAAATCCACTAAGTTTGTTGTAATTTATTTCAGCAGCCACAATAAATTATATACAATCTAAACACATCTATGGTTTAAAACTAGAATACATCTAGCACAGCTTAAAAAGATATTTCAATTAAAGGTCTATTAATAAAATGGTGACTTTTTATGTACAATATTAACTGCTATGACTCTTCACTGACCACAGAAACCAAGCCTCTGATCTTAGGTTTCAAGACCTTCTGATCCCAGGGAATGTGAATTTTTTCCTACTGTTTTTATATTGGAGCCCTCCCATGAGAGGCAGGCTGAAGCATTCAGTAGCACCACAAGAGGCCACTGTCACTTTCCTCCATTGTTGAGGCTTATTTTATTCTTTGCTCGTTTTACTTTGAATCCCACCAGCCAAACCTTCCCAACCAAAGCTATTCCTACTGCATTCACTCAATGATCAAATGAAAGACAGAAAATGTAAAACATCCTGCGTTTCAGGTTTACTAACCCTGATTTAGTTCCTGGTTTACTAACTGAAAATCCAGAAACAGTCACAAAAAGACAGCATCAGATCAGATCAGTCACTCAGTCGTGTCCGACTCTTTTCGACCCCATCAATCGCAGCACGCCAGGCCTCCCTGTCCATCACCAACTCCCGGAGTTCACTCAGACTCACATCCATCGAGTCAGTGATGCCATCCAGCCATCTCATCCTCTGTCGTCCCCTTCTCCTCCTGCCCTCAATCCCTCCCAGCAGCAGAGTCTTTTCCAATGAGTCAACTCTTCACATGAGGTGGCCAAAGTACTGGAGTTTCAGATTTAGCGTCATTCCTTCCAAAGAACACCCAGGGCTGATCTCCTTCAGAATGGACTGGTTGGATCCCCTTGCAGTCCAAGGGACTCTCAAGAGTCTTCTCCAACACCACAGTTCAAAAGCATCAATTCTTTAGCGCTCAGCCTTCTTCACAGTCCAACTCTCACATCCATACATGACCACAGGAAAAACCATAGCCTTGACTAGACGAACCTTTGTTGGCAAAGTAATGTCTCTGCTTTTGAATATGCTATCTAGGTTGGTCATAACTTTCCTTCCAAGGAGTAAGCGTCTTTTAATTTCATGGCTGCAGTCACCATCTGTAGTGATTTTGGAGCCTAGAAAAATAAAGTCTGACACTGTTTCCACTGTTTCCCCATCTATTTCCCATGAAGTGGTGGGACCAGATGCCATGATCTACGTTTTCTGAATGTTGAGCTTTAAGCCAACTTTTTCACTCTCCACTTTCACTTTCATCAAGAGGCTTTTGAGTTCCTCTTCACTTTCTGCCATAAGGGTGGTGTCATCTGCATATCTGAGGTTATTGATATTTCTCCCGGCAATCTTGATTCCAGCTTGTGCTTCTTCCAGCCCAGCGTTTCTCATGATGTACTCTGCATATAAGTTAAATAAACAGGGTGACAATATACAGCCTTGATGAACTCCTTTTCCTATTTGGAACCAGTCTGTTGTTCCATGTCCAGTTCTAACTGTTGCTTCCTGACATGCATACAGATTTCTCAAGAGGCAGGTCAGGTGTTCTGGTATTCTCATCTTTCAGAATTTTCCACAGTTTATTGTGATCTACACAGTCAAAGGCTTTGGCATAGTCAATAAAACAGAAATAGATGTTTTTCTGGAGCTCTCTTGCTTTTTCCATGATCCAGCAGATGTTGGCAATTTGATCTCTGGTTCCTCTGCCTTTTCTAAAACCAGCTCAAACATCAGGAAGTTCACGGTTCACATATTGCTGAAGCCTGGCTTGGAGAATTTTGAGCATTACTTTAATAGCGTGTGAGATGAGTGCAATTGTGCAGTAGTTTGAGCATTCTTTGGCATTGCCTTTCTTTGAGATTGGAATGAAAACTGCCCTTTTCCAGTCCTGTGGCCACTGCTGAGTTTTCCAAATTTGCTGGCATATTGAGTGCAGTACTTTCACAGCATCATCTTTCAGGATTTGAAATAGCTCCACTGGAATTCCATCACCTCCACTAGCTTTGTTCATAGTGATGCTTTCTACGGCCCACTTGACTTCACATTCCAGGATGTCTGGCTCTAGGTCAGTGATCACACCATAGTGATTATCTGGGTCGTGAAGATCTTTTTTGTACAGTTCTTCTGTGTATTCTGTAAGGAGATCCAACCAGTCCATTCTGAAGGAGATCAGCCCTGGGATTTCTTTGGAAGGAATGATGCTAAAGCTGAAACTCCAGTACTTTGGCCACCGCACTCGAAGAGTTGACTCATTGGAAAAGACTCTGCTGCTGGGAGGGATTGGGGGCAGGAGGAGAAGGGGACAACAGAGGATGAGATGGCTGGATGGCATCACTGACTCGATGGACGTGAGTCTGAGTGAACTCCGGGAGTTGGTGATGGACAGGGAGGCCTGGCGTGCTGCGATTCATAGGGTCGCAAAGAGTCGGACACGACTAAGCGACTGATCTGATCTGATCTGTGTATTCTTGCCATCTCTTCTTAATATCTTCTGCTTCTGTTAGGTCCATACCATTTCTGTCCTTTATCGAGCTCATCTTTGCATGAAATGTTCCTTCGGTATCTCTGATTTTCTTGGAGAGCCCTAGTCTTTCCCATTCTGTTGTTTTCCTCTACTTCTTTGCATTGATCACTGAAGAAAGCTTTCTCATCTCTTCTTGCTATTCTTTGGAACTCTGCATTCAGATGTTTATATCTTTCCTTTTCTCCTTTGCTTTTCGCTTTTCTTCTTATCACAGCTATTTGTAAGGCCTCCCCAGACAGCCATTTTGCTTTTTTGCATTTCTTTTCTATCGGAATGGTCTTGATCCCCAAAGACAGCATGAACTTCCTTATATTGAAAAAAATTCCAGCTGATACTATAAATAACAGGGACCTCTGAGGAAAACACTCATCTATCAAATACAGAAAATATTGATAACTCAACTAAAAGAAGAGGCATGTACTAAAATCAATGCTGTAAAGTTCATTTAACTACTATTTCCTACCAGTATAAATTAAAATGCATTTTGCTGAAACTGGAAGAGCTTAAGTCACCTGTAAGCAAAGAACTCAAAATTAAGAAATCAGCAAATTTTTCAACAAACAACTGGAAAAATTAGAGTTTAAGAAATTACCAACTACAATAGCCTCAAGGGGGAAAAATGGAAAGAAATAATATGTTCAAGATGAGAATATCATGTCCATTTTAAGAATTTTATGAAATTCCTGAAAAATTGCAGTGAGTCACTTTGAAGAAGCAGACAAGATGATTTTAATATTTACATGGAAAAACAAAGGATTTAGGGACTCCCCCTGGAGGTTCAGTTGTGAGAACTCTGTGTTTCCACTGTAGAGGGCATGGTTTGATCCCTTTTCTGGGAACTAAGATCCTGCATGCCACATAGCATGACAAAAAAAATAAAGACTGAAAAAAAAATAGATACAAAGGATCTATAGCAAGCAAAAGAATCTTCAAAAAGTACAGAGTTGGAGGACCTGTATCACCTGATTTCAAGACTTAATATAAAGCTATGGCTGCTACTGCTAAGTCACTTCAGTCGTGTCCGACTCTGTGCAACCCCACAGACAGCAGCCCACCAGGCTCCTCTGTCCCTGGGATTCTCCAGGCAAGAACACTGGAGTGGGTTGCCATTTCCTTCTCCAATGCATGCATGCATGCTAAGTCGCTTCTGTCGTGTCCGACTGTGTGCAACCCTATGGATAGGAGCCCACCAGGCTCCTCTGTCCACGGGGTTCTCTAGGCAAGAATACTGGAGTAGGTTGCCATTTCCTTCTCCAGTAAAGCTATGGTATGTCTCTGGGGTCGCACAGAGTCAGACACGACTGAAGTGACTTAGCAGTAGCAGAAGCAGCACGTATGGCAAAAACCAAACACAACATTGTAAAAATTAAAAAATAAAACAAAATGAAGCTGTGGTAATCAAGAATGTATTACTGGTAGAAATATATACAAATTGATGGAATGGAAGAGTCTAGAACTAGACCATACATATACAGTCACTTGTTTTTCAACAAAGGTGCCAAGGCAATTCAATTGGGAAAGGACAGCATAGAACAAATGATGTTGAAACAACTGCTGTCCATGGGGAAAAAGGTTAACCCCAATCTCTATCTCACTACATATACAAAAATTAATTCAAGATAAATCATAGATATAAATGTAAAACTCAGAACCATAAAGCTTCTAGAATGAAACACAGTATCTTTGTCCCTTGGCATCTTTGTGCTTTGACAAAAAGCACAAACTATAATGAACAAAATGCATGCAATTTTACATGTAAAATTTTACATAAAAAAATTTTACATGTAAACTACATGCAATTTTAAAACTTTTAGCTCATCGAACATACCATTAAGAAGATAAACAGACAAGCCACAGATAGAGGAAAAAAAATACTGTCTAAGTGTTTTATCAAATACAGGATTTGTATCCAGAATAAACAAACAAAAAATTCTATAAATCAATGGTGAAAAGATATACTAATTAAAAATAAGGCGGGGGGGAACGTGAACAAACATTTTTCAAAAGAAGACAGATGAACAGATAATTATACATGAATATACACTCAAACATTTTTATTAGTTATCAGGAAAATATATATTAAAATCACGAGAAACTACTAGCACCTAATAGAGTGGCTCAAATAAAAAAAGACTGATAACACTAAATGCTGATGAGGATATGGAGTAACTGGAACTTTCATATGTTGCTGGCAGGAAACAATTTGACGATTTCTTATAAACACACACATCTACTCGAGGTCATGCAATTTCACTGCTAGACCGTTACCTCAGAGAAATAAAAAATGTATGTTCACAAAAAGACTTAGAATGTACCAACACACTTATTCATTAACAGCCAAAACCTGGAACCATAAATGTCTATCAATAGGAATATGGATAAACTATAGTATATCCATTAGGGAATACTACTCAACAACAAAGAAGAAAACAAATTTGATACAGTCAGTAATAACACAGATGGATATCTAACACATTATGTTGGGACTTCCCTAGCAATCCAGTGGTTAAGACTCCATGTTTCCACTGTAGGGGCATGGGTTCAATTCCTGGTCCAGGAACTAAGATCGTACATGCCCCAGTTTGGCCCCCCCAAAAAATAAAATAAATAAAAACAAGTAAAAATAAAACATTACGTTAGGCAAGAAAAACAAAAATAAAGGATACATAGTATATGATTACCCTGATATAAAATCCAAATTCAGGCAGAACTAAACCTATACAGCTGCCCTCCATATCTTTGGATATGTGATTTTACATAAAGAACTTGAACATCCTTGGATTTTAGTATCCTCAGGATGTCCTAGAACCAATCCCCTAAGAATACCTAGTAATGAATATAGTGATAAAAATTAAAAGTTGGTTGCCAGGTTGGAATAGGTTATGAGGGGATGTAAATTAACTGGAAAGGGACATAAGAGAATTCTCTGGGAAAAGAGAAATGTTCAATATCCTGTTTGGGATGGTAGTTACACAGTATCAAATTTCACCAAACTAAACCCTTAAGATTCATGCATTTTTCAGTGTATGATGACCATGTATCTTAGTCACTCAGTCGGGACCAACTCTTTGCTACCCCATGGACGGTAGCCCACGAGACTCCTCTGTCCATGGAATTCTGCAGGCAAGAACACTGGAGTGGGTTGCCCTGCCCTCCTCCTGGGGATCTTCCAGACCCAGGGATCAAACACAGGTCTCCTGCATTGCACACAGATTCTTTACCATCTGAACCAGCAGGACTGAACTTTTCTATTGAGATATGTTGACTGTATCTCAATAAACAAATACCTTCAAATGTCTAAATGTTTTAAAAGGAATTTAACACATTTTTCTAAGCCATAAAAGAAAAATTAGAAATTTCTTCCAATATTAAACGAGAAAAGTACAATAAAAACATAGAAAACTAATGAAGAGAATGATAGGAATTAGTGAAAAGTTTGAGTTACATACTAGTGTATGGAAATAGTTTTATTACTCTCAAGTATATATGCCAACCGCCAAAAAACTTTAAAACATCATTAAAAGTTTAGTATTGCTAAGTAGAGAACTAAAATGCATTCAGAAATAAAACATGATAAACATGTCACAATACTAAGAAAACCTAGAAGAGTATTACTCTGTGATTCTTTATTAAAACAGGACAAAGCTGTTTATCTCCAAAATTTTAGTGAAGTATTATTTTACTATCCTCAACTGGCTTGACTTGACACTTAAAACTTTATGATTTATGTAACTTCTACACATGTGGGGAAATTTTTTTTATATGGACCTATGTTTTTTAAATCCCTAAGTCACTTGCTGAGGATGAGAAAAATGAACACAAAGTAAAGATTAAGAACCTGTCTTGATAAAACAAAGGATCACTCATGACACTACAAAAGATATACGAAAATGCTATAATTTTTTAACAGATTTGGTATGGGCTCTCTATTTCCTAACTGATAAACTACCTAATTGATAACTAATGTTTTAATTATGGACTCAGTTCTGACTAGCTGAGATTTTACAGCAATGGGTTGATTAACATGAAACATGTCAATCTTATAATGTTAATGTTATAATGTTAACACATGGTCATTATAATGGTCATTATAATGTTATAACGTTAATGTTATATTTTCTCCATGTAAGAAACGCAAGTGCTTTCAAAATGACTAATCCGAGAATGACTGTCACTCTGTGTCTGCTCACTGTTGTTGTTTTTCAGTCGTTAAGTTCTGACTCTTTGCGACCCTGTGGACTGTAGCACACCAACCAAGCTATTGTCCTCCAATAGCTCCTGGATTTTGCTCAAAGTCAAGTCCACTGAGTCAAGGCCACCGATGCTACCTAACCATCTCATTCTCTGCCATCCCAATCTTTCCCAATCAGGGTCTTTTCCAATGAGTCCGCTCTTCGCATTGGTTGCCAAAGTATTGGAGCTTCAGCAACAGTCCATCCAATGAATATTCATTGTGTCAGCTCAGTGCAATTCAAATCTGAGTGGTCCTCAGATTTGCAGCATCAGCATTATCTGAGAGCTCATTAGAAGATGGCCCCATCCCAAACCTGCAGAAGGGGACCCCAGAATCTGTCTCACCAAACCCTTCAGGCAGTTATTATGCATGCTGAGGTCTGAGAAGGACACTGTTAGCATGCTTAAAACAAAGAATTCACTGCAAGTCAGAAAATTAGTGCTCCATAAAAATTTCCCCTTGACAAATGCATTCCTCCAAATATGAATTAAAAAAAAGAGGCAAGTGAGTGACACTCCTCAATTGTTAACCTATAACACCACAATGAAAATTATATTAAGTGTTTCAAGTCAGAAATTTTTTGATATTTGATACCTTTTGTTAAGTAATCATAAATGCCAACCTCTTTATTTGATTGTTTGCACAAATGCCAACTTCAGTGATGAAGGTGATGAAATGTGAACAATATGTAAGTGGTATTTTAACCTGCTGAGTTTTTTTTAAAGAGGGGGTTATAATTTGTATGATGCTTCCGCTACTGAACACTGCAACGGTGTCCACTGGTAGGTTTAACAAAACTGAAAGAGTTTTTCTATTAGAAAACACAGAAAAAAGGGGAAAGAACTGAAATAGCATAAACTGCAAAAAGAGCAAAAAAAAAAAACTTTGTGAAAATTCTAGCAACAGTTGTTAGTGAAAATTTATATATACATTAGCCCCAAATGACCTTTTCTATTGACCAAGCAAAATAAAGTTGAAATGGTATTTCTTTAAAGTGAATGCACAAGACAGTTTTGTGATAAACTGACCACTACACAATAAAGTAATATTTCAGATCACAGAAACAAAGGTATGTGAGGCGGTGCTCAGTAGCGTAGTCATTCTCTGTAACCCCATGGACCCTAGCCAGCCAGGTTTTTCAAAGTCCATGGGATCTTTCAAGCAAGAATACTGGCGTGGGCTGCATTTCCTACTTCAGAGGATCTTCTGGACCCAGGGATTGAACCTGCGTCTCCTGCACTGGGAAGCGGATTCTTTACCACTGAGTTACCTGGGGAGTCTTTCTTATATTCCTTTTCAAAAGGAAATATTGCTTTATGTTACCAGAGCCTGATACTTATACATTAAATTGAACAAAAAGTTAAGGAGGTCATATAGTAATCCTTTACTACACATTTGTGATTACGTTGTTTTGATTAATAAAATATTGACTGCAAATAAAAAATAACAAGTAACTATGAAAAGGACTCCAGGCAAATTTGATTAAACAAAAATCCCCAAATCACCATGCCAATAATATTTTGATCTACCAAGGTGGCCCCTGAGGATACAGCACTTTGGTTTTTCTCCACATATTAACAATGAGCAGTATCATTAACAGGATGCCAGCTCTCATCTCTAGTTTCACACTTTCTTGAATTCCAGAACCAAATTTCAAATACCTTCTGAAAGCTAACTTACTAGCACTACAAGTTCAGCACATCTAAAACCCAATTTATCATCCAGACTCTAAAAGCAGTTCCTTCTCCTGTTGAATTCCTTGTCTGTTAAGATTACCACCAAGCTTAATAAATGCTGAATGAATAAATTAAAGAAAAATACATTTCCTAATAATCCAAGCTATAGTATCAGAGTAACCTCCCTTTTCTTCATCCCATTAAGCACCAGATTCTACCTAAAAATTGTCCTTTCTGTTCCAAATGACAAACGTAGTTCAACAGAAGCTCTTATCTGGTCTCCAGCATTCGTCTTCTACCAGCTCTCCAGTTCACCCACCTGCTTCCAAATTCACTCGCCTTCACTTAAAACCCTGACAATGTCATTTTTCACCTCAAAATGTTTAATTGTCCAATGATTACATAATAAATTAGACATATTCTTTTATGCTTATAAGTAAAGTCCTCCAATAAAAGAACTCCATCTACCATTCCAGCTTTATCTATTACAAGTATTATATATACACCATCCATGTTGTCTTGTCATTCTACACATTCTAGACTAGACCTTTAGATATTCCCCCCGAACACTCATACCTTTCTGTTTCCATGTCTTACTTATGCTGTTATCTCCAATGGAACATCCTCCACGAGTTCAAATGCACCCCTTCCATGAAGCTGTTTTTAATAGCCATATTCAGATGGCATCACACTAGTTGTGTATATGGGTAAAACTATCTTAAGTGTTCGAAAAGACCCTGATGCTGGGAAAGATTGAAGGTGGGAGGAGAAGGGGCCAACAGAGGATGAGATGGTTGGATGACATCACTGACTCAAGGGACATGAGTTTGAGTAAGCTCCGGGAATCGGTGATGGACAGGGAAGCCTGGGGTGCTGCAGTCCATAGGGTCGCAGAGTCAGACATGACTGCTGAACTGAACTGATCTTACCTGTATCTGTATTACTTGCCAAGCCCCAATAGGACCAATGTTCAATTTCCATAATATCACAGCAGATACACATTTCCAAACAGATTCTAATGCACAATACTGCTGAGGAACTTCAAAATGCAGCACACATATTAGCACTGAATAAAAGCTTGTTTTTATTTTTGTTCAGATCATTTCTATCCCGAGTTCTTGTGCTTTTGTAAGTCCAGTCATCACCACATTCTGAGGTACTCCTTACCTCAAAGAGAAGCAAAATTCGTTTCTTTGGACCTCAGTTATGAAATAAAATTGAAATGGTCAAGTTGAGAGAATTATGGAATAAGCACTAGCAAATCTGATCGCAATAGTACCTGACAACTAAAATAGCATTCCCCAACATTTTTACTGGTAAAGAACTGCTTTGGATTTACTGAAATATTAAATATAGGCTCTATTAAAATAATTCATGAAAATCAGATTTTTAATATTTTATAATTTTATAAAAATCAAAGACCTTTTCCCCTGAAGTGCTTATCACATCCCTGTCTCTCCTCTCAAAACAAGACAAAGAAAAGAACTACAGTTAAGTCAATAAAAGTTAATCGTAAATAACTCCATCTCTTTGCTCTTAATCTTTAAATACTATGACCAGTGACCCTCACCAACACTTCTGAAGCCTCCCGCAACTACTCCACCTTTTCATCTACTTCTCTCACGTAACACCTTCTTATGCTCTCCTCTCTTCCAATCTCCCCTCAAAACTCCTCCAAAATATGTCCCAGTCAGCAAGAGGCCCTGCAGTGTAACACTCCCTCCAACTCCAACCTGAAGTGAACTGGCTGAGTCCCGATGAGCTGCTGCAGCGCCCAAGGCTCGTATTTGAGGCCTCACTTTCCCCCACATCTGAGAAAGGTGGGAGGCCTGAATTTCCGCCTGTAAACTCCATTCTGCTGTGGCGTCACCACTGCTACCACCCACCAGAAAAGCAGAATCAAGGACCGCTGGAAGGAATGGGGCCACAGGCACCGGTGCTCCCCAGCACTGGGCCTCTGCGGTTTCTGGAAGGAAAGGATGCAGACAACAGGGTCTCGGAGCCAACTAGTAAAGAACTAGGGCTGTGGGAGAACAGCTCCTCTCTGCCATTTTTCAGCACAACAAACTTGCTTAATAGGTCTCTACAGAAGGGTCCATCTGAGAAGGAAATAGATGAGGAAGCCAGGAAAGAGTATAGAATCAACTTATCAAATTCTCCTCAGGTTCAGGAAAGTCTTCTTACTATACTTCTCCTTGGTCTTGCTTGCCATAACTGGCAATGATTATTGACCTCTCAAACGTACAAGGAAGGAAAAAGACTATCCTTGTATCATTAATGAGAACAGATAGCAAAATTGTGAAATTATTTATATTAAAACCTAACTTTCCACCACTTTGAAAAAACAGAAATTTCTAAGTTGATGTACTAAAAAACAAAACAAACAAAAAACCCCAGGAAAACAGGTCCTTTTCCAAAATAATTTTCCCCAGTTCACTGACGTCTTCACCTCCCTCAGTATGTTCTTTCTTTTCCTGTTTTTTTTTTTTTTTTTTTTTAATGCTGAATTATCTGTTTACCGACAACCTGTAATTAGCAGACCTCTGAAACAAAAAACTGTTTTCATTGAATTGGCCAAAAAGTTTGTTCGGGATTTTCTGTAACATTGTATGTTAAAATGCAAATGAACTTTTTGGCCAAGCCAATAGATCAAGAAATTGAAAGACAAAATATCAATATTATTCAAATGAATAATATGTTAAAGTACTGATTTTAGAGTGAGACAATATGAATTTGTGTGACTAAGTCACAGCTGATCTTACAGAGTAGAATTCATATTATTATTAATTAAAGTGAAATTATTAGGATTCAAACACAGTCACTCTCCTTTTCAAAAATTATTGGTTTTTTCATACATAAAGTTGTGATTTTAATTTTCTCCCATTCTACCAAACTTTACAGGAATGACCCTGGCTTTTAAAAAAAAATTTTATTGAAGAATAGTTGATTTACAATGTTGTGTTAGCTTCAAGTGTACAGCAAAGTGATTCAGCTATCTATATATATGATGCAAAGATGTGTGTGTGTGTGTATACACCTTCCTTTCCAAGGTTTTTTCCATCATAGGTTATTATAAGATACTAACTATAGTTTCCTGTGCTATACAGTAGTCCTTGTTGTTTATCTATTTTATGTATAGTAGTGTACATCTGTTAATCCCAACCTCCGAATTTATCACCCTCCTTTCCCCCTTTGGTAATGACAAATTTGTTTTCTATGTTGGTTAGTATTTCTGTTTTGTAACTAAGCTCATTTGTATCATTTTTTTAGATTCCACATATAAGTGATATATGGTATTTGTCTTTCTCTGACTTACTTCACTTAGTATGATAATCTCTAGGTCTATTCATGTTGTCGCAAATGGTGTTATTTCATTCCTTTTCACAGCTGAGTAATATTCTACCGTGTGTGTATATCTTTGCACATATATATATAAAACCTCTTCTTTATCTGTTCATCTATCGATGGACACTTAAGTTGTTTCTATGTCTTGGCTATCATGAACAGTGCTATTAGGTTGGCGAAATGTAACTGTGGCTTTGCACCATCAATTTTAAATCATTATTACCAGGCTCAAACATATCTTTATTAATCAAAATAGGAACCATTACAATGAAAACATTTAGCCAATGAAAAATAAGTTTGTTTATTCCTGTAGTGTAAAAATCTTCAGGATTCAACGAACTCTTGGAAAGCATATTCTGCATCCCGCTGGTTGTGGAAGCATTTTCCCTGCAAAAAGTTGTCTAGATGGTTGAGGAAGTGATAGCTGGTTGGCGAGGGGTCAGGTGAATATGGCAGATGAGGCAAAACTTCGCAGCCCAATGTGTCCAACTTTTGAAGCGCTGGTTGTATGATGTGCAGTCAGGCACTGTCGTGGAGAGAAACCGGGCCCATTCTGTTGGCCAACGCCAGCTGCGGGCATTGCAGTTTTCAGTGCCTCTCACTGATTTGCTGAGCAAACTTTTCAGATGTAGTGGTTTCACTGGGATTCAGAAAGTTGTAGAGGATCAGACAGGCAGCAGACCACCAAACAGTAACCATGACTCTTTTTAGTGCAAATTTGGCTTTGGGAAGTGCTTTGGAGCTTCTTGGTCAAGTCACTGAGCTAGCTATTATCGGTTGTTGTATAAAATCCACTTTCCATCACATGTCACAGTTCAATCAAGAAATGGTTCATTGTTGTTGTGCAGAATACGAGAAGATGACTCTTCGAAACAATATTTCTTTTAATCTGCAGTCAGCTCATGAGGAACCGACTTACCGAGCTTTTTCATCTTTCCAATTTGCTTTAAATGCCAAATGACCACATAATTGTCAATACTGAGTTCTTCACAACTTCCCACGTAGTTGTAAAAGGATCAGCTTCAATGATCCTCTCAACTGGTTGTCAACTTCTGATGGTTGGCCACTGTGCTTCTTACCTGCAAGGCTCTTGTCTCCTTTGCAAAACTTCTCTAACCACCACTTCATTCTACATTCATTAGCAGTTCCTGGGACAAACCCATTGTTGATGTCACTGGTTGTCTCCACTGCTTTACTCAAATAAGAACATCACTAGAATTTGCTTTTTGTCTAATATCATTTCCCTTGTCTAAAATAAATATAAACAGCAAGTAATAAATTATTAGCAAAGAAGCATAAAGCAAAAAATGCACATTCAAATGATGCATAATATAACCACATTTATTTAACAATGTTAAATTTATTTAAAATTCCAATATCAAACAGGAAAGTTCAAGCATGCAAAACTGCAATTACTTTTGCACCAGCCTAATATGAACATAGGGGTGCATATATCTTTCAAATTAGAGTTTTTGTCTTTTCTGGATACACGCCTAGGAGTGGAATCACTGGCTCACATGGTTCACTTTTAGGTTTTTGAGGAATCTCCATACTGTTTTCCATAGTGGCTGAACCAACCTGCTTTCCCACCAACAGTGTAGGAGGGTTCCTTTTTCTCCACACCTTCTCAGCATCTATTATTTGTAGACTTCCACTTCACTGTTTTGATTTGCATTTCTCTAATAATTTGCCATGTAGAGTGAGCATCTTTTCATGTGCCTATTGGCCATCTGGATATCTTCTTTGGAAAAATGAAATGTCTATTTCAGTTTTCTACCCATTGGGCTATTTGTGTCTTTATATCAAGCTATGTGAACTGTTTTGTGTATTTTGGAAAATAATCCTTTGTCAGTCACATCATTTACAAATATTTTCTCTCATTCCATAGGCTGTCTTTTCATTTTTTAAAAGGTTTTCTTTGCTGTAAAGAAAGAAGAAAAGTGAAGTCGCTCAGTTGTGTCCAACTCTTTGCGACCCCATGGACTGTAGTCTACCAGGCTCCTCCGTCCATGGGATTTTCCAGGCAAGAATACTGGAGTGGGTTGCCATTTCCTTCTCCATTTCTTTGCTGTACAAAATCTTTTAATTAGGTCCCATTTGTTTGTTTTGCTTTTGTCATTACTCTAGGAGACAGATCCAAAAAAATATTGCTGTAATTTATGTCAAAGAGTGTTCTGCCTGTTTTCCACCAGGAAGTTTATACTATCTGATCTTACATTTAGGTCTTTAATCCATTTTGAGTTTATTTTTGTATTTGGTATTAGAGAATGTTCTAATTTCATTTTATATGTGACTGTCCAGTTTTCCCAGCACCAGTTATTGAGGAGACTGTCTTTTCTTCAGTGCATAGTCTTGCCTCCTTTGTTGTAGATTAACTGACCATAAATGAGTGGGTAGATCCAAAAAAAGCTTTTGATAAAATTGAGCATCCATTTATAATTTTAAAAAATCTCCAGAAAGTGGACATAGGGGAAACATACTTCAACATAATAAAGGCCATATATGACAAACCCACAGCTAACGTCATACTCAAAGATGAAAAGCAGAAAGCATTCCTTCTAAGATCAGAAACAAGACAAAGATGCCCACTCTTGCCACTTTTTCTGAACAGAATTGTGTGAGTCCCATCCACAGCAATCAGAGAAGAAAAATGAAAGAAATTCAAATTGGAAAAGAATAAATACAACTGTCACTGTTTGCAGATGACATGATACAATACACAGAAAATCCAAAAGACACCACCAGAAAACACAGTTCATCAGTGAATGTGGTAAAACATAATAAAGGCCAAAATTAATACAGGGCACAAAATTAATTCACATAAGTCTGTTTCATTTCTATACACTACAATAAACTATCAGAAAGAGAAATTAAGGAAACAGTCCAATTTACCATCATATCTAAAAGAAAAAATATCTGGGAATAAACCTACCTAGCCTGGTGTGCTGCGATTCATGGGGTCGCAAAGAGTCGGACACGACTGAGTGACTGAACTGAACTAAACTGAACTGAAGGAGGCAAAAGACCTATATAGCAAAAATAGTAAAATGTTGGTGAAGGAAACTGAAGAGCATACAAAGAGACAGAAAGATATTCTTGGATTGGATGACTCAATATTGTTAAAATGACCATACTATCCAAGGCAATCAACAGATTCAATGCAATCCCTAACAAATTACCAATGACATTTTCACAGGACTTTAAAAAAATAACAACTATATTGAGCTATCATTCATATACCAAAAGATTGACTTAGTAAAAGTCCTTAATTCAGTGGTTTTAGAAAAGTCACAGAGTTGCACAACCATCACCACTAATTTCAGAACATTTTCATCACCCGCTAAAGAAATCTCGCATTCAATAGTAGTCACTCTGTTTCTCTTTCCTCCTACTCCCAAGCTAATCTACTTTTTGTGTCTGTGGATTTGTTTATTCTGGACAGGTATAATACATGCATACCACATACACATACACAGGTACTAATTAATTTAAAAGCACATTTGTGATTTTTAAATATCTACAAAAGAGAACCTTACTCAGTTACTTTGGGAATGTTGGTGAAGCTAAGAATGTGGAAAAGCGCATAAACAAAAAGAATATGCTCTTCTTGAAATCACAATTTACTTCCATAATGTAACAACAGACTTTACTGAGGAATTCACTGTGAAAAGTCCCCTGAATTTATTTATAATAGAATCTTATACATAACATAGTCCCATGGTCCCCAGAGAAAGCCTTACAGTAATGTTTCAGTGTGCTTATGCAGCAGCCAGAGTGACAGAACAATAAGAAGTGTATGCCTCTTTAGTCTATCAGACTTGCTGATGATTGCCTCTAATCTTCAAAAGAGTTATTTTAACACTATTAATATTTTTAAGAGACCTTTTGGTCTGATCACAGTTATTTTAAAATTTCTGTTAAATATAACAATGATTTCCTTTGAATGTACGTTAGGAGATTCATTCTGAGATTACTGGCAGTTCTAAGAGAATGGGGTAAAAAAGGAGGAAGAAAAAGAAGAGGAGGAAGGAGGAGGGGAGTAGGAGGATAGGGAAAGGCAGAGGAAGGGGAAGGGAGGCGGTGATGGAGAAAGAGAAGACTGCAGGGCAAGGGGGAGGGAGACAGCAGAGGAGCAGAAGGAATAAAAGGAAAAGCAAGGGTAAGCAAGGGAGGAGGCTGAAAACCACTGAAGGAAAACACAGCCATGAAATATTTACAGGAGGTATTGATGTTTTTCAGATAAAGAACTGAGAGGTAGACTGCAGCAACTGGGTTCACAGAAATGAAGAAATAAATGTAAGAAGTAGGATGATGTGTCGCTGGTAAAAAAATTCATGGCAAAACCATTTCAATACCATGAGCGACCTCTGTAATTTACTTTGAACTGTGAGATTTACTAACTGTGAGATTTACTAACTCTAAAATACAATCTTGAACTGAATCGTTTACTAGTCACATGCCTTTCCTTGTGTTGACTATAAGCAAGTGTAACATAACCTCTTCTCCTTTGTACATAAGATATGAAGCAATTTTAACTCTTAATAGGTAACATTATATCCAATTTAAGTGTAAGACAGGTTACTGCCACCTCCCAAAATCATATCAAACAAGTTTTTGATGACATGCTTGACATGAGCTATACAGAGAACTACAAGATTAACTAATACTCTACCTCCAATATCCCCTGATGACAATTGCCTTCATGTGCTGGCTAACTTCATCTACCCTCTGGGTTCAGGGAATACATGGTTTTTGTATAATGAAGGACTTAAGGAACCAATGCCAAATTTATTCTTGCTAAAGTTTGTTGCTGAAGTTATTCTTGCTAAATAAGGATGATGACGTACTCTACAGATCCTACAGAGCTGCTCTCCAGCGACAGCTCTGAACCCCACTCTGGCCATCAAGGTCATCAAGTACTAATTAGGTAGTGTGTTCTGTCAACACTTTCATGCTCTTCTTTTATTAATTGATCATTCTGCCACATTAATGATACTAGTACACTGGCTTTGAATTCCCTCAAGTGCTTTACCCCAGAGATAGAAAAGAAAACTAAAGAAGATGTGAGAAAGAGAATGTCACAGATTTACATTATCTACCTCATATTTGAATCAACACTAAGCCTGTTTCCTCTAAAAGCTATCTATTTCTTTTATTTGCAGTAAATATACTATTTTTGAGATAAAGGCTTAAGAGAGCTTCTTAGGAAACTGAGGAAAAACATATCCTCTGAGATAATTTTTGGTTTTCCTTATTGTAAATCACTGTTATTATGAAGCAGCCATTAAAGAGCTGGTAAGGAAGTGCTGTTAAGATGGTGCTGTAGTGATTCTCTAACAAATCTGCATACATTTAGGTAGGCAAGAAAGATAGACATTGACTGACATGGCTGAGTTTTGTTTCAATTTCTGTAAAATACTTATTAGCATAAAACAAGATTATATTACAAAAAGTTAGGTATAAAACTACTACAACTGTGTCCTTTACCCTTTGACACTACATTAAAATTATGAAGGTTTGAAAAAAAAAATTACAAAGGTAAAGTGAAGTGTAACACACTACTGCCACCTAATGCTTAGTGAAATATTGCCTAAAGAAGCAGTCCACACCCCATGAATCATTTTATGAGAAAATAAACAGTTGAAATATGATTTTTAAAATATATCTGATAATTTTTAAGGTTTTCTAATTCAGACAGAGAAAATATTCAAATATGCAAATCCACATTCAAAACTGGTAGCCCCAAAGTGTGTTTATCCATTCAAAAAAGGCTCATGATCGCCTTACTATAAATCAGATACCTGGCCTGCCAGTGAGGATTTATGATGGACTCGCAGTCTAGTGGGGGAATGCAGATAGGTAAACAATTAATTATAATGGGAAGGTGAGGTGCTAAGAAAAGATGACAGCCTGAAGTTAACTTAGAATAAATTAGGGGAGGTTTCTTAATAAAGACACTTAACTGGGTTTTGAAGGATGAATAGGAGTCGGCCTGTGGAGAAATTGCAGAAGGGTGAGAGGGGGACGGCATTAGGTGCAGAGAGAAACAGCAAATTTAAGACAGGGAAGTCCTAAGATGGATATTAGAGTTATAAATAGCAGAACTGCAAGCTATGGTAGGAATGAGTAAAAGAATGAGCAAGTGGGAAAAGTTATGAGAGACAAAGTTGAAAAGCTGGATTGGGTTTAGATCATAAGGGAACTTTTTAGTATGCTAAATTAAAAAAAAAATTTGACTTTTTCCTACTTAACACTTCACTTACTTGTTTCAAAGACAAAAAATCTACCCTGAAGGTGGGATGGAAGCGGTAGGGAGGATGGGCAGTTGTGTGTGTGCTCAGTTGCTCATTCGTGTCCAACTCTTTGCAGCTGCATAGACTGCAGCCTGCCAGGCTCCTCTGGCCATGGGATTTCCCAGCACAAATACTGGGGTGGGTTGCCATTTCCTCCTCCAGGGGATCCTCCTGACCCAGGGACTGAACCCGTCTCTTGCATCTTCTGTATTGGCAGGCGGATTCTTTACCACTGAGCCACCTTGGAAGCTGCAGGATAGGTAGGGGGACTTGCAACGAGGCCACTCCTGTACTCTGAGTGCTTCTGAGGAACTATGTGAACAATGCTGAGGAAGGCAGGGGGAAAGGCGGGAGCCTGGGGACAGACATAGAAGTCACCTGTAAGCAGATAAAGTGACAGAATACAGAGAGCTGTCCTTCTCAATTTTTTTGACTTCTGAACCCCTCCATGAATCTGATGAAAAGCTGGGGGGGAAGGATATATACACATAAATTTTCATACATTTCATACATTTAAATCCATTTAAGGGATTTAAACCTCTAAAAGTTACCTGAGGCTTTGATTTACAGTCCCTGATTTTGTGATAACAGTCCCTGATTTTGTGATAACTGAAGAAAGACAAAGATAAAAATCTGAAAGACGTAATGGTTTACATCAGAGAAAGGAAAAGTTGCTCAAAAAGAAAATAAAGCAGTGAGTAATAAGGCAACCAGGAAACAGAATCCAAAGAAGCCCAAGGCAGAAAGTTTGTTCCAAGGCAGATGAAAGATCCATAACAGCAGCAAAGGCCACAGTAAACCCACGGAATATGGCAAGTTAGGGACACTGGCCACTTTAGCCAAGCACCACTGCGAAGGGCAGTGGTAAAACAGGGGTGAGAAGCAAAAAGACGGTAGTTGAGAAATGTTTGACATGGTAGAAGAGCGGAGAGACGGCCAGAGTAGCCAGGGCCCAAGGAGAATGTTTTTGGATAAACTTCTTCCTCTGGGCATGAGTTACAGCACTGATGGCCCTGAGTTCAATGTTAACGAATCAGCAACATCTATTCAAGCGTCCTGAAGCAGAAATATACACAATACAAGGTTATATACCGGTCACTTGATGAAAATATTGTGACCAGAGGCTCATAGAAACCTAACCTCGTATTTTCCCTATGAGCAATGTTTCAGTGTTTCCTAATTCTATGTTTGTGGCGATTTTATACAACATAACAATGGCAAATAAGGACTGACTGTATGATATCAATAATATATGTATTACAACTAATTTACATCCATCGCCTTTGACAGCTCTTTCTTTGTCCCTTCTCTCCTGCCACACGCCACGAAATCCTTAGTTAAGAGGATCTGCCGTGCGGATCCTACACCCTTCTTCCTATGCCTTACCTTCTGCTTTTAAGGGCTCAGGACACAGGAATTCCCTGCCCAAACAGTCTCATCTTATGCCCTGGAGGACTCTGGCTGGGGTGGGAAAAGAGGGAGGGAAGAAAGTGGTGGCTTCTTCCACATGGCTGCATTCAGACACAAAACTCCAAGGACTCTAACAACTCTACATTTGATCCTGGCTTTCCAGGTCAATAGGAAGGTATATTTGTCAGGACAATATATTTTTTAAGATTAGAGAACTCATCTTATTTAATATTATGTTAGCTTGACATACAACTTTTTAAATGTTTAAGCATCTGGGACATAGACTCCCATTTCTAATCTTTTTGTAAGCATGAGTAAACATTAGGTGTGGGCCTAATTAATATTACATTATGCTATCACTTTTTTATAACCTTTTCAAAAGAAGGAGGGGAAAAAACCAATTTAAGAAACATCCTCAGATTTTCAGTGACCTTAGTGGTAGTTTACTTAACTTGGAAAAGAAACAACTCTTTGAACAAGAATTAAATTTATAAGATTTCTTTTTACTTATTAGCTCCAGGGGGATCAGAGAAAATCATATAGCAGACCATCGATGATTTAAGTTTTACATTTCTGGGACCTTCATACATTTTAACCCCTAACAACAAAGCAACAGGTACATCTTAATACAGAATTTATTTCAGATGCTTTAGTGGTACAGTCTTCTAGTACATGTGTACAGTGGCATTCACGGGCCCTCAGAGATATCTAGATAGTCACAGAATGTTAGGGAGTTCCATATGCAGAAAGACCATTAAAAGAGTAAATTCTAAAATTTGCTTAATCTAGCTGAGAAAATCATGGCTAAAACAAAATAGGACTAAATAACTATCTTCTCTGGCCTTTTTTATTGTGCAACAACACAAGTGTTCCAGTTGAGTATTTTACCACCTAAAGCTCATTTTAACACTCACTTTCTAAAAGCCCAGTACTAAGATTGTGGAATAATTTGTCACATTATTTTAAAATAATTTTTTAAATTACAAGACAGTATGCAAGAACCACTATAACTATGAAATAGTCATGTCCAAATTAAAATAAAATGGGTAACTGAGGCTTTTTTAAAAGTCTTTCTTAGTCTTACAATTTTAATGACTCTTAATTCCTCCTTCCTAAGAAAAGTATTCTTTAACTTAATAAACTGAGACCTATACACTTATATTCCCTATTTTGTATTCTGCCTTTCAGCTATTGTCCTTTAAGTAGCAACATATTTATTTTTCCTAGTCTCAATATTCTCCTCTCAAAAGCTCTCAAAAATATGTCTTCAGACTATTGAAAGACTACAAAGATAAAGGTTTTACACTTTTGGCTGAACTATTAAAAATGAATTGTAAGAGCTGGATGGCCTCCTAGGACAGGTGTAGACAAAACATCGGCTCAAAGACGGCCACAGGTCAAATCCTTTCACGTGCTGCGGCTCTATTCTGTCATCAGTTGACATGGGTCAAGGACCATCTAACATTGCCACTGAACCCATAAGAACAATGGAAAAGAGAGAACAGCACAGTAACCCACATGGAGAGGCCAACATAACAGGAGACGACTCCCTTCTTAACCCTTCTATTGTATTTCAGCAAAATCCAGTGCACGTAGAGAGGGGTCTATTATATAAAGTATACAAAGTTGGTGCTACCGAAAGGTAGAAAAATTACAGGCAGGATCCCTGCCTTCAAAAACTACCTCCAGCTGAGAGGAAGCCATAGGTATAAGTAATTATGGTAAAGACAGAATGTGGTCAGTGGGACAACAGAGTTATGATATATCAATGGAACACAAGGAAGACTTCCTGACTAGCTATAAGGGAAAACTTCGAGAAGGAGCGATTGAGTTGTACCTTAATGGGAAGTGGACTTCCTTATATTGAATGGGAAGGAATGGGAAGAATGGGAGGACACCTTCTTGTTTCCCGTAATGGTGGGCTCGGTTATTCAAACCAACTTTTCCATTGAAAACAACTGGAAAAAAAATCTGGATAAAGAACTGTTGTAATTGTTTCAGGGTGCTACAGACGACACCCATATAAGATGGTGAACTCAGCAGTATGTGTTCTGACTGTTCTGCTGACCTGCTGGGTGGTCTCTACCTCTTTCTTGGTCTCTCCCCGGGCTTCTCTATTCCCTGAGATACAACGATATTGAAATTGGCCAATTAATAACCAAACAATAGCCTCTAAGTGTTCAAGTAAAAAGAAGAGTCACAATTCTTTTCACTTTAAATTATGAGCTGGAAACGATTAAGCTTAATGAGGAAAGCATGTCAAAAGATAAAATAAGCAGAAAGCTAGACGTCATGCCCCAAATAGCCAAGTTGTGAATGAATGCAAATACAAAGTGCTCGAAGGAAACTAAAAGTGCTACTCCAGTGAACATGTGAATGATAAAAAAGCCAACAACCTTATTGTGACACTGAGAAAGTTTGAGTCGTCTGGATAGAAGATCCAACCAGCCAGAACATTCCCTTAAGCCAAACCGTAATCTAGACTAAGGACCCGTGTGTGCTAAGCCACTTCAGTCATGTCTGACTGTGCGATCCCATGGACTGCAGCCCACCAGGCTCCTCTGCCCATAGGATTCTCCAGGCAAGAACATGGAATGGGTGGCTATGGCCTCCTCCAGGGGATCCTCCTGACCCAGGGATTTAAACCTGTGTCTCTTATGTCTAACCTGTATTGGTAGGCAGGTTCTTTACCACTTGTGTCATCTGAGAAATTCAGACTAAGGACCTAACTCTCTTTAATCCTATGAAAGCTGAGAAAGATGAGGAAGCTATAGAAGAAAGGGTTGAAGCTAACAGAGACTGTTGGTTCAAGTTGATAACAAGTGCTGATATAGAAGCGGTAACGAGTTATCCAGAAGATCTAGCTCAGATAATTAATGAAGGCAGCTACACTAAACTACAGATTTTCAAGATATTATAGATAAACAGCCTATATTGGCAGAAGATACCATAGGACACTCATAACTAAAGAGAAGAAATCAATGCCTGGCTTCAAAACTTCAAAGGACAAGCTGATTCTATTGTTAGGGGCTAATTCAGTTGGTGATTTTAAGCTAAGACAATGTTCATTTACCATTTTGGAAATTCTAGGGATCTTAAGAATTATGCTAATCTACTCTGCCAGTAGATTGAACAACAAAACACAGATGACCACACATCTGTTCACAACATGGTTTACTGAATATTTTAAGCCCACTGTTGAAACCCTGTGCTCAGAAAAAAAAAAAAAAGAAATTCCTTTCAAAATATTACTGCCCACTGACAATCACCTGGTCACCAAAGAGCTCTTGATGGAGATGCACAATGATATTAGTATTGTTGTCATGCTTGCTAACACAACACCCATTCTGCAGCCCATAAAGCAAGGAATAATTTTGAATTTCAGGTTCTAATAAAGAAATACATTTCATAAGGCTATAATTGCCATAGATAGTGATTCCTCTAATGGATCTGGGCAAAGGAAATTGAAAACCTTCTGGAAAGGATTCATCATTCTAGGTGCCATCAACAACATTTATGATTCATGGAAAGAGGTCAACATACTAACATCAATAGGAGTTTGTGAGAAGTTGATTTCAACCCTTACGGATGACTTGGAAGGGTTCAAGACTCTAGTGGAGCGATTAACTGCAGATGTGGTGGAAACCAAGAGAATTAGAAGTCGAACCTGAAGATATGACTGAATTCCTACAATCTCATGATAAAACAGACGAGGAGATGCTTCTTATGAATGAGCAAAGAGTGGTTTTCTGAGTTGGAATTCATTCTTGGTAAAGATGCTGTGAAGACTTTTGTAACAAAGGATTTAGAATATTACATAAACTTACTTGATAAAGCATTAGCAGGATCTGAGAAGACTGATTTCAATTATGAAAGATGTTCTACTGTGTGTAAAATGTTACCATACCTTATTGTGTGCTACAAAAAACATTATTTGTGAGTCAACTGATGCAGCAAGTATCATTGTTGTCTTAGTTTGAGAAACTGACATAGCCACCCCAACCTTCAGCAACAACCACCCTGATCAGTCAGCAGCCTTCAACACAGAGGCAAGACAAGACCCTCTATCAGCTGAAGGCTCATTTGACAGCATTTTTTAGCAATAAAGTATTTTTAAACTAATGTATGTACACTCATTTTTAGACATGATGTTATCGTATACTTAATGAATAACAGTACACTGTAAACATAAATTTTATATGTACCAGGAAACCAGATAATTCATGTGACTCTATTTATTGAGATATTTGCTTTATTGCAGTGGTCTGGAACCAAACCCATTATACCTCCAAAGTATGCCTGTATTGTATACACTATAGCATTTATTATATTACTAGTATTTAAACATCTGTGTCTTCCTTCTAACAATAAACTCTGTTATAGCCACAGCATCTAGAATAGTGCCGAGAAATATAACAGATACCAACCCTAACAAATGTAAACAGATGAATGAATAACTGAAGACACACTCAGACTATTTCAACCCTTGTAAATAGATCTGAATCTATGTAATTAACTAATTTGAAATGTATAATTCACAAACAAAATATTTTGGATTACCTTCAGGAACTGTAAGATCTGTATTTTAAAATAGCTTGAGACCAAAATCTAATTTAGACTAAAAGGTAATGGCTAGTTTAAGCTGCTTCAGAGGGGGGAAAAAAAAACAAACAAACCGTGTTTTCCAGACTATCTTATCCCACACTTTACACCAGGATAATCCTCAATTACAGTCAATATTTCAAATAGCTTAACAGAAGGATTTTATATTCTATTACTACATTTAAGAATCTATTCAATCTTTAATTAGTAGACAACATGGGTACAAAAGCATTAAATAATTCAAACACAAGATAATTCAAACATATATAAATATGTAATATAATTACAGCTATGAAGAACAAATAAATTTGAAAATAAAGGAAAAATTAGTCAAAACACAAATGTTAATAAGTAAAAGGTGGTTAATGAGTCAAAATCCATGATGTATTTGAAGGCAAATTTTAAAGGTATTTCATATTTCATATGGCATGATTTTATAAATAAATACCTTTCAAGATGATAGTTACTATTTTAAAATCATATAAACCCCCTGCAACTCACTTATAACATATCCTAAATGTGCTAACTAGATTTTTTATAGAACATTTTTATGGAAAGTGTAGTATGTAAGGTTTACTCTTCTGAGAAGGGAAAGGCTACCCACTCCAGTATTCTGGCCTGGAGAATTCCATGGACTGTATAGTCCAGGGGGTCACAAAGAGTTGGACATGACTGAGCAACTTTCACTTCACTTCAGTAGGTAAAAAGATAAATTCATCTCTCATTAAACATAACCAACCAGTTTGGATCATTAAAGATCAAATAAAACATAAAGACATTTTAAGAGCTTAAAACAGTGACTGAAGAAATATATAGACAGGGAAAGCAGATTCATGGTTGCTGAGGGAAAATAAAGAATAAAGGAACTTCTTGGGATGATGAAAATATTCTGTACTTGATACAGTGGTGGTTTTATAGGTATATTAAATCAAAACACATTGAAATGTACTAAAATAGATGCATTTTACTGTATATACACTTTATTTCAATAAAGTTGACTCTTTTCTAACTGCCTAAAAGAAGTATATCCTAAAACCATAAAGTTCTAGCCATTTTACTTAGATTAAAAAAAAAAAGTAGAACAATTCATTAAATGTTTAGCAAATCACAAGGAAATTCCAAATGTATTTTAAAACTAAACATCAGATCAGATCATATCAGTCGCTCAGTCGTGTCCGACTCTTTGCAACCCCATGAATCGCAGCACGCCAGGCCTCCCTGTCCATCACCAACTCCCAGAGTTCACTCAGACTCAACGTCCATCGAGTCAGTGATGCCATCCAGCCATCTCATCTTCTGTCGTCCCCTTCTCCTCCTGTCCCCAATCCCTCCCAGCATCAGAGTCTTTTCCAATGAGTCAACTCTTTGCATGAGGTGGCCAAAGTACTGGAGTTTCAGCTTTAGCATCATTCCTTCCAAAGAAAGCCCAGGGCTGATCTCCTTTAGAATGGAATGGTTGGATCTCACACCCCTCCAATTTCAATTTTGCTTAGTACTATTACTTTTTACAACTTTGAAAATGATTTTTGGTTTATAACTTCATCATATTACTTGATTTTGAAAATTTAGTATCTTTGTTTCACCTTTCTGTGCTCAATACTTTCATTTTCTGAGTCTAAGTCTTTGTAATAAAGTTTCCTTTATGTTCTGACACTCCATATTTCTTTTAGTTAGAATCTCTGGAATTCTATGATTCTTTCAAATCAGATTATGAGACAAATAAAACAATGCCTATACTACCCCTTCATGAATTTCCTGTCGGTTAGATAAGTCAGATCGTAATTAGAAAGCTATTTTAAGATTTCTTTTTTTTCCACTTCCTGCAAAAGCAAACTGTGAAGCATTTATGCCCTGATTAAACTTTAAAAGGATTGTCAGTAATAGAATTTTAGGCAAACCTGGGGAGGGAATATTTTTATCTTAAATACATGGCAAACTGGAAGCAAATTATAACAGCATTCTCAATTACCACTATTTATTGTCTAGAGAGCATGTATTATGAAAACAATTTTGAATCACCAAAACAAAGTTACTTCCAGTATGGTAAGACAGGAAAAAAGTTCTCAGATATGAAGAGTCATGTAGATGACAACTATTTGCTCAGTCGTGTCTGACTCTTTGAGACCCCATGGACTGTAGCTCACCAGGCTCCCCAGTCCATGGAATTTTCCAGGCAAGAATACTGGAGGGGTTGCCATTTCCTCCTCCAGAGGCTCTCCCTGACCAAGGGATCAAACCTGCATCTCCTGTGTCTCCTGCACTGGCACGTGAATTCTTTATCACTAGGGCATCTGGGAAGCCCAGATGACATCTAAGGATATAATGAAAGGAAAAAAACAGAAGAAACAAAACCTATTTTCTTTAATTTAGAAAAATATAGGTTTTCCAAATGGCACAATATTACATGACAAAGTAATATTATCTCCAGAGCTGAAAAGTAACTCTCTGTGCTATGTTTTTTATTTCATTCACTTGCTAAAGTAATTTTTCTTCTGAAATATGAAACAGTCCCCTGCCTTCTTTAAGAAAATGTATACATGTCACAATTACATCTATTCATGACAAAACAGTGAAGTGCTCACTGTGTAAGCACTCACTACCACTCTACTGTGTAAGACGTATACTATTAGACTCGAAATAGAAGCTTGCTACCATATACAAGTGGAGGAAAGTTTAAAACTGCGCTAATCTCAAAGCATAAAAATGGATGCTTCCTGAGGCCAGAACTGTGATTTCTTAATATTTTTCATAGTTTAAAAAAAAAAATCCTAAGCACTATTCTAGGAGAATGCGATGACACCCCACTCCAGTACTCTTGCCTGGAAAATCCCATGGACGGAGGAGCCTGGTGGGCTGCAGTCCATGGGGTCGTAAAGAGACAGACACGACTGAGCGACTTCCCTTTCACTTTTCACTTTCATGCATTGGAGAAGGAAATGGCAACCCGCTCCAGCGTTCTTGCCTGGAGAATCCCAGGGACGGGGGAGCTTGGTGGGCTGCCATCTATGGGGTCGCACAGAGTCGGACACGACTGAAGCGACTTAGCAGCAGCAGCAAGCACTATTCTGCCTGACTGTGACTCCTTGGTCTGTAGTACAGACTAGGGCTTCTTAAAACTCAGTCATTGTTACAGTATCTTTAAGATTTCTGCCATATTCTCATACTTAATACTCTTTTTTTTTTTTTTTTTTTTTGGTAAACCAAGTCATTTTTATTACTCAGCTTCATTCTAAAACCAAATTATCCACTATGATATATATTTATGTATAGTAAAATATTTTATAGTAAAAATATAACTACTTACATAAAAAATCGTTCACCTGCATATCACTTAAAATTATTTTTGCATATAATCAATAAAGTGTACCACACTTGAAGAAATAGTACTGAAACATACCATACTTTATGTATTTGTGATTTATATATGAGAGGCCTCACTGAAAAGATTAAAACCTGTATTTGCATCTATGTTCTAATCAAAAAGGATTTTTTGAGTCCCTATGATTAAATGATTGCCATATATTTTCTTAAGAACAGTTTTGGCATTTCAAATTAATCCATGTCATTAGAAAGAAGAATGTGCTGGTAACATTACTAAACAATGAAGGAAATACTTTAGAGAACCCACCTGCCTATACAACACCAGACTTCATGCTATTTTAGCAACTTAACCGAATTTACTTGGACAGTAAGTTATAGGTTCTTGGCTTTAACATGGAGGATAGGTTAACTATTCTTGAATTTATTCACACAGCAAGACCCCCTACTTTATGGGAGTGCCAGGCATCCTTTCCTCTCAATTTCCTCACATACTTTTGAAGAATTCTCTCTCTCAAACTGTGTGTGGTCTTCCATAACTAAATTCTGCCAGCCTCAACAAAGCCCTCTCCTGCAACTCTGAATTTTTACCAAGGCAGTCAGAAGCTCTTCACAGCAATGGTGGCACTTTAGATAATAGCAATGGTGCCCTGACCAGGCTGCTCTAGCTGTGAAATAGGTGCTATTTTTTTAGCCCTCTGCAGTCCCCTTGGTTCCTCTTTTATTAGACATAAGCCTTCAGCCACCTATCAATTCTGTGAGCCACATGAAACTCTTCTAATAGCTATCTTTGCACTTGGCAGGAGTTGGTTTTTATTGCTTGCTAAAAAAGAACTTTAAATAGTACAAAACAAAAAGATTTTTATGACTGAAAATCTGATCAACTCAGTTTTCCCAAGTCATCTAAACAAGTATATGGATCATCAAAAATTTCTTTTCACCAAGTTTTTTTGGACCAAAAGAATTTTTTTGATGATTAATTTCACTGTTTTCTACCTACAATGATATAATGTATCAGAAGTATAAGCTTACCTTAGATAGCCAATCTGAAAATGAAAGTTGCTCAGTCATGTCCGACTCTTTGCAACCTCATGGACTATACAGTGCATGGACTTCTCTAGGCCAGGAGTGGGTAGCCTTTCTCTCCAGGGGATCTTGCCAACCCAGGGATCGAACCCAGGTCTCACACATTGCAGACGGATTCTTTACCAGCTAAGCCACAAGGGAAGCCCAGGTCAGCCAATCTATTCACTTTAAAATCAAAATCCTTACCATAAGGAAACAGTCAAAATTTTAAAACAGAAGTTTTTTTTTTTAACACTTCTTTGCTCATTTCAGTGATTCATCTTGTGTCATAAGACATTCAAAATAAAGAATGTCACAGAAATATTTTATGAGAAATGTAATCCATTATAAAGGATAGTCTACCTCACACCTTTAAAGATTAATTTTGCTTCTTTTTTCATTGAAGAATAATTTACATGTTGTTATGGTCTGCTAGTACTGATGTTTTAGAGAACGCTGACAAATGGGGTGAAAAGAACAATGCAAGTCTTACCTGGGAGAAAAGTGCTGTCACTGACTAATTAGCTCTGTAAATACACAGTTATGTACAGATATACATTCTTCATCTTCACTTTAAGAGACGAACAAATCAAGCTGACATCTGACATTTTTCACTATCTGCTCAACCATCTATATGTGTGTTTTCAGAGTACAAAAATTAATTTTAACAGTGATGACCCTTAAGCCATCAAAAAAGACTAAAGTGTTATTTTCATTGTTGGGGAAAAAAAAAACAGAAATGTGTCAGTCTCCCAATGCTGAATTGTTATATGCAACCATAAAATAACTGAGCATTTACTATGTACCAAGCATTGTTTGTGCTAACACCAAGAACAGAATGAAAAGGCAAAAAGATAGCACACTGAAAGGTGAACTCCCCAGGTTGGTAGGTGCCCAATATGCTACAGGACAAAAGCAGAGAAATAGCTCCAGAAGGAATAAAGAGGCTGAGTCAAAATGGAAACAATGCCCAGTTGTGGATGTGTCTGGTGGTGAAAGTAATGTCCGATGCTATAAAGAGCAATATCGCATAGGAACCTGGAATGTTAGGTCCATGAATCAAGGTAAAATGGAAGTGATCAAACAGGAGATGGCAAGAGTGAACATCGACATTTTAGGAATCAGTGAACTAAAATGGACTGGAATAGGCAAAATTAATTCAGATGACTGCTATATAATCAACTACTGTGGGCAAGCATCCCTTAGAAGAAATGAAGTAGCCCTCATAGTCAACAAAAGAGTGTGAAACACAGTACTTGGGTGCAATATCAAAAACAACAGAATGACCTCTGTTCGTTTCCAAGGCAAACAATTCATTATCACAGTAATCCAAGTCTATGCCCCAACCACTAATGCTGAAGAAGCTGAAGTTGAACAGTTCTATGAAGACCTACGAGACTTTCTAGAACTAACACCAAAAAAAGATGTCCTTTTCATCACAGGGGATGGAATGCAAAAGTAGGAAGTCAAAAGACACCTGGAGTAAAAGGCAAGTTTGGCCTTGAGTACAAAATGAAGCAGGTCAAAGGCTAACAGAGTTTTGTCAAGAGAATATACTAGTCATAGCAAATACCCTTTTCCAACAACACAGGAGATGACTCTACATGGACATCACCAGAGGGTCAACACCGAAATCAGACTGATTATATTCTTTGCAGTTGAAGATGGAGAAGCTCTATACAGTCAGCAAAAACAAGACTGGGAGCTGACTGTGATTCAGATCATGAACTCCTTATTGTAAAATTCAGACTTAAATTGAAGAAAGTAGGGAAAACTACCAAGCCAGTAAGGTATGACCTAAATCAAATCCCTTATGATTATACAGTTTAAGTGACAAATACACTCAGGGGATTAGATCTGATAGAGTGCCTGAAGAACTATGGAAGGAGGTTCGTGACACTGTACAAGAGGCAGTGATAAAGACCATCCCCAAGAAAAAGACATGCAAAAAGGCAAAATGGTTGTCTGACGAGGCCTTACAAATAGCTGAGAAAAGAAGAGAAGTGGAAGGCAAAGGAGAAAAGCAAAGATATATCCATCTGAATGAAGAGTTCCAAAGAATAACAAGGAGAGATAAGAAAGCCTTCCCAAGTGAACAATGCAAAGAAACAGAGGAAAACAATGGAATGGGAAAAACCAGAGATCTTTTCACAAAAACCAGAGATATTAGGGGAATATTTCATGCAAAGATGAGCACAATAAAGGACAGAAATGGTATGGATCTAACAGAAGCAGAAGATATAAAAGAAGAAGTGGCAAGAATACACAGAAAAACTATACCAAAAAGATCTTCATGACCCAGATAACCACCATGGTGTGATCACTCAGCTAGAGACAGACATCCTGGAGTACGAAGTCAAGCGGGCCTTAGTTAGGAAGCATCACTACGAACAAAGTTAGTGGAGGTGATGGAATTCCAGCTGAACTATTTCAAATCCTAAACGATGATGCTGTTAATATGCTATCAATACGCCAGCAAATTTGGAAAACCTAGCAGTGGCCTCAGGACTGGAAAAGGTCAGTTTCCATTCCAATCCCAAAGAAAGGGCAATACCAAAGAATGTTCAAACTACTGCACACTTGCCCTCATTTTACATGCTAGCAAAGTAATGCTCAAAATTCTCCAAGCTATGCTTTAGCAGTTCATGAATTGAGAACTTCCAGATGTTCAAGCTGGATTTGGAAAAGGCAGAGGAACTAGAGATCAAATTGCCAACACATGTTGGATCACAGAAAAAGCAAGAGAGTTCCAGAAAAACATCTACTTCTGTTTTATTGACTACACCTTTGACTTTATGGCCTTTGACTGTATGGATCACAACAAACTGTGGAAAACTCTTAAAGAGATTGGAATACCAGACCACCTGACCCACCTCCTGAGAAATCTATATGCAGGTCAGGAAGCAACAGTTAGAACTGGACATGGAACAACAGACTGGTTCCAAATAGGAAAAGGAGTACGTCAAGGCTATATATTGTCACCCTGCTTATTTAACTTATATGCAGAGTACGTCATGAGAAATGCTGGGCTGGAAGAAGCACAAGCTAGAATCAAGATTGCCGGGAGAAATATCAATAACCTCACATATGCAGATGACACCACCCTTATGGCAGAAAGCGAGGAGGAACTAAGAGCTTTTTAATGAAGGTGAAAGAAGGTGAAAAGCTGGCTTAAAACTCAACATTCAGAAAACTAAGATCATGGCATCCAGTCCCATCATGGCAAATAGATGGGGAAACAATGAAAACAGTGACAGACTTTATTTTCTTAGGCTCCAAAATCACTGCAGATGGTGACTGCAGCCATGAAATGAAAAGATCCTTGCTCCTTGGAAGAATAGCTATGACAAACCTAGACAGAATATTAAAAGGCAGAGACATTACTTTACCGACAAAGGTCCCCCCAGTCAAAATACGGCTTTTTCAGTAGTGATGTATGGATGTGAGAGTTGGACCCTAGAGAAGGCTGAGCACCAAAGCACTGATGCTTTTGAATTGTGGCGTTGTAGAAGACTCTTGAGAGTCCCTTGGACTGCAAGGAGATCAAACCATTCAATCCTAATGGAAATCAATTCTAAATATTCTTTAAGAGTACTGATTTGGAAGCTGAAGCTCCAATACTTTGGCCACCTGATAAGAAGAGCTGACTCATTAGAAAAGACCCTTATGCTGGGAAAGACTAAAAGCAGGAGGAGAAGGGGATGACAGAGGATGAGATGGCTGGATGGCATCACTGACTCAGTGGACATGAGTCTGAGCATGCTCTGGGAGATGGTGAAGGACAGGAGGGCGTAGCATGCTGCAATCCATAGGGTCGCAGAGTCAGACATGACTGAGGAACTGAACAACAAGCATTATTTTAGATGCTTTAGGTTTATTACTGATTTAAATCTTTATAACTACCCTATGAAATTGATATTTAGTTACTAAATGCCTAGAACAGAGTTGGCATATAGTTGTTGTTGTTGTTTAGTCATTAAGTCCGGTCCAACTCTTTGCGACTCCATGAACTGCAGAATGCCAGGCTCCTCTGTTCTCTACAATCTCCTGGTGTTTGCTCATATTCATGCCCATTGAGTCAGTGATGCTATCTAACCACTTAATCCTTTGCAGCCCCGTTATTCTTCTGTCTTCAATCTTTCCCAACATCAGGGGCTTTTTCAATGAGTCAGCTTTTTGCATCTAGTGGCTAAAACATTGGAGCTTCAGCTTCAGTATCAATCCTTCCAATGGATATTCAAGGTTGATTTCTTTTCTGATTGACTGGTTTGATCTCCTTGTAGTCCTAGGGAGACTCAAGGGTCTTCTCCAGCACCACAATTTGAAAGCATCAATTTTTCGGTGCTCAGCCTTCTTTATGGTCCAACTCTCACATCCACATGGGTATTTAATATTTATGAATAAATAATGATTCGTACCTATTTTGCAGATAAGGAAACAAGTTCCTAAATTATAGAGCTGGCTCAGAGTCACAGAACTAATATGTGGTAGAGTCAGAATTCAAACCCAGGAAATTACCTCATCTGCAGAGTCCACATAGTTAACCCTTCTCTCTTCTGCATGTGTAACATAAATGCTGCCTTTTCTCTAAAAATACAATCTATTATTGCTGTATATATGCAATAGAAAGATAAGGAAAACTTTGAAAAGGTAACTCTTAGCTTTCTTATTTACCTAGTTTTCAAAGTATATATAGACTGTGTCAATTTCCTGTCACCAACCAAAGTGTTACTTAATTTTTGAGCCTCATTTTCCAGGGATAATAATGATTTCTTGCTCTACAGAGTTAAATAAATGGACATCAAGTGATTAGAACAGTGTCTGATACACAGTAATGTGTATTAGTTAATGTTATTACTTAATGTTCACCTAAAATGTCATTGTCTTATCATGGAAGAGAACAGTTCATACCGAAGTAATTACTGTTAAATACCCTGCACCCTGTATGACACCCAGAGGACAGCTAAACAGTTAACCACATCAACATAAATCATTAATGTTCACTACAAGTTATACTCTTTTGATTTTTACTCACAACACTGCCAGATGTTTTCAGAAAATTTCTCATATTGCCTAAATACCTTTTCAATAATTATGATCACTTTGTAGTATAGTCGAAAGACCTATTTAAAGAATTGTTCTTATCTCCCTTCTTTTCTGATTGGTAATTTTCTCCCCTATAGCTCAGGAACCCTTTTCTACTTTCTTTTTCAATATGTTAAAGTGTATTACATAAGAAGCTTAATGGTAATCTACATATATAATCACTTAAAATCAAGAGAATCTCTGAATGCCCATGTAACTGTCAAAGGCATTTTATACCCTTCTAACCTTAAGATCAACAGCAACCTGCACACTTTTGCCTCAAATTACATGCATTTTCTTTAAGATTATGGAACATATTGCAACAGCAGCATATAATTTTCCAACATAATAATTCCTTTGCAGTTGAAAGGCATCCTGTAATATTATCAGCATCAACAGGAAAAGGCCCCCAATTTTCACTGTGACAAAGGTTTTGGGGGGAAGCTTTTTCCTCAGTAAACAGCAATTTTCACATGCATAACTGTAAAACACACGGGATAACATAACTAATCATTCTTGACCCTAGACCATCACAAAGCAATGAATTATCATTCAACTTACCTAAAAAAAAAACTAGAAAAATAGTTTAAAATTTGATTCATAAGGAAAAAAGAAGAGCAGTTTACTTTTATTAAGTTCCTACCAGCTTCCCAGGTAGCCAATGGTTAAGAATCCACCTGTCAATGCAGGAGACGCAAGAGAAGTGAGTTCGAGCCCTGGGTTGGTAAGATCCCCTGCAGAAGGAAATGGTAACCCACTCCAGTATTCTTCCCTGGAAAATTCCATACAGTGCATGGGGTCACAATGAATTGGACACAACTGAGCTACTGAGCACACACAAAGTCCCTATTAATAAAACACTGCTGGAGGACTTCCCTGGTGGTTTAATGGTTAAAATCTGCCTTCCAATGCAGGGGACGTGGGTTCAATTCCTGGTCAGGGAACTAAGGTCCCACATGACACCAGGCAACTAAGTCTGTGTACCACAGTGAAGACCTAGCACAGCTCCGTCCCCACCACCAAAAAAAAAAAAAAGCTGCTGGGAAATGCTGATTCAATTACCTTTATTTTTATACAGTAATTTATTAGGCAATAGACTTAATGGTATATGAAATAAATGTCTTTCAAGCTAATTCTGTGCTTTATATGTATCTTTTATGCATTCTAAAAGATCACAATTAGTTAATAAGAATTTTTCAGAATCAGGACCTTGAGTAAGTACTACGTTTACAAAAACTAAAATAAGGAAACAGTATTTACTAAATCAACATGTATTGTAAACTTAGCAGCCTGCGATTTAGCAATATTTTATCCCAACAACTAATTATGTAGGAGGTGTTAAATTCAAAGTCTTCTGAACTTGGAAAAGTGCATGTAATAAATGCGCCTTTTTACAAAATTAGATACAGAATAGTATTTGTCAAATGTAATTTTATTCTCCAACTGTTTGGTGACATTGCTGAAAAACAGACTTAAGAAAATACATGGTAATTCAAATTAGAAAGCAAGATTATGAACTTTAAAAGTGTTTTTGAAAAAAAACTGATAAGCATGGTAAGTAGTATGATTTTCCCTTATAATTTTCTCCTTCTCAACTCTATTAGAAATTCTAAACTTAGACAAACAGAATAAGAAAAATAAGTTTTATCTCCATACACCATATATAATCTAGATCCCTTCAAAATTAAAACAGAGAATAGTAATTATGCCTGACCTCTGTACTACTTCATTAACTGTACATGAATAGGCCTTCCACTGAAATTCAGAAAACTGAAAATTATGCCTCTGAACAACTGTAAACCCTTTTGGATGGCAATTATGAGAAGTCTGATATAATGGGAGAGTCTTGAGGGGCAGAGGATATGTGATCAAGCCTAGATTTTACACCTTACTAATTGTGTGTTTCAGGCAAATCACTTGATTATAACTAAGAATTGGTTTGCTCAGCTGCAAATATAAAGATAGTATTACCTACCTTATGGGACTGCTGAGAGGATAACACAAGATAAGATTTAAAGTATGAAGTATAAATTAGTATAAAACAGTACATGGGAAAAAAAAAAAGGGGAGGGGGGAGAAAGTATTAGTCACGCAGTCATGTCTGACTTTGCAACCCATGGATTATAGCCCGCCAGGTTTCTCTGTCCATGGAATTCTCCAGGCAGGAATACTGGAGTGGGTGGACACTCTCTTGTCCAAGGGATCTTCCCGACCCAGGAATCAAACCCAGGTCTCCTGCATTGCAGGCAGAGTTTTTACCGTCTGAGCCAATGAGTAAGAGTTCACTGGGTGAGGCAGGGAAGGGCACAGTGGACTAGGGAGAGAGCCGTGGCAGGAACAAGGCCGAGCTGTAGCAGGTTTAAGAGATAACAGGAAGGGAGAAATTGGAGAAAGGAAGCAGAGGCAAATTTTTGAAACAGTTTTTGCTGCAAAGAACAAAAGAGTTGGGGCAAGAGATGGCAGATATGCGTTCGGAGAAAGGGTATTTTCAAAGATGGGAGAAATAATGGCATATTATAATGCAGAAAGGAATAACGCAGGAGAATAAGCCAGATTCTAGAAATTCAACCATTGCTTTAAACAGGAAGTTGAGTGGTAAAGAATCCGCCTGCCAGAGCAGGAGACACAGGTTTGATCCCTGGTCTGGGAGGGCTCACAAGACGCAGAGCAACAAAGCCCTTCCATGTGGCATAAGTACTGAAGCCCGCGCCCTAGAGCCCCTGCTCAGCAACAAGAGAAGATACTGCAATGAGAAGCACGTGCACCGCAACTAGAGAGTGGCCCCCACTTGCTGCAACTAGAGAAAAGCCCAAGTGGCAACAAAGACCTATCACAGTCAATCAATTAATTAATTAAATTAAACAAAAATAGAGAGCTGATGACTCAAAGAAACTCAAAGAAACCCAACGAACCAAAATCCAAATGAAAAGACCCTAGAAGAGAGGGAAAAAAAGCCATCACTGTTTTGACTTTTGGCAGCAGAAGCAGGAAAATCAATACTGACACAGATAAGAAGAAAATGAACTTTAATTTTAAGGACCAGACACAGACTGGCACAACAATCCTTGGTACCCCAGACACAACAGAGTCTGCACCCATTCACTAACTCCACCCGACAGGCCTTTGCCAAGAGTCACCCACAAGGCACAAGCACAAGCGGCTTACTCAAGTCAGAAGGCAGGACTGAAGCAGTGGAGAATCCCTGGAAGGAAGCTAGATTTCACAGTGAGCACCAGGTAGCAGTCATCCCCAACTCAGGAAAGGAACAGGAAGACAGAGACAGACATTCCTAATATGAAGTTCAAGGACAGGGCAGGGGAGCTGAGACAAATCCTAGTGGGATTCAGATCCCAAGTTCTGCTACAGGGGCAGTTCTGATCCTGCTCAAACCACCTGATGCCCAAGGTGAAATAAAACACGAAAGCAATAGCAAGCAAAAAAACTCAGCTCAATTACAGACTAGAGTGACTCAGACTGCTATACATGTCGCCTTACAAAGAAGGCACATGCCCATCCCTGAGAATAGATTCCTTAATTCAATCTCTGCTTTTCATTTACAAACAATTTTGGCATTCAAAAAAAATTATAAGACATGCAAAGAAGCAAGAGAATTTGCTCCATCATGAAGAAAGCATACAGAACTGAAATAGAAGGGAAGGGAGCAGGGCATAACCTTTGAAAGAAGGACATAGCTCTTGAGGATACCACAAAAAATGGTTAGAACTGATTAGGCCCCAGATGGAAAAGATTTGACTTCCAATAGACCCTGAGCCTCATTACACATTTATTATAATATATTAACAAGCTATATGACATACCCAACTGTGCCATGACAGTTCCAAGGCCAAGCATAAAAAGCCAAAAAAGTAGGTGGTGGCCCAATTCCTGAATACCAGCCCGTACTGAAAATAGCTGGAATAATCCTCCCACTTACTAGCCTATGAAATTACTCAGCCCATAAAACTCACCATACCGCATTTCTGGGTTGCTCTCATCTTTTGAGATGGACCGCATTCTGTCTTATGGAATGTGTATCTCCCAGGGCCTCTTGTCAGCTGAGATGGACCACACTCTGTCTATGGAGTGTGTACCTCTCTCAATAAATCTACCTCTTACCTATCACTTTGCCTATCGCTGAATTCCTTCTGTACTGAAACATAAAGAACCTGAGCTTCATTAAGTCCTGAGACCTGGTGTGCAATTTCAATTAAAAGACAGTAGATTCAAGGCCCAGTCCATGGGTTCAACTCCCATCTGAGTTGTGCAATTTCAGAACCAGACTCAGAGACAGATGTTAGACCCAGATGTTAGAATTATCAGACAGGGACTTTAAAAAGACTGTATTTAGAGGAACTACTGGAAGTGGTACACAACACTAGAAAGGAAAAGATGAAAGAAAGATGAAAGCTATATAAAAAGAGCCAGGATAAATGCTAGATATAAAAATTATATAATAAAGAGAAATAATTTTTGTAATGAATTTATTAGGAGATGGACAAAGCAGAAGGGAAAATAAAACCAGTGAACTTGAAGACAGGTTCACAGAAATTATGCAAACTGAAATAAAAATTGGAAAAAAAAAAAACTACTGGAAAAAAGAATAGAGCAACCAATACCTGCAGTACAATCTTATATGTAATCAGAATCCCAAATAGAGAAGAAAGAATGAAAAAAAAAAAAAAAAGTGAAGACATAATTGCTGAAAACATTCCAAAACAAACTAAAGAAAGATAGCAATCAAAAATCCAAGAAGCTCAGTTAACCCTACATAGGATAAATGCAAAGTAATCACATTTTAGGCAAATGCCAGAGAAACCACTAAAATCACAAGATAAAGAAAAAATTTTGAAAGCAACCAAAGGGAAAGCGCAGAGGACAGTCCTGGAAGCCATTACTCGGTAGGTGCCCAATATGCTACTGGAGATCAGTGGAGAAATAACTCCAGAAAGAATGAAGGGATGGAGCCAAAGCAAAAACAATACCCAGTTGTGGATGTGACTGGTGATAGAAACAAGGTCCGATGCTGTAAAGAGCAATATTGTATAGGAACCTGGAATGTGAGGTCCATGAATCAAGGTAAGCTGGAAGTGGTAACAGGAGATGGCAAGAGTGAATGTCGACATTCTAGAAATCAGTGAACTAAAATGGACTGGAATGGGTGAATTTAACTCAGATGACCATTGTATCTACTACTGTGGACAAGAATCCATCAGAAGAAATGGAGTAGCCATCATAGTCAACAAAGGAGTTCTAAATGCAGTACTTGGATGCAATCTCAAAAACAACAGAATGATCTCTGTTTATTTCTAAGGCAAACCATTCAATATTACAGTAATCCAAGTCTATGCCCCAACCAGTAACACTGAAGAAGCTGAAGTTGAACGGTTCTATGAAGACCTATAAGACCTTCTAGAACTAACACCCAAAAAAGATGTCCTTTTTATTATAGGGGACTGGAATGCAGAAGTAGAAAGTCAAGAGTTACCTGGAGTAACAGGCAAATTTGGCCTTGGACTACAGAATGAAACAGGTCAAAGGTTAACAGAGTTTTGCCAAGAGAACACACTGGTCATAGCAAACACTCTCTTCCAACAACACAAGAAATGACTCTACACATGGACATCACCAGATGGTCAATACTGAAACGAGACTGATTATATTCTTTGCAGTTGAAGATGAAGAAGCTCTACGGTCAGCAAAAATAAGACCAGGGGCTGACTGTGACTCAGATCATGAACTCTTTATTGCCAAATTCAGACTTAAATTGAAGAAAGTAGGGAAAATCACTAGACCATTCAGGTATGACCTAAATCAAATCCCTTATGATTATACAATGGAAGTAACAAATAGATTCAAGGGATTAGATCTGATAGACACAACGCCTGAAGAACTATGGACAGAGGTTCATGACATTGTACAGGAGGCAGTGTTCAAGACCATCCCCAAGAAAAAGGAATGCAAAAAGGCAAAACAGTTGTCTGAGGAGGCCTTACAAATAGCAGAGAAAAGAAAAGATGCAAAAGGCAAAGGAGAAAAGGATAGATATATCCATTTGAAAGAAGAGTTCCAAAGAATAGCAAGGAGAGATAAGAAAGCCTTCTTCAGTGATCAACGCAAAGAAATAGAGAAAAAACAATGAAATGGGAAAGACTAGAGATCTCTTCAAGAAAATTAGAGACACCAAGGGAACATTTCATGCAAAGATGGGCATAATAAAGGACAGAAATGGTATGGACCTAACAGAAGCAGAAGATATTAAGAAAAGGTGGCAAGAACACACAGAAGAACTATACAAAAAAGATCTTCATGACCCAGATAATCATGATGGTGTGATCACTCACCTGGAAAAGGGAATGGCACCCCACTCTAGTATTATTGCCTGGAGAATACCATGGATGGAAGAGACTGGTAAGCTGCAATCCATGGGGTCACTAAGAGTTGGACACAACTGAGAGACTTCATTTTCACTTTTCACTTTCATGCATTGAGAAGGCAATGGCAACCCACTCCAGTATTCTTGCCTGGAGAATCCCAGGGACAGGGGAGCCTGGTGGGCTGCCGTCTATGGGATCACACAGAGTTGGACACAACAGAAACGACTTAGCAGCAACAGCAGTAGTGATCACTCACCTAGAGCCAGACATCCTGGAATGCAAAGTCAAGTGGGCCTTAGGAAGGATCACTACAAACAAAGCTAGTGGAGGTGATGGAATTCCAACTGAGCTATTTCAAATCCTAAAAGATGATGCTGTCAAAGTGCTGCACTCAGTATGTCAGCAAATTTGGAAAACTCAGCAGTGGCCACAGGACTGAAAAGGTCAGTTTTCATTCCAATCCCAAAGAAGGAGAATGCCAAAGAATGTTCAAAGTACCACAGAATTGCATTCATCTCATACACTAGCAAAAACATGCTCAAAATTCTCCAAGCCAGGCTTCAACACTACGTGAATCATGAACTTCGAGATGTTCAACCTGGATTTAGGAAAGGCAAGAGGAACCAGAGATCATATTGCCAACATCTGTTGGATCATTAAAAAAGCAAGAGAGTTCTAGAAAAAACATCTACTTCTGCTTTATTGACTATGCCAAAGCCTTTGACTGTGTGGATCACAATAAACTGTGGAAAATTCTTAAAGAGATGGGACTACCAGACCACCTGACCTGCCTCCTGAGAAATCTGTATGTAGGTCAAGAAGCAACAGTTAGAACTGGACGTGGAACAACAGACTGGTTCCAAGTTGGGAAAGAAGTATATCAAGGCTGCATATTGTCATCCTGCTTATTTAACTTATATGCAGAGCATATTATGAGAAATGCTGGGCTATATGAAGCACAAGCTGGAAGTTAAGATTCCTGGAAGAAATATCAATAACCTCAGATATGTAGATGACACAACCATTATGGCAGAAAACGAAGAACTGAAGAGCCTCTTGTTAAAGTGAAAGAGGAGAGTGAAAAAGTTGGCTTAAAACTCAACATTCAGGAAACAGATCATGGCATCCAGTCTCATCACTTCATGGCAAATAGATGGGGAACAATGGAAATAGTGAGAGACTTTACCCTTTGGAGCTCCAAAATCACTGCAGACGGTGACTGCAGCCATGTAATTAAAAGACGCTTGTTCCTTGGAAGAAAAGTGACGACCAACCTAGACAGCATATTAAAAAGCAGAGACATTACTTTGCCAACAAAGGTCCATCTAGTCAAGGCTATGGCTTTTCCAGTAGTCATGTACAAATGTGAGAATTGGACTATAAAGAAAGTTGAGCACAGAAGAATTGATGCTTTTGAACTGTGGTGTTGGAGAAGACTCTTGAGAGTCCCTTGGACTGCAAGGAAATCCAACCAGTCCATCCTAAAGGTAGTCAATCCTGACTATTCATTGGAAGGACTGATGTTGAAGCTGAAACTCCAATACTTTGGCCACCTGATTCAAAGAACTGACTCATTGGAAAAGACCCTGATGCTGGGAAAGATTGAAGGTAGGAGGAGAAGAGGACGACAGCATCTTCTGTCGTGGATGAGGTGGTTGGACAGCATCACTGACTCAATGGACATGCGTTTGGGTGAGCTCTGGGAGCTGGTGATGGACAGGGAGGTCTGGTGAGCCGCAGTCCATGGTGTTGCAAAGAGTCGGACACTGACTGAGTGACTGAACTGAACTGAACTGAAGGATAAGACAGGTGTTGGCTACAGAAATATCAAAGTACACTTCAGGAAGAATACTGTCAGAAATACAGAGGGGAAATTGACAATGATCAAAGGTTCAAATTCATAAAGGCATAATCTTTATGCACACACACACATATATATGCACTCAATAAAAATGATCCCAAATAAATAAAACAAAATTAACAAAACTATAGAGGAAAACACAAATCCACAATCACAGTTGAAGATGTTATGTCCTTCTCTCAGAAACTGATAAAAATCGTCCAAAAAAATATCAATAAGGATATAAAGTATTTGAATACTATCAACTTGATCTATCAGACATTTATAGAACACTAGATTTAATAAAAGCCAAATACATCTTTTTCAAGGGCATGGGAATATTAACTAAGGTAGATTATATGCTAGGCCATAAAAATGTTTTAATTAATATAAAGGAATGAAATCTAATCACAACAGAATTAAATTAGAAGTCAATAATAGAAAGTTCTGAATATTTTCCAATGTTTAGAAATTAAACAATGTACTTCCTAGTAGCCCATTGGTCAAAGAAAACTATTAGAGGAGAAACTTTATATAATTTGAGTATACACATATTGAAATTTGTAGAATGCAGTTAAAGCAGTTTTCCTAGCTTAGAGCGAAATTTATAGCTTTAAGTGACTATGTTAAGAATGTAAGAAGACAGGTGTACATTCAATAATGAATGGTTCTACATTAATAAACCAGGAAAATAAAAGCAAATAAGTAGAAGAAAGGATATTATAAAATTAAAAACAGAAATCAAGTGAAGAGAAATGAACAAACAATATAAAAATGTCCACAAAGTAAAAGTTTGTTCTTGGCAAACAAGATTAAAGAAAGAGAAAAAACTCTAGTAAGCCTCATTAGGAAAAAATAAATAGAAAACACAAATTACCAATATAAAGAATCAAAGGGAAAACATAACTACATAATTTATAGCAATAAAGGACTAATAAGGCAACAGTATGAACATTTTGGAGTGGGTTGCCATTTCCTTCTCCAGGAGATATTCCCAACCCAGGGATCAAACCTGGGTCTCCCGCATTGCAGGCAGACTCTTGACCCTCTGAGCCACCAGGGAAGTCCTGAAGGATGTTAGACTTCTTAAACAAAATAGACAAATTCTTGAAAAAGTATAATTCACCTATGTTGACAAAACAGAAAATAGAAAGAAACTCTCAACAGCCCTATAGCCTCAAAAAATAAACACATACCTGCAAAACTTTCCACAAAGAAAAATTCAGGCCCAGTTTAATTCCCTAGTAAATTATATTAAACATTTAAATAATTAACAATAGCAATCTTACACAAAGTTTTTCAGAAAAGAGAGAAAATGGAGTTATTTCCCAATTATTTTTGGAGCTGGAATAACCATACTAAATTTAAACACTGAGGCTTCTGTGGTGGCTGGGACAGTACACGCAAGCAATCTAAATTAACCAAAATAACATTTAAAAGTAGAATAAGATTATTTAACTTTATGTGACTTTAAAACTGATTGTGAACCTATAGTAATCCAGACAAAAGTATTAGCAAAAGGATAAACAAATATATTAAACAGAATATAGTCCAAAAATAGATCCATCTTGCCAAGACAGTCCAATGGAGAGAGGAAAATCTTTTCAACAAATGATGAACACTGGATATCCTTACTGAGGGAAAACCAAAAACATGACTTCGTATACCACAGGATACACAATTCCCAGGCAGCACAGTAGGAAAGAATCCACCTGCCAATGTAGGAGATGCAAGAGACATCTCTGGGTCGGAAGGATCCCCTGGAATAGGAAATGGCAACCCACTCCAGTATTCCTGCCTGGAAAATTCCATGGCCAGAGGAGCCTGGTGGGCTCTAGTTCATGGGGTCGCAGAGTCGGACATGACTGAGCACGCATGCAGGCGAAAGTAAAAGCAAACTACATATCTTCTAGAAGAAAACATAGGAGATTATTTTCATGATCTTCCTAGAGAAGACACAGAAAGCACTAATCATAAAACAAAAATCTGATAAATTACAGTTCACCAAAATAAAAACTTCTCCTCGAAAAATACCATTAGGAAAATCAGCTGGCAAGCCACAGACTAGGAGAAAATACATACACTTATATATATATAAGATCAAGTCTCTTTTTCAAAAGAGACTTCACAAAAAAAAAAAATTCTACAAATGGCTAAAATCACATTAAAAATCAGCTTAACACCATCAGCCATGAGAGAAATACAAAACCACAGTGAGATATCACTATGAACACAGGAGAATGTGCAGTGGAGTGGTTCTCAGTGAGATAGGGAGGTTTGCAATTTTTACAACCAGGAGACATTTTTAGTTGTTATTGGCATCTAGAATGCTGTGAACCATCTTACAATGCACAGGATAACCCCACAGAACAATTATCCTGCCCAAAATGTCAATGGTGGCAAAACTGAAAAACTCCTAAGAGATTAATTTAGACTAACAGCATCAAATGTTGGGGAAGATGTACAGCAACTGGAACTCTGGAATATATTACCAGAGAGGATGCAGAATAGTTCATTCACTTTGTTTGACATTTGACAGATATTACTGTACTAAGTGTAAATAACTTCTTGTCAAATTAAATGCCAAATAGCTTACAAGGCCATGCATGATCTAAAGCCAGTGTACTTCTCCAGCCTCATATCTCCGTTAACTGAGGCACAAGAATGATACAGTACTAAAAATTTTTTCCAAAAAGTCTACTTGATTTTACTGACAGAAATCTTAAAAATCCTGAGACAAAAAATGATAGTAATAATTAAAATAAATTAAAAAAAAAATCCTGAGACAAAAGAAACCTTAAAATCATTTAGCTCAACTTATTACCTAGAGCAGGGATAATAATATATTCTTGACAGTGAAATATCTACTGTCTCACACTGTTATGGCAAAATCTCACTGATCTATCTAACTTGGGAAACAACTCATATTATAAAAGTAATGATCCTCTACTCTTTTTGTAAACTGAGTTAACTGGAGATTATTATAGTTACTGATTTCCTTAACAAACCTCACAATATAGTCTGAAAAAATTAATATGGTAGTTTAGAAAGATACTATCTCTTTATAAATACCACAACCCATTTCACAAAGGAATGAAATCAGTGAAAAACAAGTCTTTAACTAGCCTAAATCAGTATTATTCAATAAAGATATAATGTAAACTATAAATGCAAGCCATATACACAATGTTTACAAAGCAGATGGATGAAGTTAATTTTGATAATACATTTAGGGTATACGTGACCCCATGAACTGTAGCTTGCCAGGCTCCTCTGTCCATGGAATTCTCCAAGCAAGAATACTGGAGTGGACTGCCATTCCCTTCTCCAGGGGATCTTCCCAACCCAGGTATCAAATCTACATCTCCTGCCTTGCAGGATGATTCTTTACCATCTGAGCCACCAGGGAAGCCTGGTAATTTTGATAGAATGTTTACTGTATATGTATAAAATATGCAAAACAGCCAATATATCCAAAACATTATCACTTCAATATTTAATAAACATAAAAGTAATAGATTATTTTATATTCTTTTTCTGTACTAAGCCTTCAGAGCCCAATGTCTGTTTTATACTTACAGCACACCTCATTTTTGACTAGCCAAGTTTCAGGTGCATAATAGCCACATGTAGCTAGTGTTTACTGGATGCTAATGTCGCACACTTCAAGGAAATTCACATGGATTATTTCATTTAATACTCCCTGAGGCTGCTCAGTGGTAAAGAATCTGTCTGCCAATGCAGAAGATGCAGGTTTGATCCCTGGGTGGGGAAGATCCCCTGGAGAAGGAAATGGCAACCCACTCCAGTATTCCTTGCCTGGAAAATTCCATGGACAAAAGAGCCTGGCGAGCTATAGTCCGTGCTCACAAAGAATGGAACGTGACTTTAGCCAACACAAGGAAAATACAGGGGAAAATAACTTGCCCGAGTTCCCAAGATTAGTTAGTGGTAGAATTAGAATTTTAAACGAATCAGCATTACTCAGATATGGTCCAAATCACTATGCAATTCCACCTCAAATCAACTTTTTTCTTTTACACTATTACAGAAACTTTCAATTAACCAAATTAATACTTTTGATTCCTGCTTTGATATCATATATTCATTGTACAGAAACCTTTATTTCTGGTCACATAAAAAAACCTGATTTTCCCCCTGCAATAAGAATTGAAAACAAAAGACTTACCATTAAAATGAGTTTTTGATACTTTTGTTTTAGGTCTGATACACTTGCAGATGGGTCTGCTCCCAGAATGCTGTACCAATCCTTTTTTGGTATCTGCTCAAACGCCATCATCCCTTGAACAAGAAGAGGTCCTTTTCAGATCAGCTGAATATAAATATTGACGACAATTCATTACAGTTTGCGTATATCTGGGAAATAACTAGGTACAGCTTCCCTAAGTTCTGTAATATTAAGTCATGATAATAATGCAAGCCTGAAGAAGCAAATATTTTCATTTGAAACGCCCCAAGAATTTCACGTTTAAGTATATAGACAAGTGTGGAAAAATCTGTTAGATGTTTCATGATATACGCTTATATCTTAAATTAATGACTATACAACAGCGTAAGAAAGAAAAAGAATTCGATAATGAACCCGAGCGGTGGATGGCCCTCTAAGAAAGGTGTTTCTGCTAATCTCTTGGTAAAAGCGACACAGAGTAGGTACTCATTAAACACACTAGTGGAGAAGGAAATGGCAACCCACTCCAATATTCTTGCCTGGATTAATAAGTGTTTATAAAATGAATAAATATTCTTTAAAAGCAAAACGAGGAATTAAAATCAATTTGGGAGCATTCCCTCTTAATGTCTCCAGTTCACTTCTTGTCTTTCGGGTTATCTTCAAAGAATAACACGCCAAATAGCCAGTCAGCACTGGCAGGTGGAGAGCAACAGTCCCTCAGTTATTGGACAGGCGCTCAGATCTCGCAAAGAGCTCCTGAAACTCTTCAAGGGAAGACGTGACAACACTCCCGAACCGAAGAGAACCCGCTAGGAGCCCCAGAACCAGGCAACTTCTTCCCATAGCCGCGAACTCAACGAGACATCCGGGGCTTCCTCAAAATTGGGACTCGGAAATCTACTGCACTCACAGTGCCCTGTGTCGCCCAGCCACAGACTCGTACCCTCTCCTGGATCCGCTCGATCACAAACTTACCAACGGTAGAGCCACTAGAGCCCACTCCTCGCTTGCTGTCTGCCAAACCTCGGAACCGGCTTCTGCTTCCGCCGGAAGTCACTGACCTAACGCGGTCAAGTTTCCAGCCGAGCCGCAATGGCGGAGGCACCGATCGGAAGCGCCGCTCCGCCCTCTGGACGCGGTCGCTATGGTAACCCATCGCCTCTACCTCAGGAGTTTACCAACAGTAAGTGCGGGCGCGGTGGGAAAAGGTTTCCTTCGCCTCTTTCTAACTCGCTCTTGTCCTGGCTCCCAGACTGTCGTTTCTCTCCTCTTCCTCAGCGAGTACCTCAGCACGCCCCTCCAAGCTTCCTCCGCCTTCCCCAAAACTTCCTCCATATAACCTACCCGCTGCAGCTCCCTGTCCTTTCCCGGCTGACGACTGCAGTACTATGACGGGAGATGAGGGGTGGGGGGCTACGGAGGGGGTACAGTTGGGATTAGAGCGGGTGGAGGTCGATGAGAAGGGTGACAAGAACTGATTCCTCCCTTCTCCCTAGACTTCCTTTGGAATGTTCTCGTTCCAAAACTAAGACAACTAAAACCTATGCTGAGTAAAAAGTTTTTAATTTTTTTTTTTTGAAAGAGATGTTCAACTTAATTATTTCTTTTAGATTTTACTTTAGTGGGTTGCCATGTTCTTTTCAAGGGGATCTTCCCAACCGAGGGACTGAACCCAGGTTTCCCATATTGCAGGCGGATTCTTTACCATCTGAGACATCAAGGAAGCCCAAGAATATTTTAGTAGGTAGCCTAGTCTTTCTCCAACCCTGGAATCAAACTGGGGTCTCCTGCATTGCTGGCAGATTCTTTACCAGCGAGCTACCAGGGAATCCCAAAGTTTTCAGTTTTAATATTATTTTTTTGGAAGAGATGTTCAGCTTATTTCTTTTAGATTTTAGAAACCGACTTGAAAAATGAAAACTTTTCAAAGTCCTTTCACACTCTTAGCAAGTCTTCCTATTCGCAGGGCAGCTATGACATCGTTCAAGCTCACAGAAAAAGCAAAATAAAACGCTCACTTTGAGGTAGTTATTGGGTACTCCAAATGGGCACTTTCCTCTCCCTGTCATTCGCTCTGTTGTTCGCTTTTACTGTCAAATCTATGTGCTGCTTACCTTAGATTTGTTGCAGAGAAGCCAATCCTGATTCCATGTTGGTCCTGTTTCTTTGACTTGTTTTTGCTGCTTCTGTTATAATCATACAGAATGGCCAGCCTTAAAGAATCCTGCCCCTCTGCCTGACTGTTAAACTAGAGTGCCTTTGTTCAGAACCCTGTCCACCCATAGCTGGCAGGAAGAAAGAAATTAACAAATCCCCTGCCTGAGGCTTGCCATTCTGTGAGATGTTTGCAATATTAATGGCTTTTTAAACTTTGCTTCCTCACCTTCCCCCATGTCTGACCTATAAAAGAACCTGGCATCCAGACCCTGTAAAATGGTTATTTTCAGGTGCTAGCCTGCCATCTTCGCCATCAGCTGGCTCCCCAATTATAGTCTCTTCCTTGACTCAGCCTCTCATCTTGGATTGGTGCCTGTTGTGTGTCGAGCAGAGCAAGCTTGGACTCGACAACATATTGACTATTCTTGCTTGCATTTTACCTGGAGGTCAAACCTGCATCTTTGTTCTCCATAGCATGATATAAATTTCATTTGGAAATGTTAAGGTAGTTTTGTTGCTGTTACTCCTTAGATTTCTTTTCTTTTCTTTTTTTTTAATTTTATCTTTTACCACATATCCATTTGAGAAGCAGTCAAGACAAACCCTAAGCACATTGAAAAAGATATTTTGATATGGTCAGTTATTTAATGATGGTTCCCTGGTAGCTTAGCTGGTAAGGAATGGATCTGCAATACAGGAGAGCTGGGTTTGATCCCTGGGTGAGGAAGATCCCCTGGAGAAGGAATTGGCTTACCCACTCCAGTGTTCTTGCCTGGAGAATTCCATTGACAGAGGAGCCTGGCAGGCTACAGTCCATGGAGTCGCAAAGAGTTGCACACGATTGAGCGACTTTCACCGAACTATAACTGAATAACTGAATGATACAGTTTAAAAATCTAAAAGGAAAAGTATAGTTTAGGTTCTTCATAGGATTTTGTCATGTTTAGAGGCAGACACAACCACCTTTATATCAATACTAAGTCAGAAGATCTGATTTTCATGACTGGTTTCAACATTCTGTGTGACCCTGCTACTGCTGCTGCTGCTAAGTCGCTTCAGTTGTGTCCAACTCTGTGGGACCCCGTAGACGGCAGCCCACCAGGCTCCCCCGTCCCTGGGATTCTCCAGGCAAGAACACTGGAGTGGCTTGACATTTCCTTCTCCAATGCATGAAAGTGAAAAGTGAAAGTGAAGTCACTCAGTGGTGTCCAACTCTCCACGATCCCATGGACTGCAGCCCACCAGGCTCCTCTGCCATGGATTTTCTAGGCAGGAGTACTGGAGTGGGGTGCCATTGCCTTCTCCACTGTGTAGACCTAAGTATACCTAAAATGACAGAACTGTGTTATTCTGAAGACCTTCCTATACAGTACTATCAGAATGGCACACTTTGAATTTCTCTAGCCCTGAAACTTCCTTTTTCCACTGCATAGTCCTTTGTATAGATAATTATACTCAAGCCCTTCAGTTTTTTATAGAAAGAGCACTTTATTTTGATTTATGATTGCATTAATGTATTGTTATCTCTTTTACTGCCTTTTTGAACAAAATTCTGAAAATTCTAATCACAGTATTTACTTTCTTGTATTTATTTATTTTTTGATATGGGAAGAGGTACACTTTTTTTGTCCCCACCAAATCCCAAATGTTCTGTCATTTCACAATAACATAGTTTACATCTGTAAAGCATACTTTAGTTTGCAACTTTTAATTTCATCTCCATTAAGTCATTAATCCTCCAAAATTACCAATCATTCATTGATATTATCCAAATCTAGTGCTTGTTGACATTTCCCTAGTTGTCTCTGAATGGTCTTTTTATGATTGGTTTGCTTGAGTCAGAATCTGGAATCTACACATTGCATTTGGTTATTCTGTCTCTTAAATATCTTTTAAGCTATAGCAGTCCCAATACTTCACTACTACCTTTTTTTTTCTTTTTTTCCCATTAGTTTATTGAAAAAACAGATATTGTCTTACAATGTGAACTTATCTGTTTATACCAGAATCCACTTTTTAAAACACTTTTTACAGAAATCCTTGCTCATTAGTCTTCCTTCATATTTTTCATTTTTTAGAGCACTACTGTTCAATGGAAATACAGTGTGAGCCACAAATGCAAACCACACATGTGATTTTAAATTTCCTAGTAGCCATATTAGAAAAATAAAAAGAAACAGGTGAAATGGATTTTAATAATATATGTATTTACCAGTGTATCCAGAGTATGCTCATTTCAAAATGTAAACAATACAAAAATTATTAATGAGATATTTTACATTCTTTTTTTCATACTAAGTCTTCAAAGGCTGATGTGTATTTTACCTATACAAATCATCTCAGTTTGGACTTGCCACTTTTCAAGTGCTCGATAGCTACATCTTACTAGTGACTACTTTATCAATCACAGGTCTAGGGGATAAAGTCCAGCATTCCTGCCCAGTATGATCCCAGTTTTCCAGCTTCATCACCTATTACCTTCATACATGAAGCAATCAAACAATTGAATATTTTCTTGGTACTTCATAATTATATTTGGAGGCATCTCCTTGCTTACAACACCATACCTCTTTTCTTCCTCCTATCAGTTTTACTCCTTCTTTAAGACCTATCTCTTCCATCAAGTCTTTTGTGATGGCCCAATCCTTAGAAATTACCTTCTCTCAATTTTCAGAGCAGTCCTGGGTGTACTCCTCTTTTGTACTTATCCTATCCTATAGAGTATTATTATACACTAGATGTGTATTCTAGTTTCCTGATTGGATTGTAAACTCTCTAAGGGTAAGAACACCTCTTAGAGAAACTAAGCACCAGCTTTTATGCCACATTCTCTGGGGTTCTAAAGATGTATGTCTACTATAGGTTTGTTTCTCAGTGTTTTTAGAAGGTAATATATTTATTTTATGTAAAACCAATATAGCGTAAATATAAACTATGTTAGCACAGTGGTTAAGACCATGAACTCTGGGATCAGACTCATAGATTTGAATCCAGATTCTGCCTCTTATTGGTTATGTGAAAACTTGAAGTTAATCTCTGCACCTTAGTTTCTTCCGCTGTGAAACAGAGATAATAATAGTATTGCCTTCAGAGGTTTGTTGTGAGGATTAAATGAGATGATGGTGTCTGAAAGTAGTAAGTACTCAGTAAAGAGTAGATCAGTCCTGGGTGTTCATTGGAAGGACTGATGCTGAAGCTGAAACTCCAATAGTTTGGCCACCTCATGCGAAGAGTTGACTCATTGGAAAAGACTCTGATGCTGGGAGGGATTGGGGGCAGGAGGAGAAGGGGACGACAGAGGATGAGATGGCTGGATGGCATCACTGACTCAATGGACATGGGTTTGAGTGAACTCTGGGAGTTGGTGATGGACAGAGAGGCCTGGCGTGCTGTGATTCATGGGGTCACAAAGAGTTGGACACGACTGAGCGACTGAACTGAACTAAACTAAAAGAGTAGATATTGTGATTATTATTAATAATGAACTATTTGTTACTCAGTTTTGATACATCAGAATATTAAGAATTCATAACAGTATTTTAGGAATTTCTAAACGAAGCAAATGAAAGCCACAGACTATTGAATTGGAAAAATGAAACCAAACCCAAATATTTGTTGAACTGTAGTTTGCCAGATACATTAAGCGCACAGGCAGAAACCTCTTAATTCCTGAATCGTCAACATCTAGCATAAGTGAAATAGGCATACATCAAATATTTAATTTTAAGATGATTCATCAAGTGCTATATCTAGAGTTAGATGTAGATGCAGAGATATAAATACAGATGCAGATACAGATACAGCATACAGATACAGATACTGATACAGATACAGCAGTCACATTCTTATTCAATTTGTTCCTTCAGCCCTTTGCCCATGCATAAACTTACTTATGTCCGCCATATGTTAACAAATTCTTATCATGAGATCATATTTGTGAATTATGCTTCTTGTGGATATTTGTAAAACATTCAGCATACTTCTATTAATTATTTCTTATCCTAGGATTATATTTACTTGGCTCTTTCCACTGATTTCATTACCAACTCTTCTTTCATATCCTTGATCTTATTTACCTCTGAATTTTTAAGATTTTTCCTATCAGTTAACTAAGCTGTATCTATTTTTAAGTACTGCAATATTGTAGTTATATATGAAAACTAGATGACCACCCCCCCCAACCAGGGCTAATAGACCCCACCTGGAATCTATTAGCTAGTAATGAATTAAAAACAAAAAGAGACACAAGTAAATAGTACATGCTGCTAAGCTGCTAAGTCACTTCAGTCGTGTCCAACTCTGTGTGACCCCATAGATGGCAGCCCACCAGGTTCCCCCTCCCTGGGATTCTCCAGGCAAGAACACTGGAGTGGGTTGCCAGTTCCTTCTCCAATGCATGAAAGTGAAAAGTGAAAGTGAAGTCGCTCAGTTGTGTCTGACTCCTAGCGACCCCATGGACTGCAGCCTACCAGGCTCCTCCATCCATGGGATTTTCCAGGCAAGAGTACTGGAGTGGGGTGACATTGCCTCTTCCGACACAGTACATACATAGCCTTCATTCACCTATTCATTTACTCAACAAATATTTATTGTACACTGTTACAAAAAATACAAGATAGAGTTGGCTGTAGCTCTATCAAAATCTTAAAGTTTATCTGGGTAGACAGACAGGCAACTGAAATAACTGTGCAAAGTGCTATGCCAGAGGAAATAAAGGTTAACTGTGATAGTTAATAACTTGCGGTTATGCGAATAGAATAAGGCAGATTACTTGAGTGATTGAAATCCTTGAATCAAAATGAGACTAATCCAGGAAGATATATGGAAGTGTTAAGTTTTAAATAACGCTCTGACAGAGAGGAGAGATGAATGGCTAGAATTAGAGAAATTTCCTCATTTTCTTTTTTGGCCAATTATCATAAAGCTTTAGACAGTATTGAGAATCAGCTCTAATGAGTAATCCTACCTCACCTTTTAGAAATAGTTTTTTCCTTTCTCTGGTTGTATTCACCTGATCTATTCTCTATTCTGTCTTTCAACAGTAATCATCAGTGAACATTCACTGGGTTTAAGCAAGTCAGTGCACTAAGCAGGGGAGACCAAGGGGTAAATACTTTTCACTGTCACCGCACCTGCGGCTGTGTTTTTCCTGTGTGTTTCACTTCGGTCATGTTAGTGTTCTTTCAAGCTGGTTTCAGATTTCTTAAAGATTTTCAGTTATTTGGAATTTTTGTTCTTGTCTTCCAAGCTTCTTCACATCTGATGTTTTAATTGTTCCATGAACCTATTAACAACACTGAGTATAATCTATCTTCTGTTTCTCTTTAGTAATCATAATAAATACCAACTTCTTATTTCCCCATTCACTTTTTTTATCCCTTTCTCATATCTGATGACCACTTTGAAACCTTGTAATGATCTCTTCAAACCATGCAGTGATATGCATTAATATGCTCTAGCATTTTAGTCTTCCATTTTGGTTTCTTAAACCTGAATTTTTTTAAAGTTTATTTTATTTTTGTCATGTAATTGACTCACAGAAGAAAGGTTAATTTGAATGATCAAAGGGTGTTAATTTGTAGGTTAAAATGTGTTAAACAGTTGATATGAAGTCTGTTTAAGTCAATTAGAGTGTATAATGAAGATGTTTCTAGAGTGTTATGGAACCTTTTGAAGTCAACTTGGAATTCACTCCTGTGTGCCAACCATAGCACCTGGCTAAACATGCCGTTGCATTTAGGTTCTTAATTTGGGTATATTCCAATATATATGAATAGGTCTACACACTTAAAGAAATTTGACTTTAAGATTCTGTGTTTTGCTATAGAAAATAAATTCGTGATTTAATTAATCATTATTAGTAAAATGAAAAACATACCGTGTAACACTGTTATCTTTGTTACTCTATTTTTTTCTAAAATAAAATGCAACTGAACTCAATAACCAACCAAACATTTCTGCATTTTCTGTTTGTTTTTAAAACTAGATTAGCATCATTATTGTTGAATTTTTTTAATACTAAGTACCTCCTATTGAAAGGGACCATACAAAGACATGTAAAATTTGATATACTCATTTAAAGGAATGATTTGTTTTCCCCTCCAAAATTATTTGAAATAATATTATGAAACATTATAGTGTTGGTACTGTCTTTTAAATTTTCTAAATAGATAATGTTATTATGCAGACTTTAATGTTTATATGCTCAGTTTCAATAGTTGAATATAATTTTGTGTAATGATAGGTATATTTAAGATGAGTGAAGCTTTGCAACTTCAACAGTTCAAATCCACAGAGATGGGAGGGTAAAAAACAAATTTTAAAATAGTTTCTTCCCTTAGCCTCAGGATTACTCTAGAACTAGTTTTATTACTTGTGTCAGTTTACTAGCAATAAACACATTTAGCATTTCAACTTCTTTCAACCATTCATTTTAATTATTGAGAGAGTGATGAGAAACAGCTCTTACATGTTAAAGGGATTTCTGCAATGATGGATTAGATGCCAAAATAATGAAACCACATAGCTTAAAAAATATACTGAAGAATAGATGTTTTCTGATGAATTTCCACAAAAAAATCATATTTTTAAAATATTTTAAGCTATTCGTAGTGTTACTTTTTAATCAACTGTAGACATGGCATGAGAATAGTCTTTTGTTGCTCATTAGCAATTTCTTTAATGAGTTTTTTTTGTGTGATAGATAGTTAAAGTAACAGACAAATGACAGATTGTTTGCCTTTAATGATTTCCCTGTTTCAAGCCCATTACAAAGCAATTAGAAATCTGACAGCATTTTCACTCTGCATTACTGATCATCTAAAGTGATGAGGAATGAGAGGTGATGAATATTAATTGTATATTTTCATATGATTATCATAAATTATTACCTTGTCTGTTGTGCTGCAGGTGAAGCGGGAGCATAAGAGAAAGACAGATATATTAATTTGAAAGACTATATGACTTCTTTTAAATATTTGTCTGTAGTGTAAATTCTGATCTGCAGTGTTAGTGTCCATGAATATTAAATTAATTCTCTTCAGTTTATAGTTACATTTGTGGTAACTGAAATAACTTTTCAGTACAAGAAAAGGAAAAATTATTTCATAGTACAATAGACATATATATATTTAAGTTCAGAATTTTAAGAAACTAATTTAAAAAATGAAATAGTGAATTTTGTTGATATACATATATGCAAAATTCAGATATATCATTACAAAAAATATATACTTAGATTTAGATCTTATATTAGTCTGAGTTTAAAGTCAGGTGATCCTACGAAATAAGATAAGAAAGAGTAACCAGCTGTAAAAGATTTTTCTGAGTCCTCTGGAACAGTTCTTTTAGTCTTAATCCAGTATATATTCTGTTTCCCCAGTTTCTTGCTTCAGGGAGATGAGGCTAAGCCAGTCATCAAGACTCAAGTGTATTGTTACTTGGTTCTCAGCCTTGAGAGGTAGCAAAATTTGGTCCAGAAACTAGATAATAGTCTTTGGTATAGGAAGAATTGATAAGCATAAAGCATTTGACATGTTTAGAAGTGTATTTGGATCAATATACCAAAATAAGTTATATTTTGATGTCTCTAATTATTAGCTGATAATCAATATGTACTTAATGAATAGAGCTGAATTACACTAGTAAAGCTTCAGTCTTGTCTTTTGGACCTTTTGCTATGGATTGCTCTGTGGCATGTCATCTCTCAGAGAGGCATGCCATCCTGGATCCATATTTATTTATGAAGGTCATAATCCATATGATAATATGACCAAAAGTCCATGAAAACTGACTTTTTGCATGCTTTTTAGGAATTATTCTCCTTTATATTCAATTTTATGTATATGAAATTAAACCAGCAGATCTTCACAAATGACCTTTTAGTGTTCTGGAAAGTTGAGGAGAGTCATCTGAAACTCATTACATGTTTATTCAGGGAAAAGTCAGATATCAGGATGATAAAAGCAAATTATCAGTAAAAAGCATTGAGACCCTATTGTTTGGTAGCCCAATTTAATATTTTTACTGGCTAAGCTTTTCAACTGTATTATCATTTGTGTCTGATGCCCTGCCAGATTTTATTGTACAGAGCAGGCCCAACTAGTACATTTTATGGAATCAGAGTGGTAATTCCCATTGCCCTCAACTCCTTCCTGCTGATATTCTTTATCTCCTCTTAGCCCACATGTTAAGTTGATCCTTTGTATAGCCCAGTCAATTCTCCTTCTCTTTCCACTTCTCACATACCACCAACCAACATACTTACTTACTTGACTTTTGGCCAAAGTCTCCCTTTCTTTCTTTAGAAGAATTGGTTTAGAAATTTTACGTATTTTTACTCTGACACAGAACAGCTAGCTGTATCTGAGTTTATAGGAAACTGGGCTGTCAAACCACAGCATTGCAGGCAAATCAACAGCTGAGGAAACAAATAGTCCTAAATTGTAAATCATAAATAGCTGTATCTTCTCTAGTTACCTTGCTCCTTGAAAACCTGATTCATTTCCCCACACATACACTTGATCTTCCTTACAGTCTCCCTTTCTAACCAAATAGCAGCTATTCTTTACACTCTTCAAGTTCCAATGTTTTAATTTATATTTAAACACCACTCATGTTGTGATAAATGTTACTTATCATTTAGTCATAGAAGATCCTTTTAAGTCATTCACAAAGCATTCCCACTTTCCCTCTCAAAATTTCTGTCTAAAATGGGTTTATGCCTTGTATCAGTACAACAGGCTTCCCAGCTGGCACTGATGGTAAAAAAACCTGCTTGCCTATGCAGGAAACGGCAAAAGATGTGGGTTCGATCCCCAGGGTTGGAAAGATCCCCTGGAGGAAAGCAGGGCAACCAATCCAATATTTTTGCCTGGAGAATCTCATGGATAGAGGAGCCTGGTGGGCTGCAGTCCATAGAGTCGCAAAGAGTAGGACATGACTGATGTGACTTAGCTGGAGAAGGAAATGGCAGCTCACTCCAGTATTTTTGCCTGGAGAATCCTATGGACAGAGGAGCCTGGTGGGCCATAGTCCATAGGGTAGCAAAGAGTCAGACACAAACCAAAGCGACTTAGCATGCACTCATGCACAAAGTGACTTAGCACGCATGCACACCAGTACAATGTCACTTAACTGAAGCAACAAGTCATTTAATTCCCTAGAGAAATGAAAGGTCAGCAAGTTGGAAAGAGAACTAAGGAAAAAAATTTCTTTTTAATTTCAGAAATTTCAGCTATCTGATAGAGCTAAAACATAAAGGAGGCCAAGATTCCTGCCTAGTCATTAGAAAAGACATTGACTCAGTCCTGAAATAGGCCCCAAGAGAGAGGAGATGTGTCATCATCTATTAGCTTAGCTTTAAAGACAATATTTGAATTACTTTCTTCCTAAGCCATTTACCCCTGTACTGGATTGGAGAATAGACTAAAAAGGCTTACAACACTTAAATAGAGTACACTGTTTTCTTATTACTTGATAATGTGACCTGCCAGTCTACCAGAAAATGATATTAAGGTGAACCCTTGTGTTAGCCTCATATTTGGCACCCTGCCTAGAAGGTGATATTTCAAATTTTGTAAATTTTCCAAGAGAATGTTCCATAATAGTTGCTATTGAAACAAATTGGAAGTACACATTTATGTAATCAGATTTGAAGGATTTGTTTCCCACTGAATTGAGCAGCTCTCCTGTTCTGTTTTGGTTGGTTTACCAAACCTTGCAGTAGCTTCCAAACCTCACATGATGGTTTTTAGAACCACTTCTCTCTCTGGCTGTAGAAAATGTATCCTATCCCTCTTACACTGGAAGTATAAAATCCAGAACACAAAATCAATATACTTCTGTGTCTTCTATGGTACCTGTAAACCAGAAATGGTATTTTAATAAAAGGAGAAAACTAAGAAAGGAAAGAACTTCTTAAATTCCAATTTACCACACAGGCACAAAGATTTTCAAATCATTTGTTCAAGTAGTAGCTCATGGGTTAGCGTTAACTTTTGAGGTTTCTTTGTGATCAACAGGCCTTTCAGTTTTCCATGGTCAAGTGCTCCATTTAACGCATGTGAATAATAAACTTATGCAAAATAAAAGGAAATTTCATGCTTGGGAGGTAAAGAAGTTTATGTAATTTTATCCTTACCTAAAGAACTGACTGTTAAAGTAACATAGAAAGGAAAGGAGTTTTTTTCCTGCCTTCATTTTGGAACATTGACTTACAAACCTTAAGACTTCCCATGTAGCATTCAAAAACGTTTTTGAGGCTGCTCCATTCTATGTGATAATCTTTCATTTCTAAAGAATTAGGTGTTCCTCTCTCTAAACAGGGAGCTAAAGCAAAGGTTGAATTCTTTTCCTATAAAATATGCATATTTATGAAAAAAAGTGTATACATTTGAAAAACTGCATGTATTTTTATGCTCCTATTTACTTGTTACTATGGCAACCACCAGACTGCCTAGTATTTATGTTGTCTAAGATTCAGAGTGCCTTTTCAAAAAAATAAATATGCCAGAACCGTGTATTGTATTTACTTTGGTGTTTAGAAAAATATTTATTCTAATGAATATTTTTTAAGAAAAATAGCAATAAATAGGGTAAACTTCAGCCCAGCTTGAACAGTACCTTTTCCTGTAGTACGTTTTTGAAATCAAAACAATTACATTTTTCTTTTCCTTGTTATAAAAATCAGAATGAAGAATAGAAACAATGAATTTTCAAAACTTATGAATCAATGTTGAAAGGTACTCTCTTGATTTTTCTTATTTGTATAACAATATTTTGATTTGCACCAAATTTCTGAAAATATAAAACATGAATACAGACAGAAATACTTAATGCTAGCTATATGAATCAGAAAATGTGAATAGTTGGCATTTCTGATCACAGATGGTTCTTTATCTATGAATAAAAGATTTATATTTTGTACTTGAAAGACACGGTTACTATCATTTTTCTTGCTTTAATTATTTAAATTGTTTTCTGACATGTGTGATACATAAATATAATTTCTTAATGTTAAACATCAGAATGGAAATTATGAAGCATAAAATGAGACATGTTTCATGTCACGTATTACCTGTTAAGAAAAACTGCAATACAACATTTAAGTACAACAGAATAGTGAGCATATTGTCTCTGATACTTGTAAACAGGATGGATCTGCAGTTTCACAGTTTATGTTGACAGTATCTTTGTGGGAAATGTAATTATCAAATGAATTATAACATGTCCTAGCATTAAGATTATTAATAGTAATTTTAATTGCCTTTTTCAAGATAATTGGATATGTTATCATAAGTATATGGGAAAGGGGGCATTGGGCTAATTAGATATTTTGAACTCAGTTATCTTTAAAAGATCTGAAAGTTTAACATGTATCCTATATTTCAAGAATTTCTTCTTTTAATTAAATGGTTTCCTAAGTAGAATTAAAATTATTTGTAGTTCATAAAATCTCACTGATTATCCCTTGGTATTCCTCCTTGAGTATTGGTATCATAAAAAATTTAAATAATGGTATTTATTTGATATTTATTTGAGGTAGGGATGACTTATAACATTATATTAGTTTTAAGTGTATGACATAGTGATTCAAAATTTTATAGATTATGCTTCATTTAGAGTTATTAGAAAATACTGGTTAAGGGCCCTGGGCTGTACAGTCTGTCTTTGTAGCTTATTTATTTTATACACAGTAGTTTATTCCCTGTCCCTATCTTATCCCAGATCCCTTCCATCTCTCCATTGGTAACACTAGTTTGTTCTCTATATCTGTGAGTCTCTTTCTGTTTTGTTATATCCATTCATTTGTTTTATATTTTAGATTCGACCTACAAGTGGTAACATACAGCATTTGTCTTTCTTTGTCTGACTTATTTCACTACACGTAACACCCTCCAGGTCCATCCATAAAATCTCACTGATTATTCCGATATTCCTCCTTGGGTAATGATCTGATGAAAACTTTATATAATGGTAATTATTAAATTAAAATTTCACTACCAGTCAGAAAATTATTCTTAAATTGGTAAGGCTAAGAAATATTTTATTCCAGTAACGAGTGCTGTTAGATTGGCTTTCATATACTATTCCTCTAGTTTTAGAAATTGGTAGAAATTCTAAAAAGCAATTCACCTTGGAGATAACACATCAGCAGCTTTAAAATTGTTCAACTACTATAATCTGGAAATTTAACTTCCACAACTTCTTAAGGAACTGTTCAATTGTATGGTCAAAGATGTGAACAAAAATTAGAGCTTTATTTGCAATAAGAAGTATTTGGAACAACCAAGATATTAAATAATTAAAATATCATGTTCTCAACAAATATTGGAGAAGGAAATGGCAACCCACTCCAGTATTCTTGCCTGGAGAATCCCAGGGACAGGGGAGCCTATTGGGCTGCCGTCTATGGGGTCGCACGGAGTCGGACACTACTGAAGTGACTTAGCAGCAACAAATATTTAATAACATCGGAATATTCTCATTAGCTGTATATGAACCGGGTTTTAATTTATTTAGTCACATTTTTGTTTTAAGAGAAATCTATATCTCTGTAAAGTCATTGACAAAAATCAGAAAACAAATACTGAAAAGTTATAATGGTGGCTAACTCCAAGGGTAGGAGATTGTAAGGAATTTTATTTTCTATACTTCTCTTTCCAATTTTAATGTGTCTGTAATAACTACAGTTATCATCATTCAAATTGTTTTTAATAAGAAAAGTTAATTAAAATTGAGTGCATTCATTATAAGAAAAATTCAGCTAGTGAAGGAATAATATTGTCTCATTCAACACTGAATTCATTGTTTTTTTTTTTTAACTCTGGAAACAGTTGGTGCTTAACAAATATTTGATGATTGAATGAATAGATGATGGGATCAGGAATTAGAAAAGTAGCATTAGGAAAACACATTTGGAGGGCCAGCAGGATGCCTTAAAAATTTAAATAATGGTATTTATTTGATATTTATTTGAGGTAGGGATGACTTATAACATTATATTAGTTTTAAGTGTATGACATAGTGATTCAAAATTTTATAGATTATGCTTCATTTAGAGTTATTAGAAAATACTGGTTAAGGGCCCTGGGCTGTACAGTCTGTCTTTGTAGCTTATTTATTTTATACACAGTAGTTTATTCCCTGTCCCTATCTTATCCCAGATCCCTTCCATCTCTCCATTGGTAACACTAGTTTGTTCTCTATATCTGTGAGTCTCTTTCTGTTTTGTTATATCCATTCATTTGTTTTATATTTTAGATTCGACCTACAAGTGGTAACATACAGCATTTGTCTTTCTTTGTCTGACTTATTTCACTACACGTAACACCCTCCAGGTCCATCCATAAAATCTCACTGATTATTCCGATATTCCTCCTTGGGTAATGATCTGATGAAAACTTTATATAATGGTAATTATTAAATTAAAATTTCACTACCAGTCAGAAAATTATTCTTAAATTGGTAAGGCTAAGAAATATTTTATTCCAGTAACGAGTGCTGTTAGATTGGCTTTCATATACTATTCCTCTAGTTTTAGAAATTGGTAGAAATTCTAAAAGCAATTCACCTTTGAGATAACACATCAGCAGCTTTAAAATTGTTCAACTACTATAATCTGGAAATTTAACTTCCACAACTTCTTAAGGAACTGTTCAATTGTATGGTCAAAGATGTGAACAAAAATTAGAGCTTTATTTGCAATAAGAAGTATTTGGAACAACCAAGATATTAAATAATTAAAATATCATGTTCTCAACAAATATTGGAGAAGGAAATGGCAACCCACTCCAGTATTCTTGCCTGGAGAATCCCAGGGACAGGGGAGCCTATTGGGCTGCCGTCTATGGGGTCGCACGGAGTCGGACACGACTGAAGTGACTTAGCAGCAACAAATATTTAATAACATCGGAATATTCTCATTAGCTGTATATGAACCGGGTTTTAATTTATTTAGTCACATTTTTGTTTTAAGAGAAATCTATATCTCTGTAAAGTCATTGACAAAAATCAGAAAACAAATACTGAAAAGTTATAATGGTGGCTAACTCCAAGGGTAGGAGATTGTAAGGAATTTTATTTTCTATACTTCTCTTTCCAATTTTAATGTGGGGATTTCTGTAATAACTACAGTTATCATCATTCAAATTGTTTTTAATAAGAAAAGTTAATTAAAATTGAGTGCATTCATTATAAGAAAAATTCAGCTAGTGAAGGAATAATATTGTCTCATTCAACACTGAATTCATTGTCTTTTTTTTTTTTTAACTCTGGAAACAGTTGGTGCTTAACAAATATTTGATGATTGAATGAATAGATGATGGGATCAGGAATTAGAAAAGTAGCATTAGGGAAAACACATTTGGAGGGCCAGCAGGATGCCTTGTTTATATTTTATTTATCATAACAATGAGTGATAATAATGTGATAAGAGTTTACAAGAACTGCTCTACCAACCATAGTTCTGATAGCCTTCAGTTCGGTTCAGTCGCTCAGTTGTGTCCAACTCTTTTGTGACCCCATCGACTGCAGTACGCCAGGCTTCTCTGTCCATCACCAACTCCCGGAGTTTACTCAAACTCATGTCCATTGAGTCGGTGATGCCATCCAACCATCTCATCCTCTTTTGTCCCCTTTTCCTCCTGGCTTCAGTCTTTCCCAGCATCAGGGTCTTTTCTAAGAAGTTCGTTCTTTGAATCAGGTGGCCAAAGTATTGGAGTTTCAGCTTCAGCATCAGTCCTTGCAATGAATATTCAGGACTGATTTCCTTTAGGATTGACTGATTTGATCTCTTTGCAGTCCAAAGGACTCTCAAGAGTCTTCTCCAACACCACAGTTCAAAAGCATCAATTCTTCGGTGCTCAGCTTTCTTTATAGTCCAACTATCACATGCATGCATGACTACTGGAAAAACCATAGCTTTGACTAGACGGACTTTTGTTGGCAAAGTAACGTCTCTGCTTTTTAATACGCTGTCTAGGTTGGTCATAGATTTTTTTCCAAGGAGCAAGCATCTTTTAATTTCATGGCTGCAGTTACCATCTGCAGTGATCAAATGAGATATCTGAAAGGGTGGCCTTCTAGGTGTCTCCTAATAAGCTTGAGTGTAGCAGCAACTTACATGATCTCCTGAACCAAGGTCATTATCTACCTTGATAATATCCTATAGATCTGAGGGTGCAACAGGATATAATGGCTTCTACTGTGGTTTGGAAACATTGTTTCAGCTTTGGAGGGAGACTAATAGCAGCTAGCCTCATCTCACACACTAGCAAAGTAATGCTCAAAATTCTCCAAGCTAGACTCAACAGTATGTGAACTGAGAACTTCCAGATGTTCAAGCTGGATTTAGAAAAGGCAGAGGAACCAGAGATCAAATTGCCAACAGCCATTAGATCATAGAAAAGGCAAGAGAGTTTCAGAAAAACATCTACTTCTGCTTTATTGACTATGCCAAAGCCTTTGACTGTGTGGATCACAAGAAACTGTGGAAAATTCTTAGATATGGGAGTACCAGACCACATTATCTGCCTCCTGAGAAATCTGTATGCAGGTCAAGAAGCAACAGTTAGAAGCGGACATGGAACAATGAACTGGTTCCAAATTGGGAAAGGAGTACATCAAGGCTGTATATTGTCACCCTGCTTATTTGATTTATATGCAGATTACATCATGCAAAATGCAGGGCTGGATGAAGCACAAGCTGGAATCAAGATTTCTGGGAGAAATATCAGTAACCTAAAATACACAGGTGACACCACCCTTAAGGGAGAAAGTGAAAAAGAACTAAAGAACCTCTTGATGAAAGTGAAAGGGGAGAGTGAAAAAGCTGGCTTAAAACTCAACTTTCAAAAAACTAAGATCATAGCATCTGGTCCCATCACTTCATGGCAAACAGATGGGGAAACAATGGAAACAGTGAGAGACTATTTTCTTGGGCTCTAAAATCACTGCAGCTGGTGACTGCAGCCATGAAATTAATAGACACTTGTTTCTTGGAAGAAGAGCTATGACAAATCTAGACAGCATATTAAAAAGCAGAGACATTCTTTGCTGGTAAAGGTCCATCTAGTCAAAGCCATGGTTTTTCTAGTAGTCATGTGTGAATGTGAGAGTTGGACTATGAAGAAAACTGAGCACCAAAGAATTGATGCTTTTGAACTGTGGTGTTGGAGAAGACTCTTGAAGAGTGCCTTGGACTGCAAGGAGATCAAACCAGTTAATCCTAAAGAAAATCAGTCCTGAATATTCATTGCAAGGACTAATGCTGAACCTGAAACTCCGATACTTTGGCCACCTGATGCGAAGAACTGACTTCTTAGAAAAGACCCTGATGCTGGGAAAGATTGAAGGCAGGAGGAGAAGGAGATGACAGAGGATGAGATGGTTGGGCGACATCACCGACTTGATGGACATGAGTTTGAGCAAGCTCCAGGAGGTAGTGATGACAGGGAAGGCTGGCATGCTGCAGTCCATGGGGTCGCAAAGAGTCATACACTGACTGAGTGACTGAACTGAACTAAACGGCAATTAAATCAGTATGGCCAAATCAGAGAGCAGGAAACATGATACATCACTGCTGGAATAGTACATTTCTTCTCAACAGATAGATACATTCTGAATTGGAGCGATATGGCCAAAAAGTCTGCCTAAGGATTTCCAAATAGGTGTTACATAGGACTGGTCTTTAGTAGCTACCTCTGACTCTTCTCCCATCAAATATGTACTAGTTCTCTGTGCCGGAAACTGCAGAAAAAGGACCTTCTGAAGTCTTCTCTAAAAACTGGACTTATTCTTTTAGAGCAGTTTAAGATTACAGTAAAATTGAGGGAAAGGTACAGAGATTTATCAAGTAACCCCTACCCCTGACATGTGCATAGCCTCCTTCTTTACAAATATCCACCAGAAGACTGTTACATTTATTACAATTGATAAACCTACATTGACATAATCATTAAGAGTCTATAGTTTACATTAGGGTTCATTCTGGTGTTCAGTTCTATGGTTTAGACAAATGTATAATGGCATGTACCTGTCAATTATGGTATTATACAGAGTATTTTTCATAGAAATCTCATGTTCCATATATTCATTTCTATCACCACACCCCCGACCCCTGGCAATTACTTTTTTTAGGTCTCCACAGTTTTACCATTTGCTATTTGACATTTCCAGAATGTCAGTAGTTGGAATCATATGGTGCATAGACTTTTCATATTGGCTTCTTTCACTTGAATACTCATTTAAGATCCCTCCATATCTTTTCATGGCATCATAGCTCATTTTGGTTTTTTTATAGTGCTGAACAATATTTCATTACCTAGATAGATCATAGTTTGCGTATCTATTCACCTACTGAAGGACATTTTGGTTGCTTCCAAGTTTTGGCAGTTATGAAGAAACCTGCTATAAACATCCAAGTGCAGGTTTTTGTGTGGACATAAGTTTTCATATTATTTAGATGAATATCAAGAAGCATGATTTCTGAGTCATATGGTAAGTGTATGTTTAGTTTTGTAAGAAACCACCCAGCTCTTCCAGCGTGGCTGTACTATTTTGCATTCCCGCCAACAGTGAATGAGAGTTCCTGTTGCTTCACAGGATTTTGGCCATTCTAATAGGTGGGTAGTGGTATCTCAGTGTCATTTTAACGTGCATTTGCCTGCTAATATATACTGTGAAGCATCTTGTCATGTGCTTACTTGCCACCAGTATGTCTTCTTTGGTCAGGTTTCTGTTAAGGTCTTTGGCCCATGTTTAAATCAGGCTGTTGTTTTCTTATTGTTGAGTTCTAAGAGTTCTTTGTAAATTTCGGATGATATTCATTTATCAGACGTGTCTGTTGCAAATATTTTCTCCCAGTATGTGACTCGTCTTCTCATTCTCTTTTGTCTTTCACAGAGCAGAAGTTTTTAATTTTAATGAAATGCAATGGATTGGTTATTTCTTTCATGGATCATGCCTTGGTGTTGTATCTAAGAAGTCAGTGACATACCCAAGGTCATCCAGGTTATCTTCTGTGTTATCTTCTAAGAGTGTTATGGTTCTGTTTTACATTTAGTTCTGTGATTCATTTTGAGCTAATTTATGTGAAGGGTATGAGGTCTGTGTTTAGATTCTCTCTCTCTCTGTCTCTCTTTCTCTCTCTGTCTTTCTCTCTCTCTCTTTCTTTTTTTGCATGTGTATGTGCCACTGTTCCAGTACCATTAGTTGAAAAGACCATCTTTGTGCCATTGTTCTCGTTTGTCAAACTTTTTGTGGGTCTATTTCTGGGCTTCTGTACTTTTCCTCATATAGATCTTATACATATTTTGTTAGATTTATACCTCAGTATTTCTTTCTTTTTTTTTTTTGAGTAGTGGGCAAATGTTTCTAATTTCAAATTCTACTTGTTTGCAATTAACTTTTGTATATTAACCTTGTATCTTGCAACCATGCTGTAATTGGGCTTACAGCCTTTTAAGATGATGGCAGTCCCACATTTCTTGTCTTTTCTTGTTTTCTTGTGTCTTTCTTTCACTGCTCCTAGTATATCTAGCCTACTATTATAGAAGGCACCATATAATGTGAGTTTGAATATTCAATTCAGCTGTATAAGATTTAAAAAATGATATAATGAAACAGAAGAAATGTTGAGATAGGTAGTAAGTAAGCTAATAGCTTATGAAGTACAGATGAAATTCACAGACTGTATTAAGTATAGATATGTGGGACTTCCCTGGTGGTCTTGTGGTTAACAATCCTTGCCTCCACTGCAGGGCACATGGTTCAATCCCTGGTCGGGAACTAAGATCTTGATGCATGCCAAAAAATTATAGATATGTATAAGTCAGTAGTTTAAGAAAGAAACGAAGGATTCAGAATATGTGCTAAATGTTACATAGTAATCAAGCTCAGTTCAGTTCAGTTCAGTTCAGTGGCTCAGTTGTGTCTAACTCTTTGCGACCCCATTAATCGCAGCATGCCAGGCCTCCCTGTCCATAACAAACTCCCGGAGGTCACCCAGACTCACGTCCATCGAGTCACTGATGCCATCCAGCCATCTCATCCTCTGTCGTGCCCTTCTCCTCCTGCCCCCAGTCCCTCCCAGCATCAGAGTCTTTTCCAATGAGTCAACTCTTCACATGAAGTGGCCAAAGTATTGGAGTTTAGCTTTAGCATCATTCTTTCCAAAGAAATCCCAGGGCTGATCTCCTTCAGAATGGACTGGTCAGATCTCCTTGCAGTCCAAGGGACTCTCAAGAGTCTTCTCCAACACCACAGTTCAAAAGCATCAATTCTTTGGTGCTCAGCTTTCTTCACAGTCCAACTCTCACATCCATACATGACCACTGGAAAAACCATAGCCTTGACTAGATGAACCTTTGTTGGCAAAGTAATGTCTATGCTTTTGAATGTGCTGTCTAGGTTGGTCATAACTTTTCTTCCAAGGACTAAGCGTCTTTTAATTTTATGGCTGCAGTCACCATCTGCAGTGATTTTGGAGCCCCAAAAAATAAAGTCTGACACTGTTTCCACTGTTTCCCCATCTATTTCCCATGAAGTGATGGGACCAGATGTCATGATCTTCGTTTTCTGAATGTTGACTTTTAAGCCAACTTTTTCACTCTCCACTTTCACCTTCATCAAGAGGCTTTTTAGTTCCTCTTCACTATCTGCCATAAGGGTGGTGTCATCTACATATCTGAGGTTATTGATATTTCTCCCGGCAATCTTGATTCCAGCTTGTGCTTCTTCCAGCCCAGCGTTTCTCATGATGTATTCTGCATATAAGTTAAATAAGCAGGGTGACAATATACAGCCTTGACATACTCTTTTTCCTATTTGGAACCAGTCTGTTGTTCCATGTCCAGTTCTAACTGTTGCTTCCTGACCTGCATACAGATTTCTCAAGAGGCAGGTCAGGTGGTCTGGTATTCCCATCTCTTTCAGAATTTTCCACAGTTTATTGTGATCCACACAGTCAAAGGCTTTGGCATAGTCAATAAAGCAGAAATAGATGTTTTTCTGGAGCTCTCTTGCTTTTTTGATGATCCAGCGGATGTTGGCTATTTGGTCTCTGGGTTCCTCTGCCTTTTCTAAAACCAGCTTGAACATCAGGAAGTTCACGGTTCCCATATTGCTGAAGCCTGGCTTGGAGAATTTTGAGCATTACTTTACTAGCGTGTGAGATGAGTGCAATTGTGTGGTAGTTTGAGCATTCTTTGGCATTGCCTTTCTTTGAGATTGGAGTGAAAACTGACCTTTTCCTGTCCTGCGGCCACTGCTGAGTTTTCCAAATTTGCTGGCATATTGAGTGCAGCACTTTCACAGCATCATCTTTCAGGATTTGGAACAGCTCAACTGGAATTCCATCACCTCCACTAGCTTTGTTCATAGTGATGCTTTCTAAGGCCCACTTGACTTCACATTCCAGGATGTCTGGCTCTAGGTGAGTGATCACACCATCGTGATTATCTGGGTCGTGAAGATCTTTTTTGTACAGTTCTTCTGTGTATTCTTGCCACCTCTTCTTGATATCTTCTGCTTCTGTTAGGTCCATACCATTTCTGTCCTTTATTGAGCCTGTCTTTGCATGAAATGTTCCTTTGGTATCTCTGATTTTCTTGAAGAGATCTCTAGTCTTTCCCATTCTGTTGTTTTACTCTATTTCTTTGCATTGATTGCTGAGGAAGGCTTTCTTATCTCTTGCTATTCTTTGGAACTCTGCATTCAGATGCTTATATCTTTCCTTTTCTCCTTTGCTTTTCGCTTCTCTTCTTTTCACAGCTATTTGTAAGGCCTCCCCAGACAGCCATTTTGCTTTTTTGCATTTCTTTTCCATGGGGATGGTCTTGATCCCTGTCTCCTGTACAATGTCACAAACCTCAGTCCATAGTTCATCAGGCACTCTATCAGATCTAGTCCCTTAAATCTATTTCTCACTTCCACTGTATAATCATAAGGGATTTGATTTAGGTCATACCTGAATGGTTTAGTGGTTTTTCCTACTTTCTTCACTTTAATCAAGTAATCAAGTTAGTAACCTATAAAATGTGCCAAGATAAATAGACTAAATGACATATATGATAGAATAGACAAGTTTTATTCAACAGAGAGGCAGACTAAGTCAGACTTGCCAATTCAGCGCTGATTTCTGTGTCATCTCTAAACTGCCCACAACCTGATAACATCCAATATGGTTCCTTTTGGCCCAAAGAGCTATGCCCAAGAAATACAAATAAAACCTATAGCTCTTCACAAAGTTAATTCACAAGCTACAGCTTTGACGAGGCACAACTGCCTCTATGTCTCTCCCATTATTCCTTGGTACCTTCTATCTGGGCCCCTGGCTCAAATCCCAACTCTGGTTTCCATAGCACACCATCATGGGGAAGGCTGATATGGGCAGAAAGAACAAGATTTGGACAGTGTGACCGTGGCACTCATACCCTATCTTAAGTATGTTGACTTTACTGCTTTCTTTCCTCTTTCTTATCACTGTATGTTTTAAATTTTTTTTAGTAAATTGTGTGATTGCTGCTGCTGCTGCTGCTGCTGCTAAGTCGCTTCAGTCGTGTCCGACTCTGTGCGACCCCATAGACGGCAGCCCACCAGGCTCTCCCGTCCCTGGGATTCTCCAGGCAAGAACACTGGAGTGGGTTGCCATTTCCTACTCCAGTGCATGAAAGTGAAAAGTGAAAGTGAAGTCGCTCAGTCGTGTCCGACTCTAGCGACCCTATGAACTGCAGCCTACCAGGCTCCTCCGTCCATGGGATTCTCCAGGCAAAAGTACTGGAGTGGGGTGCCATTGCCTTCTCCGAAATTGTGTGAATAGAGCATTTTAATTTGGGCTGTGAGCCCTCCTGGTTAGCTTGCTTGGTAATGTGTTCAGCAGCTACCCTTATATCAAGATAATTTTCCACTTGGCAGTACTCTTCACTTTGAACTTGAGTGATCCTCTCTCACAGTCTGAGATTTTAAGCAAATGCATCTGATCATCACTATCTGGCTGAGGGACTAATAACAAGCTGTGAAAGAAGTGTTAAATTATGGTGATTCTATGGCAATCATAAGCACTTTGTCCACAATGAAGGAATTAAGAGGACCAGTCTCTCACCTCTGGAATGGGCGCTTCGTAAGCAAACCCGGGAAAACTAAGCCAATCCCAGTTTACCTGGGAAGAAGAGTAGGAGGGTGTCTGTGTCAGCTCTGTCCTATTTACATTTTCTCCTTGCTCAAAGCTGAAGTCAGAGGTACTTAGTGGCTCTAATAGTGACCTTTAAATAGCTTTGCTTATATATTCCCATGCACATTTTTAAGTTCACATTTAAAATTTCCCATTATAAGATTAAATAGTTGGAAAAGATGTAATTTTTGGTGTACTATGAATGTTGACATTTTAAAATAAAACTATTACATTAGTCTTTTAAACATATCCAATAAAATATAGGTTCCATATGGTTTTTAAGAAACATTTTATGAACGTTTTCAAACACAAAAGGAAAAATAATAAACTCCCATGTATTCTTTATCCAATATAAACAGCCATTAACATCTGCCATTCTTATCTATACTCTGTTTCACTTTTCTTCCTATAGTATTTTAGAGCAAACCTGAATAATACTTTGTTTAAAAACAGTTTGGTTTGTATCTCTAACAGATGTTTATTATAATAATACCTTTTATCCATATCCAATAAAATAATTAACCTTAATACCAATAGTATCCAGTTTGTGTTCAGATATCACCAGTTGCCTCAAAAATGTCTGTCTTATTAAAGTTGGTTTGTTCACATCAGGATCTAAACAAGGTTTATACATTGTATTTGGTTGATACAATTCTTAAGTCTCTTTTCTTTTGTAACATTTTTCCCCTCCTCTTATTCTCTGTGTTATATCATTTAACATGTTTCTCTATCCTCCCCTATTTCTCACAAACTAGAAGTTAGATCTAAAAACTTGATTACATTCAGTGTTTGTAGCATGAATGAATGCTTTATAGATTTTCCTGTATTTGTAATCTCACTGAACTCACATAAGGAGAAACAATTTCTGGTTGTTTTACTTTAATGACATATTAATATGTTCCAGTGGCATGAGTGATATCAGTCAGATTCATCTATTATAAATTTCCCATCACTCTTTAATAATGACAAACATTACCTGGACAGACATTATCTGGACCCACTATTTCATTATGGTTTGCAATATGATCAATTGCTAATTATTTTTTTCCATCTACATGTATTAACGATGAAAAAGAATTTTCTCTTATCACCTATTTGGTCATCCAATTATAGCCCACTTTAGGAAACCCCATATATTGCAGCCTGCCAGGCTCTTCTGTCCATGGAATTCTCCAGGCAAGAATACTGGAGTGGGTAGCTGCTATTCCCTTCTTCAGGGGATCTTCCCGACCTAGGGATCGAATCTGGGTCTCCTGCATTGCAGGCAGGTTCTTTACCATATGAGCCACCAGGGAAGCCCTTTAGGAAACCAGAAAAAGTATATTTATTATTTTTCAGAATAATAAATTGGTGCCCTAGCAAGCAACAAAGGTGAGTGATGAAGCAATAAGGTTATAAAACTTGTAGTATTATTAAGTAATCATGGATTTTTATACATTTAAGTTATGACCAACCTAGATAGCATATTCAAAAGCAGAGACATTACTTTGCCAACAAAGGTCCGTCTAGTCAAGGCTATGGTTTTTCCAGTGGTCATGTATGGATGTGCGAGTTGGTCTGTGAAGAAAGCTGAATGCCAAAGACTTGATGCTTTTGAACTGTGGTGTTGGAGAAGACTCTTGAGAGTCCCTTGGACTGCAAGGAGATCCAGCCAGTCCATTCTGAAGGAGATCAGCCCTGGGATTTCTTTGGAAGGAATGATGCTAAAGCTGAAACTCCAGTACTTTGGCCACCTCATGTGAAGAGTTGACTCATTGGAAAAGACTCTGATGCTGGGAGGGATTGGGGGCAGGAGGAGAAGGGCGTGACAGAGGATGAGATGGCTGGATGGCATCACTGACTCGATGGACGTGAGTCTGAGTGAACTCTGGGAGTTGGTGATGGACAGGGAGGCCTGGCGTGCTGCAATTCATGGGGTCACAGAGAGTCGGACACGACTGAGCGACTGAACTGAACTGAATTGAATGTTTCAATCTTCTCCTTGACTGAAGTAAAAGCCACATGGCATGTGGGATCCTAACTCTCCAAACCAGAGACTAAACCTGTGCCCCCTGCAGTGGAAGCCTGCAGTCTTAACCACTAGACCACCAGGGAACTCCTGATCTTTTTCTTTTCTTTGGTTCAGTGTTCAGAGTGCCCCATCTTTGCCCCATGGAATTCCCTTCAAGTTGGTCCCCATGTCCTTTTGGCATGCCCCACTTGGCTTTAATAGCTTCCTTGTTTTCAGGCGTGACAGTAGTCACATGTTCATGGCCTGATGCTACTGGGATTTTAAAACAGTAAAAATATTGAGAAGCTCTTCTTCAACAGCTGAAAATGTTATATCTTTCTTATTTTTCCTTAAACTTATTTCCATTCAATTCCTTTTTTTTTAATTGAAGTATAGTTAATCTATAATACTGTGTTAATTTTAGGTATATAGCAAAATTATTTGGTTTTATATATATATGTATCAATTCACTTCAGTAGCTCAGTTGTGTCTGACTCTTTGTGACCCCATGAATTGCAGCATGCCAGGCCTCCCTGTCCATCACCAACTCCCGGAGTTCACTCAGACTCATGTCCATCGAGTCAGTGATGCCATCCAGCCATCTCATCCTCTGTTGTCCCCTTCTCCTCCTGCCCCCAATCCCTCCCAGCATCAGAGTCTTTTCCAGTGAGTCAACTCTTCGCACGAGGTGGCCAAAGTACTGGAGTTTCAGCTTTAGCATCATTCTTTCCAAAGAAATCCCAGGGCTGATCTCCTTCAGAATGGACTGGTTGGATCTCCTTGCAGTCCAAGGGATTCTCAAGACTCTTCTCCAATGCCACAGTTCAAAAGCATCAATACTTTGGCATTCAGCCTTCTTCATAGCCCAACTCTCACGTCCATACATGACCAGTGGAAAAGCCATAGCCTTGACTAGATGAACCTTTGTTGGCAAAGTAATGTCTCTGCTTTTGAATATGCTATCTAGGTTGGTCATAACTTTCCTTCCAAGGAGTAAGCGTCTTATAATTTCATGGCTGTAGTCACCATCTGCAGTGATTTTGGATCCCCAAAAAATAAAGTCTGACACTGTTTCCACTGTTTCCCCATCTATTTCCCATGAAGTGATGGGACCGGAAGACATGATCTTCATTTTCTGAATGCTGAGCTTTAAGCCAACTTTTTCACTCTCCACTTTCATTTCATCAAGAGGCTTTTTAGTTCCTCTTCACTTTCTGCCATCGGGGTGGTGTCATCTGCATATCTGAGGTGATTGATATTTCTCCCGGCAATCTTGATTCCAATTGTGCTTCTTCCAGCCCAGCATTTCTCATGATGTACTCTGTACATAAGTTAAATAAGCAGGGTGACAATATAGAACCTTGATGTACTCCTTTTCCTGTTTGGAACCAGTCTGTTGTTCCATGTCCAGTTCTAACTGTTGCTTCCTGACCTGCATACAGATTTCTCAAGAGGCAGGTCAGGTGGTCTGGTATTCCCATCTCTTTCAGAATTTTCCACAATTTATTGTGATCCACACAGTCAAAGGCTTTGGCATAGTCAATAAAGCAGAAATAGATGTTTTTCTGGAAGTCCCTTGCTTTTTCCATGATCCAGCAGATGTTGGCAATTTGGTCTCTGGGTTCCTCTGCCTTTTCTAAAACCAGCTTGAACATCAGGAAGTTCACGGTTCACGTATTGCTGAAGCCTGGCTTGGAGAATTTTGAGCATTACTTTACTAGCGTGTGAGATGAGTGCAATTGTGCGGTAGTTTGAGCATTTTTGGCATTGCCTTTCTTTGGGATTGGAATGAAAACTGACCTTTTCCAGTCCTGGGGCTACTGCTGAGTTTTCCAAATTTGCTGGCATATTGAGTGCAGCACTTTCACAACATCATCTTTCAGTATTTGAAATAGCTCAACTGCAGTTCCATCACCTCCACTATCTTTGTTCGTACTGATGCTTTCTAAGGCCCACTTGACTTCACATTCCAGGATGTCTGGCTCTAGGTGAGTGATCACACCATCATGATTATCTGGGTCGTGAAGCTCTTTTTCGTACAGTTCTTCTGTGTATTCTCCCCCCAAAAATAAAGTCAGCCACTGTTTCCACTGTTTCCCCATCTATTTGCCATGAAGTGATGCGACCAGATGCCATGATCTTCGTTTTCTGAATGTTGAGCCTTAAGCCAACTTTTTCACTCTCCTCTTTCACTTTCATCAAGAGGCTCTTTAATTCTTCTTTACTTTCTGCCATCAGGGTGGTGTCATCTGCATATCTGAGGTTATTGATATTTCTTCTGGCAATCTTGATTCCAGCTTGTGCTTCCTTCAGCTCAACGTTTCTCATGAGGTACTCTGCATATAAGTTAAATAAGCAGGGTGACAATATACAGCCTTGACATACTCCTTTTCCTATTTGGAACCAGTCTGTTGTTCCATGTCCAGTTGTAACTGTTGCTTCCTGACCTGCATACAGGTTTCTCAAGAGGCAGTTCAGATGGTCTGGTATTCCCATCTCTTTCAGAATTGTCCACAGTTTATTGTGATCCGTACAGTCAAAGGATTTGACATAGTAAATAAAGCAGAAATAGATGTGAACTCTCTTGCCTTTTTAATGATGTTGGCAATTTGATCTCTGGTTCCTCTAGCGATGTTTTAGCAAATAGCAAAATTAAAATACTTTGCAAAAAATTATCATTTTTTCTTAAATAGTATTGCACTTATCAAAGACTTAGATTCATGTTTTTGTCTTCCTTTAGGTTATCTTCTCTGCTCATTTCTAGTGAGATTTCACATTTAGCAACCACTACATAATGGGAAGTACATTGTGATTAATGCCCAGCCTCAACTGATAATCCAGGAGGATTTTACATTTTACGTTAAATAACATTCTTCCTCAGTTTGAGCTGAAAATGACAGAAGACCACAAAGTGGTACTTTGTCAGTCTCCTTTATCACCCTTGACTAAAGTCACAGACATATCACAGCAAAGCAATCCTGAAGACACCTTCAATGGGGATACCATTCAGTCAACTTACAAATATATTTCAAATGGCTTGCCAAGGTAAGAAGCAGCAACTTAAACTTTTTTTATTACTTATTATTATTTCAGCAGCTTAAGCAATTCTGATGGGGTAATAGTGCTTTAAATGTTAGCTCTTTTATGTAAATTCTCTGTATTTAGTAAAGACTGTATCAATAAAAATTTGGAGATGTGATGGGCTGCCAAGGTTGTTGCCTAGGTTAGAACCCTTCCTTTTGTTTGTTTGTTTTTTTCCCCCTATTTTATGGGAATGAAAAAGATAGATGATACAGTAAACATAAATTATTCCTGGAGCCTGACTTGGACAGGTAGGATAGTGATGATAACAGTAATGGCAAGGCGGGCAGTATTTGCTATTTGCCAGTCATCATGCTCGGAGAAGGCAACGGCAGCCCACTCCAGTACTGTTGCCTGGAGAATCCCAGGGACAGGGGAGCCTGGTGGGCTGCCATCTATGGAGTCACACACAGTTGGACACAACTGAAGTGACGCAGCAGCAGCAGCTGTCACCATGCTAAGTGCTTAACCTGTACTATATTTATTTACTTCTCAAAACAACTTTGACAGGAATGTAAGGCAGACAGTATTTTAGTTGTCTCCATTTTATGTATGAGGAAACAAAGACCTAGAGAGATTAATTAACATCACACAGCTGGTAGGTAAAGAAAGTGTGTGAGTGGCTCAGTCCTGTCTGATTTTTTGCAACCCCATGGACTGTAGCCTGCCAGAGTCCTTGTCCATAGGATTCTCCAGGCAGGAATACTGGAGTGGGTTGCCATTTCCTTCTCCAGGGGATCTTCCTGACTCAGGGATTGGACCCAGGTCTCCTTCATTGCAGGCAGATTCTTTACAGTCTAAGCCACCAGGGTAAGTAGAAAAGGTAAAGTTTGAACCCAGATAGCTCTAACTCCACAGATAAAACTCTTAACTACAATACTCTACCACACTTCTAAAAAATATAAAGCAGAGGAGACAGAGATATTTTCCCTGTGTTTTTTTTTCTCAATTAGAAAGTAGAAGAACAGAGACTTTCCTGGTAGTCCAGTGGCTAAGACTCCATGCTCCCGGTGCAGGGAGCTTGAGTTCAATCCCTGGTCGGGGAACTAGATCCCACTTGCTGCAACTTAGGGGAAAAAAAAAGGTCCCACCATAAATAAGACCTGGTACAGCCAAATAAATATTAAAAAAATAAAAAAGGAAGTAAAAGAACAAAAAAGTATCTGTTAGGTATTGATAAACTATTGTCTGGCTAAATGTAATACCATAGTTTTTATGTTTAAAAGGAAATGTAGATTATAAAAATATTGAAGAAAGTATTCTTAAATTAGGGATTGTGTTAATCTCCTTAGATATGATGTCCCCTGTTTATGTCTTTGAAGAGTTTGATTGTTTTTTTTTTAGTCTGTCACTAAGTTTTTAGGTGAAAGTGAAATATAGATTTTCAGCTAACCTTCGTTTTGCCCTATTCCTCTAAGCTGTGAGTGCATGTTAGCAATGTATGAGATCACTGACACAGTGTTCTAGCTACATGGCCAGATAATTTCAGGAAATCATTACCCAGTGCTTATGTTGTGGAGATGTAGATTTCTCATGATAGTGTTCCTCCCAGTAAAACAACGGAAAAAAATTTCTAAATAGGATTTTTAAGTAGTCCTTTATACAATTGCCAATGCTGATGTGTGTTTGCACATTTTAAAATTGCCTTTAGAATTTATTTTTACCAAGTTCCCTTTCCAAAATAGTAATAGGTTTACTTTTTATTCTGTCTTTTGTGATATCTTTTATAGAGCTTGTAATTTTATTTGTTCAGTTTCTTTCCATTCTTTGTCTGAATCTCTAACTTTTGTTTTATTTGTTTTTTTGTATTACACTTTTCCTACAACCTTTTTCTTATAGTTTGTTTCATTGTACTTCTATTTCTTCGTCTGGATCCTAACTTCTTTTCAGAGAAGGCGATGGCACCCCACTCCAGTACTCTTGCCTGGAAAATCCCATGGACGGAGGAGCCTGGTGGGCTGCAGTCCATAGGGTCGCTAAGAGTTGGACACGACTGAGCGACTTCATTTTCACTTTTCACTTTCGTGCATTGGAGAAGGAAATGGCAACCCACTCCAGTGTTCTTGCCTGGAGAATCCCAGGGACGAGGGAGCCTGGTGGGCTGCCGTCTATGGGGTCGCACAGAGTTGGACACGACTGAAGCAACTTAGCAGCAGCAATAGCAGTAACTTCTTTTCTATCACCATTGTCTGTTACCGTCAACTTTGAATATGATATACCTAGAAGTAACCCTCTTCTTGACAATTGAACAGAAAGTCAAAGACAATGCCCAGAGGCCCTTTACTTTTATGAAAAAGAAAATGATGAGTTTCAACCTGAAGGGTCAAGTTCATAAAGGCTAATGGTAATCTAAGATCCATTGGCAGTAATATGATTATCAAAGAGAGGCAATTTTCTCCGAGTAAAGACGTTTCCCCCCGATTGAGGTTAAAACTTCTCTTGTCTCATCCTTTTTTCCCTTGCCACCTTTATTCCACCATCTTTTTGATCCTTTATGAGAAATAATTATTAAAGTATAGTCAATTTGTTGTTCCTTTACTTATATAACAGAGACTGTGCTTTTCTTCACTAAAAACATTGTACGTTTTTACAAAACCTGCCCACATTAAATCCAGTCTTTGTAACCATGCAGTGATGAATCACATTATTCTCATGTTATTATCTGTGGTATTAATTTACTTTTTATTGCATTTACCTTATCCTTCTTTTCTCTCTTTCTTGTGTTCTTACAATGGTTTGCCTCTGTCATTCTGTTATATTTGTTTGTAACAAAGGAAAAACTGCTGTGCCAGGAGCCTTCCCTTCCCCCCGAAAAGAAAACTAATCATCAATAGTGTGAGTTCAATATATCGTGCCCAAGAAGGACTGATCCTCCCATTTTATGACTTGCCACCAAAAGGTCAGATGACTGGAGAAGTCTAGCTTCATTCTTGTGGTTACTTCAAGGAAAGCAAATGATAGGGAACCTTTCCTACCCAGCTGTAGTCTGATGCATTCCCAGGTGACCTGGTACAGGGTATCAACCTTTGAAGCATGAAGCAGAATCAATTATTTATTGGTAATAGGTATCTAGGGGCAGTTCTGCTCTATTTGTGGAAGGTGTCTCTGAATGCTAAAAGGGGACAATTTCCAAATTAAAATTGCATTTTTAAAAGATTTTTTTTTATGTAGATCATTTTTAAAGTCTTCATTGAATTAGTTTATGGTATTGCTTCTGTTTTATGTCTTGCTGTTTTGGCTGTGAGGCTTGTGGGATCTTAACTCCCCAACCAAGGATTTAACCTGCATCTCCTGCATTGGAAAGTGAAGTCTTAAAAACTGACTGCCAGGGAAGTCCCAAAATTGTATATCACAAAACTAACAGAATGGTCTAGATAGTTAATATCTCTTTCTATCCCACATATATTTTAATAATTTTTAGGTGATGGTCATCTAAGAATGTAATTTCATGATTTTTATAATAGAATGTTGTAGTGTTGTTTTTTTTTAATCCTGCTTGCAACTAAATGTAATATCAACTCTTTTAGCTCCCCAGAGGACAAATTATTGTTAGTATATTATATTAGGACTTAAATCAGTTTTAAAAGTGAATTGCCAACAACTTCTTATTATAGATTATCTGGTTGCTGATTCACAGACAAATCTTGCTTTCAAGGAGACCAACAGTGCTTAATCTAGTCACTCACTTTTTTGTGTCATTTTAGTTATCTTGGCTATTTTGAATTGGAATGAGTCTTAGGCTGTTTTTGAAATATAAGTATTTGGTTATGTCACCTTTTCTAGGGACAGCAAGGCACCAGCAAGGCAACACCTCCACTGTTTTCAACCTCCATTGCCCAACAAATTACACTTTTCCTAATTCAAAACTTTTGTCAGATTTTTCCTTAAAGTCTTAAAAAAAAACTCTGCAGATCCAGACATTAATATATTGGTGGTGTCGGTGGTTTAGTCTCTAAGTCGTGTCCGACTCTTGAGACCCCATAGACTGCAGCCTACCAGGCTCCTCTGTCCATGGGATTCTCCTGGCAAGAAACTGGAGTGGGTTGCCATTTCCTTCTCCAGGGGATCTTCCCAACCTAGGAATCAAACCCAGGTCTCCTGCATTGCAGGCAGATTCTTTACTGACTGAGCTATACTTTAAAAAATGTTAAAAGACTATATCATTTCTTTTTAAAAAGTTGCATTTCCTCTGGAAAATCCTTATATTTCTATAATCTCCCCCAATTTTAGATTTAAGATGTACTTTATTTTTATTCCTTTGTACTTTTGCACAAGCAGAACTAATATTCATTGTTTCCTTTGAGTGGGATAATTTATGCCCTGATCCTGTACTCAGATGAGTCCTTTACAAATTGTATAAATTGTTTTTCTTTTTTACATTTCCTTCTACAAAAGCAAGAAAGTTCAATTTAACAAACGTTTAATATCTCCTTTAGGATATACGTGTAATTTGAACATAATACATTAGTTATTATTCAGTAATTGAGCTACAAGTAAAAATTGGGCTTACTGTGCTATAAAATAATTGAAAATTGCACTGCAATCAAGGTATCTTTACCAATATTTCTAGGTCAAACTAGAATTATATTTTCTTCTGGTATTCAAAATAAAATTTGGTGGAAATTATTCACATTTATTATTGCCACTTCTATTATTCACTTTCCATGATGTTTAAATTACATTTTACCTAGTAATTGTAGAAAGGTGTTTATGTCTTTAGAGGTTATTTGTTTCTTCAACTGGGGGAAAGGTAGAATGACAAGTAATGAAATCTTTGTGCTTTGTGTACTCCACATTTTGTACAAGTTTCCATGCACCAAACATATGTGGGGTTATTTTATCTGTTGCATCCAGTATTTAAGTTGGTGATTTCTTGTTAATATACTTAAGGTCATTTTCCTTTATGTTTACATTTTCTTATTTGTATTTATTCTAATTAGAGAGTTTAATTACGGTTAAAATGATAATAGGATAAAGATAAGTTTTACAAATGACAATATTAAGGGAAAAAACCCCGTAACTCTTCAGGAAGGTTTAAATGCCATAAGAATATAAAGCGAGAAATATATGCTTGTCAAATATACAGTATAAATAAATAATTTAGATGAAAATGGTTGACTACATTTAACAAAGAGACTACCAAATAATGAGGGGCTAAAGAGTGGTTGTTAGATTTGATGTACTTCATTGTACATTGCAAGTAATTGCTATCCATAAAAATTCTATGGCTTCTGTATGAGAAAAAGAGACATTTTGACAGGCAACACTGGTATGAAGCGACAGCAAGCACAAATCCTTGGCAACTGTCATTATCCTGCTGTTGAATTCACATCCAAACTGTGTGATAACTTAGACCTGCATGGTTGTTATTGAGCCATGATCTGTCAAAGTAGCCACACTTCCTGCTTATGAATAGAATTATTAGCCACATGCAGATTTCTGCCATAGAAATCTAAACTCACCAAGGATGCTTTGTGTTTCAAAATCAGGGGAAAACCTCCATGTCATTTTATGCTTATGCTGAAATTTCTGGTGAAGTGTTCTTGATAAAATAAAAGTCACATTTTAAAGAAAATACCATATTAGTTTATATTTTAGCCTATCATAAAACATTCAAAATCAGTAAAGATTTTGAATAAAGCTAACAGTGAAGCAAATGTGATTAGAAAGTTCATTGTATACGTTAGGCTACTATTAGCAGAGTAATGGGAAATTCAGCAGAAAGTGACTTTAAAACTGGACAGTCACTATGTCATGTAACAGGAACTTCAGAAAGAGGGCCAGTTCTAGGGTTTGTTCAGTGCTGCAGCAGGAGTATCAAAGAACTTGACCCTTTATATCTTTCCCTGCACCATCCTCATAATATTGGCTAGATCCTTGGGTTTGAATCCTCTTACTGGGAAGGCTCATCATATGCTCACTAGATGCTCACTAGACAATTTCTGACTAAAGAGGATAGGTATTTGATTATTTATATCTCTTTTTTATTAGTGCAAAAACCTTTCTCCAGAACGCTTCTTCTCATTTCTCATTGGCCAAAATTGGATCACAGGCTGCTTAAGTAACCCATCATGCAAGGGAAATGGAATTAGCATCACTGGTGTCAGACCATTGAATATTTACTCACTGCAGCTATCAGGGGATGCCTTCCATGGACATACAAAGAGGGTGACTATTCAAACATAACTGAGGCTTTTCATCAAAGGAAAAATGGAGAAAGGACCCTTGGATAATCAGTGTTACATGACATAGTTTTGACTTTTGGCTTAATTATATTTTACTTTTTAAATTGTATATGTTTCTTATCAATGGAATTTTGGTGATACATTTTTTCATGATGTCATAATTATCAAAGAATAATTCTTGCATATCAATCATTAGTTGAGTTCCAGTGGCAGTAAAGAGATAAAACAAGGTTCTTACCCTTGCAGAATGGGATATGAAATCATCTGAAATCACGTAATAAATCACAAAGTAAAGATATCAGTATGCAAAAAGTATATCAATTCTTGTACAGGACCTGGCAGAATGATTTGAAATAAGGAATGACTAGGATCTATTGGGGTTAATCCCTCACATATGTCCTATCAGCTTGTACAGATTTGTTGAGATTTTTCTCTATATCCTAACCCCTAAACTTCTTCATGTTAATAACCAAGACTTTTCCTTCACAGTACTAATCACAGTTATTGTAAATTTATATGCATGACTATGTGTATGACATTTCTCTTTTCCACTAGACAATTATTGTTATTATGGAAGGGGTTTTAGAAAATGTAAACACTGAGTTCAATTAATATTTATTAAATACTTACTGATTGAGAGACTTCCCTGGTGGTCCAGTGGCTAAGACTCCATGTTCCCAATTCAGGGGGCCTGAGTTTGATTCCGGGTCAGAGAACTAGATCGCATGTACTGCAACTAAGAGTTCACATGCTACCACTAAAGATACCGCATGTTGCAGTGAACATCAAAGATCCCATGTGCTGCAACCAAGACCCAGTGCAGCCAGATAAATAAATAAGTATTTTTAAAAATACTAATTGAAGGATATACAATACCGAATATAGATCAGCTGAGTGAATAGCACTGGCAAAAAGGCATACATGTAAGAACTATGGAAGACAGTGTGCTGCAGTCATAGCTGAGGGATATTGTAAGGATATTACAGGGGAGCAGTGGGCTTCCCCGATGGCTCAGATGGTAAGGAATCCGCCTGCCAAGCAGGAGACATGGGTTAGATCCCTGGGTTAGGAAGATCCCCTGGAGAAGAAATGGAAACCTACTCTAGTATTCTTATCTGGGAAATCCCATGGACAGAGGAGCTAGGCAGGTCGCAAAAGAGTCAGACACGACTTAGCAACTAAACAACAACAGCAGCAAGCATGACGTTAGTAGAAGTTTTCTTCAAGTTACTATTAAAAAAACCGCTAAGAGTTACTGATGCTATTAAAATAGAGGAAATGAGAAGGAAGATTGCTCTTGCCAAAACTAGAATCCTGCCATTAAGTATTATCTGGTCTATTTATCTGCTTTTTCTAGACTCCTCCCTGGGCATATTTTGTTGTACTTTTAGACCTCACATCTTTACTTAGTTGTTGCTTTGTGAAACAAAAGTTGTAAATTAGATTTAATGGAAACCACAGAGAGTAAAGCATAATTAAATATTTGTGGTTTAGTTGGTAAAGAATCAGCCTGCAATGTGGGAGACCTGCGTTCAATCCCTGGTTAGGAAGATCCCCTGGAGAAGGGAAAGGCTACCCACTCGAGTATTCTGTGGACTGTATAGTCCATGGGGTCACAAAGAGTTGGACACAACTGAGCAAATTTCACTGAGACATTAAGAGGGTTGTCAATTCCACAGTGTTTAAGATCCATCCCTAATGATCTTTTTGACTGTAATAGAAAACCTTTATGTATAGTATTATACTGTTTCAGAAAAGAATGAAAGCTTAGTTAATCTATTAATGTGCCTACCAGCTTTGTAGTTCTGTGATTTATCATATCTATTATATCATATGTAGAAATTGTTTAAAAGATTCAATAACCTAAAGTTTTTAACCAATAGTTTTTATCCATACTGTTAAATTTTGACATGTTTTTACTAATCTTACTATAAGCAAACATAGCATTCTTAAATATTTACATAGTTTGCATACATATAGACTTACAAAGGCTTCCCAGGTAGCTCATTGGTTAAGAATCTGCCTGCCAATGAAGGAGCTGTGGGACACTTGGGTTCAATCCCTGGGTCAGCAGGATCGTCTGGAGTATGAAATGACAACCCACTCCAGTATTCTTGCCTGGAAAATATCGTGGACTGAGGAGTGTGGCAGGCTACAGTCCATGGATCACAAAGAGAGGAACATGACCGAGTGACTAAGCACACATGCAGACCTATAAAACCACATTTGTTTTTTACGACTAAATTTCTAAACAATTATTCAAATTGCTAAAAGAAATAATCTTTTTCCAATAACTGACGTTAAACTAACTCAGAAATGGTGTAGTTGATGTTGTTAATGGAAACATACCAGGATATTGGGATTCCCTGGTGGCTCAGTGGTAAAGAATCTGCCTGCTAATGCAGGAGACGCAAGAGAGGAGGGTTCCATCCTGGGTCAGGAAGATCCCCTGGAGGAGGGTATGCCAACCCACTCCAGTATTTTTGCCTGGAAAATCCCATGGACAGAGGAGCCTGTCAGGCTACAGTCCATGGATCGCAGAGTCAGTCGTGACTGAGCGCACACGTACATAAAATAAAATACCAGGATATTCTCATCCAAATGAATACCTCCCCCCATTTACTACTTTAGGAAGTAGTAATTTATTCTAATGATAATGCCACTTCTCAAAGCACTTTCTTAAATTCCTCTTTGGATTTGCCATCAGAATCAGTGGTACTTTCTTTTAAATAATCTCAGTTTTTAATGATGACAAAATTTAATCTTAAATAGTTGCATTTTAATCTTCTGGAAAAGAAAATATCTGGATCTAAATTTGGTATAAAAATTGAGTAATCAAAACTGCATAATTGTATAGCTAGTGTGTTACACAGAAATTTAATATGGGTCCCCAAGATTCCCACCCACTGGTAAATATGCCTGGTGTAATTCTCTCCTCTTGGGTGTGGGTAGGATTGCGACTATGACAGAATGTCACTCCTATGAATATGTTACATTATATGGCAAAGATTTTTTCAGATGTAGTTAGGGTATATAATCAGTTGTCTTTGAGTTAATCAAATGGGAGATTATCCTGGGTGGGCCTAACTTAATCAGATCTACTCTTAAATGAGAGTTTAGAGATCAGAGACAGAAAAGAAAGATGAATTCCTCTGGCTTCAAAGAAGATGACAGTAACTATGAGTTTTTTTAACTGTAAGGAACTGAATTCTGGCAAAACCTGAATGAGTTTGGAAGAAGATCCTGAGCATCAGATAAGACTGCAGCCCCAGCTGACACCTTCATTTCAGCCTATGAGATCCTGAGCACAGGTTCCTGCTAAGCTTTGCCCAGACTTCTGACGCATGGAACGAAGCTGTGCTATGATATATAGGTGTTGTTTTAAGCCATTTGTTGCATAGGAGTAGAAAACTAATATAGACAGATAGGTATAAAGATAGATACAGAGGTAGTTCTTAAGAAGGTATATTCTTAAGTAGTATGATTGATATTCTTGTGTCAATCTAATATAGTAGATTTTAGAATTCAGACTGGAAAAAATGCTCTGTATCAGAGGTAAAAATTATTTTTACCACTGATGAAAGAGTAAATAATACAGTGATGAATTGGAATACTTGACAGAAATTGAAGTCTAGCATTTTAGATGATAGGAAAGGATAAATGAGATTTAGTGATCCCAGCTATCAAACCTACCAGGGCACATGTATAGGAAGAAAGTACATTTTTATTCAGGGAGGTGGCATAGAAGTCTTATTGAAGAAAAAGCTTCTTGAAATATGTGTATATATGAATTACCTACAGATATAATGAAAGATTCACAGTAGAGACATATCATAGACTTAGGACAAGATAATAATCCTGACATAGAAAGTTCAAAAAGAAGATCTGGTTATAAAATGAGCCTATGTTCTAGAATGTGGTAGGAAGCCTCTACAGTAAATTAAGACAAAAATGAGGTTTTGTGTTTTTTTTTTTTTTGATAAATGTTATTTTTTTTTTTTTTTTTGGTTAAAGGTTATTTTTTCATTTCATAAAACAACTAGTTTAAAAATCCACATGGAATTCCTAGTGGGAATTTTCTAGTTGGGAAAAAAAGTCCAAGAAAACTGTGATACAATTTATCAAATTTTATAAAAGATAGCTAACAAGTATAGATCTTATCAAAACTTGTATCTTAAGAGAAATAACAAGATGTAGATCTTCATAGAAATTATAATAAAAAATTATGTAATAATTCATAAGAATCATAGCACAGGATGCAAAGCCTCAAACTCATGCAGGCAGAATTTTGAAGTTAAGTTCCCTACATAAACCAGGAGCCGTGAAAGATAGATGCACCTATCCATGAAAAATGGAATTAAAAATTATTGATGACCAGCTTGAAGAAGCAGCAGTAAATGGATGTGATACGTTCTAAGGTTCTTGCATTGTCTGGAGGATAATATGTGCTCGGTCACTCAGTCGTATCCAACTCTTTGCGGTCCCATGGACTCTAGCCTCTCATTACTCTAGTAATTTAAATTGTGTGATACATTTTAGTGAGTACTTTTTCAATCAATCAACTTGATAGTGTCCTTGCTCCTCTCACTCAGTACAGGCCATGTAAGTCCCTGCTAGTTATGTTTTCCACTTTTGGGAGGCACCTGATACCCATCTTACTCTAATCTCCTGTGTACCTTATTATCCTGCTGTCCTTGTTCCAGGGCCACTGATGAGTCCTTTCTCATCCACAGGTTTTCCAGTAGCTTATGAAGTTGCCCAGCTTGAGAGTTCTACCCAACAGGGGTAGTGATGAAATTAAACTTTTGAGGGAATTGAATGTATCATACAGAGTCTGCAGAAAGTTGTGTGGTATAGGAATGAGACATGTAGAGGATATTAGCAGAAGTCATGAGGAATGAGGAGGAGGAGGATAGAGATAGGTTAGGCAATAAGAGGGGCTTCCCAGATGGTGCTTTACTGCAACTTTACTCCAACCCACTAAAGTTTGCCTTCAAGGAATTCTTTCTGCACTTAAAGTTAATATACACCCAGAGTTCTAAGCAGTTTATTTAACATATATTCTCTCTTTATTAGGGGATAGTTTGCAAGTTCTTTTGAGAGTACGAGCCACCAACCCACAAAAGTTTGCCTTCAAGGAATTCTTTCTGCATTTAAAGTTAATATACATCTAGAGTTCTAAGCAGTTTATTTAACGTATATTCTCTCTTTATTAGGGGATAGTTTGCAAGTTCTCTTGAGAGTAGGAGCCACATCTCTTTAATTTTTATAATTTCTTAATATTTAGCAGAGTACTAGTGTTTAATGAATGAATGTAAGAGTTTTAAAATGTTACTCAACACTGATTCAAGCATTACATACTTTTTCTTCTTTAGTTTAAATAAGTTTAATGTTTATGAATGTGTATTTTATTTTAGGACATCTCAAGTTCAAGTTCTTTCCTAGATTATGTGAGCTACAACTACAGATTATGTGAGCATGGCCAAGTTAATTAGCCTCTCTGAGACACAACTTTTTTAATCTGTAAAGTGGGATAAAAATGTCACTCAGTTCCCAGGGATATAGTAAAGGTTAAGCAAAATACTGGCTAAGCGTGTAGTGTTTTGTCTGGCACATAGCACACAACTAGTTATTATGTGTTAGTTGTTAACAAGTGGTTACACATCAGTTCACTGTATTCTTTCTCGCATTGTTTCTTTCAGGGAGTTTATGTCATCCCAGGCAAAAGCAGTTATTAAAACTACTGAAGAGTATTTGCAGCCTCAGTTTGGCCCCAACAGACTTTTGCATTCAGCGGCAGTATCAGAAGGGTCAGGACTTCAAGATTGCTCCACACATCAAACAGCATCAGATCATAGCCATGATGAAATATCAAACCCAGATAGCTACAAATCAAACAGTAAAAACAATTCTTGTTTTATATCAGTATCCAAGAGAAACAGACCTGTCAGTGCTCCAGTGGGTCAACTGAGGTAATCAAAGTGGTTCTCTGTTCTTTTTACCTGACTGTTGAAACCTTTTCCTTTGAGCAGAATTTATAATGATTCAGTTGACTATTTCAAACATTAAAATGTAACACATCTCTAGGGGTTTTGTTTCTGCTTTTGTTTCCTTTTTTCTTTGAAAGCACCTGAGTAGAATGTTGCTAATTATATTTGTGGAAAAAAATGAGATATACGTGAGCCTGGATAATATTAACTCTGAAAGGAATAGTTGAAGCTGAATCAGGCTAAGACCATGAATATCTTGGCTTACCAGATATTTGCTTAAAAATAGAAATGCATACTTTTGATATTTAAACAGTATTTGAAATAAAATCAAATTGAAATGAACTTGTTATAACAGCATTTTGTGTATACATTTTCACATCAAGATTCTTATAATCTGTTAACCTACAAGTTTATGGATAGAAGAAAATGTTGATAAAAATAAAAATCAAACTAAGATATTCATATTCACATTATTTTCATATATTCAAATAGGTGGATATACTGTGCTTTTAATTTGCCTCACGTTTTTACTTTAAAATGTTTACTATGCAAATGTGGCATTAAGAATTAACAGGAAAAGTTAGAGAACTCAGGTAAAAGTAGAACATGTTAGTCATTTACCATGTACTTTTGCTGAGAAAAAAATAAGGATTGAAACTAGTTTTGACTGAAAGCAAACTTAGAAACCTTCTCTTACTGCCCCCAAGCAATTTGAAATGAAAGCAATGAAAGTAACTTCAGAATAAAAACTTTGGTATGATGTATTTGAATTTCAAATCTTTTAAAAGAAATCAAATAACTTTAATAAACATGAAAAGTTAAGGGAAATTCTTAGCTGTTTTCTATTTCATGATGTTAAGACCATATTGCTATTTTCTGCTTTCTATTAGAATATGGGATATATAATTTTTTAAAGTGAATGTTGTGATGTTTTATAAATAAAATGATTTATTCTGAGATACATGTTTTACATGAACAGTTTTGGCAAATTTATCATGTATTAAATTTTTAAAAATATTTAAGTATATATAGACAATCTTATTCTATTAAAAAATTTTTTTTTTGAGGAATACTTAAGAACAGTCATTAGTGCTTATATGTGTTGAAAATATCCAGGATAATATTTACATAAAAATTTTTTACTAATTAACATGCACCAATTGTGTGTTTTTTTTCTTTAGAGTTGCAGAGTTCTCTTCAAAATTTAAGTGGGACCAGAACTGGCACAGACTGTCTCAAAGACACAAACTTCAACCCAGACTGATTAGAGTAACAGCTTATAAAAATGGATCTAGAACTGTCTTTGCCAAAGTTACTGTACCAACCATTACCTTGGTAACTAATATCTAAAAGTTTTCAGTGCTTTATCTCTTCCCTTATTCTTTTTATATATAGAAAGTGAGAAAGATGGCATTTATTGTTTAAAATTTTCTTTGTAGCTATCTGAATCTCTAGGTAGCTTATATGTATATACATAGATTTCACAGGCATTCCATTCATTTTTTATCAATATATAAGTAGTATATCTAATTAAACAAGTACAATGACTATATCTTATAACCTTATTAGAATGATGGAACATTCAAGGACTAGAATTTGAGAATCAACTATTCTCAGTGTTGCGATTAACCTATTTGTATATTTTCAACTGCTACAAAATAACCATATTGGTGGAGTTTCTGAGTTACTTGGCAAGTGGCTCAGTGAGTTTCTGTTTTGATCACTGCACCTTTTTGCTTAGTGGAAATGTGTTACTTTCCTTGTCCTCAGTGGCTTTCCCTTACCTCTTGTTTTCTATTAGTTGCTGGAGGAGTGCACAGAAAAGCTGAATCTGAACACGGCTGCACGACGAGTGTTCTTGGCAGACGGCACTGAAGCCCTCGAACCTGAAGACATACCCTGTGAAGCAGACGTTTATGTTTCAACAGGAGAGTCCTTTTTAGATCCATTCAAAAAAATTAAAGGTAAAAATGAAAAAAAAACTTGTATTTCTACACACAGTAAATTGCTTAAGGGGCGCAATTAAAAAATGATTTTCATCCTGTCTTTTTTGCATGGTTTAACAAAACTAATGTTTACGCATTTACAGCTCAGTAAGAGGATAATGTGCTTAATGAAAGAAAAATCCACTGACAGCCACGTTTATTGCCCTTCATTAGCATTGGTGCTTAATTTAATATAGATCTGAATAGACATTAGGGAGCCTGCAGGAGGTTAAATGGTGAAAATATAATAAATTAAATCAGAGATTATTGAATTTACTGTTTAGTTTCTGTGACACTCAACAGACATAATTCGTTAGACTTATTCTCTCAGAAAATAGCTCAAAGTTTCAAGTATCATTTATTCATTTATACTCTTGATCTTTTTTCAGATGGTATAAACATAATTTGGAAAATGTGACCAGTAATGAACATAATTCTTATATATGTATGATTTTCCTAACAAAATTCTTATAATGCCATAGCGTGTTTTATATACTTTATGTATGTATGTAACATATACATGTTTTATAATAATATAAATTATATATTTATAATGTGATATGTATAGACATACTTTTGTAGCAAAGGTCTCTTTGTAGAAAAAGAAAGTCCATTGTTTCTAACATTTTAGAAATGTGGAGATTTTCTAAAAAAAAAAATTCTTTCTTTAGTGAGAAAGAATATGTTTTAAGAGAGAAATAAAAATGCCACTATCCAAGTATGTCATACCCAGGGCCTGTTATCAAGTGCTATGTATGCTAATCACATTTAAATGACATAAGAACTTTGCCATACAAATTCAGTGTATCTAACTGCTGTATTCCCCTCTGCTTTTTCTACCTTATTAGAAGTATTTTTTTTCTGCAATTGCTATAAAGCCAGTGAACCAAAGGCAAGTCTAGGCAGTCATTGCATAAATAGAAGAAAAGTAATTCTGGAGTTCATTACAGAGGAAGTGATGAAAATTCTTCCTCTATTAATGTTATTATATAAAATGATACTAGAATTTCTATCTCTTTAAGAATACTTGATCATCAAGAAATAATTTCTTGAATTCAATAAAAAGTTCAAGGTAATTTGGTCCTTATAAAGAAACTTGTTGCTACAATACTCAGTAAAAATAAGCTATGCAGTAGTGTAGACCCAGATATTTTTCAAATTTTGTTTTTACTTTAAAATATGGCTGCCTTTATTTTGTATTCATGAATCATCTTTGTATAGAAGCATGAATCTTTGTGGGTAAATGTTTCTGTGATTTTTATATTCGGATATATATGTAATGAATACTTCCTTAAGATTCTTGGTTATTTTTATTAATAAGAAATACTTGCCTTTCTTATGATTCTGGTATTTTAGAAGAGATATATAAAAATTATTTATAGCTAAGCTTCTTAAAAGATCTGGACATGAATGCCTAAAATGACATGTTATACACATGACAAAGCCTGGTGGATGATTTTTAAATGTACAAACTGATTTCCTCCTCCTTTTTGTTTTCTCTTTTATCCTTTTCAAGCCAAGTCTAGAACAAAAAAACTTCTCTGCTTTGTCTGCACATCTTTGGCTGTGTTTCACTGTGACATGCACTGCTGTTCTTTTAGCACCAAAATGTTGGCACACACTCCTGAAAATTTCACACCATCTCTTGCTGGATCAGCAAGCTTAACCTACCAAAATCTGGTGTTGTGCAATGGTTTTTGACTGATAATCAATCTTTATGCTGCTCGACAGTTGTTGCTGGGACACGGAGTAGAGCAGGTGGCAGATGTGCCTTGTCTTTTGAGAAAAGAAATTGTAGGTGAGCTTGGACACAGACTAGCATATCACATGTCCACTAAAAAGACTTAAGTATAATGGGAAAAAAGCCATCCATGTAAGTTAAGCTCACAGATAAGCCTATAAGCCTAAAGCCTGATATTGGTTTCTTTCAGAACAAGAACATAAACACAAATAATTTATTATATATATATGTAATTTATCATATATGTGTATATAACTTGAGAGGGGTGGGGGAAATTTCACACACACACACACACACACACATATATATATATATATATCACCTACATATTCTCACCTACATATTCACGTGTACTTTTTCAAATCAGGTTAAAATGAGCTCTCTTGCATGAATGTTATAGATTATCAATAATATGCCAACTTGTCATGAGTTTACCATAAAAATAAAACATGTATGAATAGCTTTGAAAGTGGTAGATAAATTTAGAGTAAGGAGGCATTCTCAGAAGTTGGAAAATTCTACTTTCTAAAGGTAAATAAGGGGAAACACCTGGCAGAATTTGGTGTTACTGTTGCATCTTTGCAGATGAGCATGAATGTTTTATGTACAATGAACAAACAAGCATTAGAGTCAGTAAATGGTCATTATTTTAATATACTGTTTTTCATTCATTCAGCAAACATTGATTCAAAGTCTACTATGTGCCAGTCCTAGGCCAGATCAGATAATAAAAAAGGGGACTTATAATCTGATTTCTTTGTTGTCATTATTCCTTCATCTCTAATTTTAAAGAAAAAAAAATTAAACCAAATCCATTGATCCTTCAAATGAAAATTTACTCTATTTCTGGCACAGGAAAGCCAAATAAACCTATGTATATTTTGGCAATTGTATTTCCATACTTCATTGTATTCTTATTCTTTGGGAAAGTAGTATAGATAGTGAAAATTGCCTTAGAACTATTTCCAGATTTACTAAGGTAGAAAGAGACCTGCAGAACATCTCTGATTTTTTAAATACTTTACCACCCCTTTTGAGCATCACTGTTGACAACCAGTGGCACTGGATTTAATAGAAAGCCAGAGAGCTATTCATCACATACCTCCAAACACAAAGCTTTCATACAGAGGTCAAGCCAGGGTCAAGACTGACATGAAACATTCCCTGTTGAAATGCAATATTAGAATAATTCTTACATTTGAAGTTGAATGCATAAACAGAAAGATTGATTGTGTGGGGGGAAAAGCAGAAAGAATTTTTATGAAGATTATTGATGAAGATCAACTGTCTTATTAGGTCTTGTAATCTGCTATTTGAAGATTCTGAAATTTATTAATGATTCCTCTAAAAGTATGAAGATACAGTTAATGAATTGTTTCAAAGGACATTTTTAAAGTTTTCAGTTTCATGAACATACATTTTAGGTTTTATTCACAGTTTCCTGAATGTTCTGCTTCATGATAGCACAATGAAAATTCTTGCATCAGATTCATGGAATTTAAAGAGTTCAGCTCCTTTAGAACTGCTAGGAGCTGTAGGCAATGCAAACCTAGCATATAAAATGATTCATGCCCCACAGTTGCTTAAAGGTCTTAAAGAAGACGAGGGGAAAAACAGTTTGGACCTAAGTCATTAGGTCCAAGTTTCACTGTATAGAGTTTTGAGGTTGTTAAAATTTTTTTTTACTTCTGTATTTCCATTCTTTTCTATATATACTATTTTATTCTTTGGCTTTCAGAGTTTTCATTTACAGTGATTCATTTCAGTCCTGAGTTTTGTTAACCAGAAATGAAACTGAGTATTATGAATAGAATTTTACATCTTTTATATGCTGTATTGTGAAGATATAGTCACAGAAAAAAATCCATGAAGAGTATTCTTGATACTACACCTAAGATCTAAATTTAAACCTAGAGATTTCTGCTAACTGCCATGTGATCTACAAAATGAGATAATTTGCTGTGACAGCTTGTGATTGACAAGAATATGTGTGAGCACATTTAAAATAGGCCATCTTTTCATGTAGAAATAAATGTCAGTGAAATGATGGATTCTCATCATTTTAATTATTGATGATTTGGAAATATTTCAATTCCACGACATACAAGACACATTCTAAATAGCAGCATAACACTTTTTCTCATATGTGCATCAATAATGAAATGTTCTGTCATATTTTGTTTCTCAAAAAATGCATTAGTTTAATGAACCTGGATTCATGCATTATATTCTGTTCCATTATATGTCTCCTGAGTTTGTTGCTTTTTAAATGGTTGTGTTAAAAGCACAAGTTTCAAGAAGTGACTTACTACCCACATCATACCTTGCTTTTCTTGCTGCTGGATCTCAAGACAGTGCTACCGTCTACACCAGTGGCTGCATTAGTTCTCCTAAAGCTAATATTGGGCTCTGTGATGCTCACCCACAGGGTGACCACTACTTAACTTGGGCAGCTGCAGCAGGACTTAGGGTGGGTGTTCCCAAATTCTCTATTATCACTTTGAATAGTATGTACATTAAGCAAGATTGTTAGTCCATCTTCTCTCTCACTTGGCTGCATATACCAAAAGCAGGAACATGATAGTATGTAGAGAAAAAGAACTTTCTTCTGAGATAGCGCATTATTCTTTTATCTGTTTCTGCAAGGGAGGATAAAACTATAGGCAGGTATGTTATGTTTTTTCCCTATTCCAAATATTTTAAACCTATAATTAAATGTGTACAGTGCCCTTACTAGGTAATTAGATGTGGGTCTGAAGATCATTGCAAGAGATGCACCTCCCCACCCTGCAAAAAAAATTCTTAGCCAATAGAAAAATTTAGAGCAAGCGTACGGTAGCATCTCATACTGTCAAAATCTCAAATCATTGAGAAACACCTGAATTATTGACATATCATGAGTTGTTGAATTGTATATATTGCATATATTCACACAGAAGTTATACTTGTTTAATGAAGATGCCTGAGGACCTGTAACTGTCCTGATAATTTGAATACTTCCTGCAAGCCATACACTCACCATGTGCTTTAAGTATATTATGCTTTCTCTGTACAACCCCTGAGTTAATGCTACAAATCCAGTCTCTTATATGCCATTCTAAAATACAGAATTGCAGATGACCAAACAATTTTTTCATAACTCATTTGATAGCACAACCTTATTTGGTATAAATAATCAACTGTTTTGATGAAGAATAATTAATGTTTGAATTTGATATATACAATGTATTAACATTTTTTTAATTCTAAAGTTTCTACTATGGAATCACATCTGACATTAAGGGTTTTGAGTACAGCCTTTTTTGTCTGCAAATAAATTTGATACACTTTCATTCTCATGAGGATATTAACTCAGAAGAGTTATAAATACTGTCTATCACCTGGAGCTGTTTGCTGCATCGGTAAAAGTGGACAGAGAGAATACCTGCCTGATGGGAGTTCAGACAGTGTGTGAGAAGTAATTAAAAAAATTATGGTTCTGTTTAAGGAGGCAGAGGAGTAGTTAAAGAGAGACCATTCATTCATTCAATCATTTCCTCAAGAAGTATTTATTGAGTCCCTACAATATGTCAGGATATGGTGTGAACAAGACAGGTCTCATGGAGCTTAGGTTCTAATAAGGTAGAAGAAGCAACAGACATAAACATATACAGAACTAAGTAAGTTATTCAGTGACGGTGTGAAGTGTTATAAAGAAAATAAGAAGGGTGGTATCATAAAAACAAATAATGTCATGGAAACAAAAGGAGGGAGTTTAAAAACTGAGCCAAGCATTTCCAGTAACCTTGAAATCAAATCATCTAGGCGGTTGTCTATCTACCCTGCTTGCTACTTTACCTGAGAATTCATTTGTATATCCTATAGGTACTCTTTCAGGATTTTGCCTTCCAAAGCATTTGTTTTTGAAGCTTTGAGACATCTGTTAGGAGAGACATAAGAAATGCATTATCATTTAGTGGGAAGAGCACTAGACTTGAAATCAGATGATCTTGCAAGATTCTAGTCCCTCTTATATGATCTTGGGCAGACTGATCTGCACTTCAGTGTCCTTACTTGTATATCGAGGTAAAAATATCTTAAAGGAGTATTGGATATTGTCTTATTTTTCTAGAAAGCAAAGTTATTTGGAAATTAAATGTCTATAAATCCCTCATCTAAATAGAACACTGAGAATAGCATTTCATAAGTATAACTAGGACTCCAAGTGCTGTTAAGATCCCAAGGCTAGTTATTAGAACCTCGTGTCCACTCTTACCTCCCCAGAATAGTTGCCTGGGTGTAGGGAAATAGCAACAGCACAATCATTTGGCTCTGTTTTACCATCACTACCAGGGAAGCAAACTACTCTGTGAACCTGGGCAAGTGGCTTAACCTCTCTAACCCCCAGTTTCCTCATCTATTGTATATAAACTGAGTCAATAATAAACATCTCACAGGGTAATTATAAGGAGTAAATACAATAATGTGTGTAAAAGTCTGCTGTACATAATAGGTGTCTAAAACATTGTTTTCCATCTGTTCTTTGTCTGTTTTCCCTCTTTTGCTCCATCTCTTGTTCAACTCATTTCCACTAGCTTATCATATAGACTGGCACAAGTACCTGATTTTACTACTACAGGTGCTTGCTAGGTCCAGGATCTTAAAATATTTACAACCAAGTTACAATCACAAGCAAGCACTTGTGTTACAGCATGATATAGAAATCTGAGTTAGAGTCTTTGAACTCTCACTATATTCTACTATTTGCCTTGAGAATTTTTCTGAGGTGTAAGTCAAAATCAAGTCCTTTTATGAAAGGAGCCCCAAGTGGCCTTGCTCTGCTCTATTCTGAAAGTCGTGTTTTAAAATATGTTTATGACCCAAGGCTAGCCTTAACTTTAAGCTGCCACAACTTATTTCAAGAAAGTTCATAGAAAAGTTCAGGGAAAGGGTGACAACATTTTGATTGGCACAATAGATGGGATGTTTGTAATTTTAATCAAATTTAAATTGAAGACATACTTCAAATGATATGTCAGACTCGTGTTACTGAGTTAAAATCTAATGACAACCACTGTCATTATTAGTTAAGTATAGCCATCACGCCTATAGCAATAAATGATGACACTTAAGAACATGCAGAAACAAAGAACTCAAGTATTTAGAGAAAAGGGAGTGACTAGAAACCCAGTTGAACACAGGAATGTGACCTGGATTTAATCTATTTACCAAACATAGAAGCAATTGTATTTTGAGCAGATGATATAATTGAATATAGCAGTGTGTTTTTTTACTGTCAGAGCATTTATATTTTATAAACTCATCATCTTGCACCCATGAAATGATGTGCTTCTTCATATTTAAGGTCATTATCTATACTTTCAAGACAGCCAGAGCATTAATGTATTTTCAAGTTTATTGCCCAGCTACAAGAGAATTAATTTTTTCTAAAAGATTTTTAATAAGCTTTTGGATTTGACATTGCAAGTTTGCTGCTTTTATTCTGGTGACCGAAGAAGGCAGTATTCTCTTTGCCTGGCACATGCAAAATGGAAAATTACAACTTGGGGAACACCCAGATTTATTTAATTTCATGACAGGCATTGGCTTTTTTGAAGTAGGCTGAGAAAATGTGGTGATGTTGTAAATAGACCTTCTAATGCTAGAACATGCTTTATCTTTATCATGATTTGGTTATAAACAAAACGTGAAAATAAAATAGAATGTGAGTTCTTCAAAATAAATTATTGGGGCATAATGTTCTGAGTGCTGCCAGAGAGTAAGTATATGAACATAAACAGTCAAGGGACTTGGCTGGGATATATAGCCCTTTGGGGAAGTTTTTCCCAAGGTTTTGCCCAACCTCCACTAGAACTTCAGTGGAGTGCAGGCCCCACTCCAGTCCTTACCCAGAGGGTCATGAGGCTTTGGAACCCAAAGGTGTAGCTACCAAATTTAGGTGTAGCTACCAAAATTAGGTGTAGCTACCAAAATTAGGAGGAGATGAGATGATAGTGAGAATAGGACCCCTTCTTTGACAGTTGCATGTGTGGGGACAAGGAATTTGCTGAGAGTACTGTCAATAAGGGGAAGATTGAAGAACCCTTCAAAGGGAACTTCCAAGTCTCCTGCTTTTGAGACTCCTGGATGGACAGGCATTGTATTTGGTCCTATTTTCTGGGGAGGTTGTCACTAGTCATTATCCTCAGTGTGCTCTTTTGTAGTCATCAGACTTGTAATGACAGTTGTCCTCTCTAAACCAGGCTTCCTTAGGACATAAAACATGGCTGCCTTGTTCACCATCTTTTTGAGGCGGGCACAGGGCCTGGCACTTAATAGATGCTCAACAAACGTTGCTTAGTGGTTGAATGAAACCAAATAGGTACTATGGTGAACCATGCATATTCCATGGTGGGAGGGGAGGTAAAGAGGAGAAGGCAATGGCACCCCACTCCAGTACTCTTGCCTGACAAATCCCATGGATGGAGGAGCCTGGTAGGCTGCAGTCCATGGGGTCTCTAGGAGTTGGACACGACTGAGCGTCTTCACTTTCACTTTCACTTTCATGCATTGGAGAAGGAAATGGCAACCCACTCCAGTGTTCTTGCCTGGAGAATCCCAGAGACGGGGCTGCCGTCTCTGGGGTTGCATCGAGTTGGACACGACTGAAGTGACTTAGCAGCAGCAGTAGCAGTAGAGCATCCTTTTGGGCCATCAGTGAGTGGACATTTAGAAGGAGTATATTAAAAATCCCCTATCCCAAATTCTTGTGTAGATTTGTGAATGTTCCTGTTTGGCAAGGAGCTAGAGTAAGCCAGCCCAAAAATAATTCCATGGCAGAAAGGCTAATGGTGATGCTAATGGTTTTCTGAGACCAGACAATGGTCCAAAGTGGAATGCTGGGATAAATGATTCTTCCAGGAACTTATAGATCTGAGATTTTCAGTCTTCCCACACCCTGTAAGGAATGCCCCTTCTTACCCATTCCCTCCCCTCAGTCTTTTTTTTTCTCTTTTGATGGTTGGAGAAGGCAGAGGAGAGGCTCTCTTCTTCATTTAACATTTCCCTTTATATTTCTCATAGTAACCTTGCATACAATAGGTGGTTATTAACTATTATTGAAAGTAAGAAAGCAAGAAAGAGGAGATGATGTGACCTTTGGGAAGGTTTAGGGCCACTGCTTCCTGTTGAGCAGAGTTGAAGGACCCAGAGCTGGGTGGGGGTGGGGAGGCTGATTTCCAGTTCTAACAGGTACCAGATAGCCTCAGCCCTGGGAGGGATGTCGAGGTTGTGAGATGAGACAAAAGACAGAAGCGTAGGAAGCAGTTGTTGGCTCTGCATAGCTAGTATGTTTCCTGAGACGTTCAAGGTGGGTTTAGATGGCAGCACCTTTCTTGTTTTAATACTCAGGCTAGCTTCCTGCCCCCCATGCCTGAGAGCCCCCTCACCACTTGATTCTTCCTCATTCCACCCACTGCTAGCCTCAGTTAATCCTCTTCCTCACCAGGGCCAAAACCTGTTCAGGTCTGTATTGAGCATCCTTGGGTACTCCATACTGGCATGGGATCAGATTCTGTTTTCCTTCTTGCCTTTGGAAGTAATAATGTTTACCCTGGCTATCTTAAATTGAAGAAAATAGGGAAAACTACCAGACCATTCAGGTATGACCTAAATCAAATCCCTTTATACAGTGGAAGTGACAAATAGATACAAGGTATTAGATCTGATAGAGTGCCTGAAGTACTGTGGATGGAGGTTCATGACATTGTACAGGAAGCAGTGATCAAGACCAAAAGGCAAAATAGTTGTGTGAGCAGGCCTTACAAATAGCTGAGAAAAGAAGAGAAGCGAAAGGCAAAGGAGAAAAGGAAAGATATACCCATTTGAATGCAGAGTTCCAAAGAATAGCAAGGGGAGATAAGAAAGCCTTCCTCAGTGATCAATGCAAAGAAACAGAGGAAAACAATGGAATGGGAAAGACTAGAGATCTCTTCAAGAAAATTAGAGATACCAAGGGAAATTTCATGCAAAGATGGGCACAATAAAGGACAGAAATGGTATGGACCTAACAGAAGCAGAAGATATTAAGAAGAGGTGGCAAGAATACACAGAAGAACTATACAAAAAAGATCATGATCAAGATAACCATGATGGTGTGATCACTCACCTAAAACCAGACATCCTGGAATGTGAAGTCAAGTGGGCCTTAGGAAGCATCTCTACAAACAAAGCTAGTGGAGGTGATGGAATCTCAGTTGAGCTATATCAAATGCTAAAAGATGATGCTGTGAAAGTGCTGCACTCAATACGCCAGCAAATTTGGAAAACTCAGCAGTGGCTGCAGGACTGGAAAAGGTCAGTTTTCATTCCAATCCCAAAGAAAGGCAATGCCAAAGAATGTTCAAACTACCACACAATTGCACTCATCCCACACGCTAGCAAAGTAATGCTCAAAATTCGCCAAGCCAGAATTCAACAGTACATAAACGATGAGCTTCCAGACGTTCAAGCTGGATTTAGAAAAGGCAGAGGAACCAGAGATCAAATAGCCAACATCCGCTGGATCATCAAAAAAGCAAGAGAGTTCCAGAAAAACTGTGTGGATCACAATAAACTGTGGAAAATTCTGAAAGAGATAGGAATACCAGACCACCTGACCTGCCTCCTGAGAAATATGTATGCAGGTCAAGAAGCGACAGTTAGAACTGGACATGGAACAACAGACAGGTTCCAAATCAGGAAAGGAGTATGTCAAGGCTTTATATTGCCACCCTACTTATTTAACTTATATGCAGGGTACATCATGAGAAATGCTGTACTGGATGAAGCACAAGCTAGAATCAAGATTGCCGGGAGAAATATCAATAACCTCAGATATGCATATGACACCACCCTTATGGCAGAAAGTGAAGAAGAACTAAAGGGCCTCTTGATGAAAGTGAAAGAGGAGAGTGAAAAAGTTGGCTTAAAACTCAACATTCAGAAAACTAAGATCATGGCATCTGGTCCCATCAGTTCATGGCAAATAGATGGGGAAACAGTGGAAACAGTGACACTTTATTTTGGGGGGGCTCCAAAATCACTGCAGATGGTGATTGCAGCCATGAAATTAAAAGATGCTTACTCCTTGGAAGAAAAGTTATGACCAACCTAGACAGCATATTAAAAAGCAAAGACATTACTTTGCCAACAAAGGTCCGTCTAGTCAAGGCTATGGTTTTTCCAGTAGTCAGGTAAAGACATTACTTTGCCAACAAAGGTCCGTCTAGTCAAGGCTATGGTTTTTCCAGTAGTCAGGTACGGATGTGAGAGTTGGACTATAGAGAAAGCCGAGCACCGAAGAATTGATGCTTTTGAACTGTGGTGTTGGAGAAGACTCTTGAGAGTCCCTTGGACTGCAAGGAGATCCAACCAGTCCACCCTAAATGAAATCAGTCCTGAATATTCATTGGAAGGACTTATGTTGAAGCTGAAACTCCCAATATTTTGGTCACCTGATTCGAAGAACTGACTCACTGGAAAACACCCTGATGCTGGGAAAGATTGAAGGCAGTAGGAGAAGGGGAGGACAGAGGATGAGATGGTTGGATGACATCACCAACTCAATGGACATGCATTTGGGTAGGCTCTGGGAGTTGGTGATGGACAGGGAGGCCAGGTGTGCCGCAGTCCATGGGGTCACAAAGAGTCGGACACAACTGAATGACTAAACTGAACTGAACTGAACTGAAATGGCTGTCAGCCCTCACCACCTTTCTTCATATGAAGGCATAGGTCCCTGGAGTGGTGATGTTAAGAAGATACCCCTTGTGTTGCTAAATGCGAGGGTTCCCTAATCCTCCAGTTGGCTCTCAGACAGGAGGCCCATGCCCCACACTTTGAGAAGTGATGATTCAGACCTTACCCCAACAGCTTTGTTTTGTAGGGAAATGGGTGTTGCCTTCATGTAAAGGAGATTTTTCCAGTAGTTCCTTCTATCCAGAAGATTAGAATGGCTTGCTCCGGGGAGTGTGGTTTCCCTGCCTTGTGCAGCAGCTCTGATCTGCATTAGCTTAGGCCTGCCTTCCTTGCTCCAGCTCTGGCCTCTCAGTTTTCCATGTCCTCCCAACGGTCCATCATATTGTTGCCTGACTCTGGATTTTCACCTGCAGTGTTTTCTCTTCTTGGAGTATGCTCTCCCTCTCTTGCCCACTCCAAGTGTGCTTCAAGTCTGACCTCACATCCTTCCCCTGGAAAGCCTTTCTTGCTGACCACAGGCTGTGGCAGGTGCTGCTGCTCCAGGCTCCCTTGACACCCTGGGGCATCTCTGACTAGGCACGTGCTGTAGTGTGTGTTGTTTTCCCAAAGAACTGTGAGGTACCCCCCGTGCAGCCTCTCTAGCACGGAACATGTGTTGGAGACTCAATGAATGTATGTTGAATGAGTGATTGAGTAAATGAAATGGGTAGGTAGAATCAATAATTTTTAAAGTTTCATGGGTTTTACAGTTCTGAACCAAGCTAAGTAATTCACTAAGCTTCTGACTGTTCTGCTGCTTCTTTCTCTGAGCTGTTCTCCATGATACATATTCTGGTTTCTGAGTAAGTTCAAGGAGGGATATGGTAATGAAAAAACTAATTAATTATGAGTATAAAAATGTAATCTTTTTCCAATATTCAGAGAAAATATAAGTCAAGGTAATATAAACCTGAAAATATTACCTAATATCCACCTAATGAAATAATAGTTATACTCTGATCTGACATGTTTGACAAATAGTCTGCAAATATTTAGAGAGCATTTACTATAGGAGTAAACACTATTTCAGGTGCTGTCTCTGCAGCAGGGAACAAATGCTTACATTGAAAATGTATGATCAACTTTTATTATTTTGTTAAACCTCCAGCAAGTGTACTGTTTACAACATACTGGATACGAGAGGTTGTTGTTTAGTTGCTTAGTCATGTCCAACTCTTTTGTGACCCCATGGACCATAACCCGACAGGGTCCTCTGTCCACAGATTTTCCTGGCAAGAATACTGGAGTGGGTTGCCATTTCCTTTTCCAGGAGATAGGTCTTCCTGATCCAGGAATCAAACCTGCGTCTTCTGCGTTGGCAGGCTGACTCTTTACCAGTGTACCACCTGGGAAGTGCACATACCAGAGGTGCACAGATGAGAAAACAGTTCCTACAATTGAAATGTTCAGAGTCTTAAGGGACACACGTGTAGAAACAGTTCAATAAAATGAGGGGTACTCATTCTCAATAAGGTGAGGCTGTGAAGCCTGAAGAAAGTAGATTAAAGGTGGTGGCACTGAGTTGAGGAGGAAAGAAGATGGAGAGGGAAAGTCATGATCAAAAGTTGGAATAAGAGCATGGTGTGTGCCAGTCATTTATTCACAGCTCCCTGCACCTCTGCAGAGGAGTATTCTCTCAGACTCCTTTACTGCAGTGGTTCTCAGCTAGAGAAAATTTTGTGTCCTGGCAAACATTTAGCAAAGTCTGAAAACGTTTTTTGGTTGTCCCAATTGGAGAAGGTCCCAATGGCATCTAGTGAGTAGAGGCCAGTGTTACTCACTCAGTTGTGTCTGACTGCGACCCCATGAACTATAGCCTGCCAAGCTCCTCTGTCCATGGAAATCTCCAGGCAAGAATACTGGAGCAGGTAGCCACTCCCTTCTCCAGGGAATCTCCCCCACCCAGCGATTGAATCAGGGTCTCCTGCGTTGCAGGCTGATTCTTTGCCATCTGAGCCGAATCTGCCTTCAATGCAGGAGATGCGGGATACAGTTGCTTAATTTCTTCAGATCTTGTTTACCTCATCTATGAAATGAAGATGATAATATTATCTCTTCCTAAAGTTTAGAGGATAAAACCAGTTAGTGTTTATAAAGCACTTAACACATTGCTTTCCATAGGCTAAGTTCTTGGTGAAAATCATGAGGATAATAATATCAGCAATGTTTGCTGTATTTCATATTTATACAAAAGTGTTCTATCTGTATAAATGTCTTTCATTCATAAAATGGGTAAGGAGAAATATTATTATTGTCATTTTTTCAGATAAGAAAACTAAGACAAATAAAATTGACTTATTTTGCATTTACAGAGTTGCTGCTGCCGCTGCTGCTAAGTCGCTTCAGTCGTGTGTCCGACTCTGTGCGACCCCAGAGACGGCAACCCCCCAGGCTCCCCTGTCCCTGGGATTCTCCAGGCAAGAACACTGGAGTGGGTTGCCATTTCCTTCTCCAATGCATGAAAGTGAAGTTGCTCAGTCATGTCCGACTCCTAGCGACCCCATAGACTGCAGCCTACCAGGCTCCTCTGTCCATGGGATTTTCCAGGCAAGAGTACTGGAGTGGGGTGCCATTGCCTTCTCCAAGTTACAGAGTTACTAGGGGGCAAAGTTAAGGTTTGGATCCCCGAGTTTGGCTTCAGACCCCTTGCTTTTAATGCTTTGCTGCTTATCTAATATATTATTAATGTGTTTTAGTCATGATTAGTATTATTTTATTGGGCTGTTTTACAGGTTGGTTTAAAAATTCTTTATTTGTATAAAATGTTTTATGTATTTCCAATAGTATTTCTATGTTTATCAACAAGAATCTGAAAAGTTGGAGTACCTTTAAAAACAACTGTATATAATTTATATTGTAAAGGATAATTTCAAATTTATCTGAATATTTTCTTTATTATGTGGTCTTCCTAGATCTACCTAGAGTTCTTTCAGAAAACCTATTTGGAACTTCAGAAATGTTATCTTTTAAATTTTTTAGGCTGCCTATTTTTTTAAGTAAAGTATCCTTAAGTGTTTTTAGGTAATAGAGTCATGAATATATTCCTTTTATTGGAATAAAAGGAATTTATTATAAAATAAAAGGAATAATAAAGATTATCCATCCATTCATTCAGCACTTATCGAGCGCCTACTCCACGCCTCAGGCAAGCAATGCGTGTTTAGCCAGGGAGGCGCGAAGTGATAGTGTGGGGTTAGTTCAGTGGTAGATGCCTTCACAGAGAGCAGGTGTCCAAGCTGGAAAAGGCTTCCTAGAAGAGACGAGCCAAGGGAAACCTTGAGGAAAACATAAGCATTTACCTGAAATATACTCTGAATTCATCCCAGTCTATTCCACTCCTTCTAGACCTTCATTTGCCAAGCTGTTCTCCTTAACAGGTTTTCTTCTTTTCATAAAAAAATTGTATCCCATTGTGGTCATTAGTGGACATCAAGGTGGTATAAAAATCATATTTAAATCCGTAACGGGGAGAGGTGGGGAATAAAGATGGTAGGTACACACAAAAAGGCCATGAAGTTTATTTCGCATAATTAGTATGTTATGAAAAGGGCTTCCCTGGTGGCTCAGCAGTAAAGAATCTGCCTGCAATGCAGGAGATGCCAGTTTGATCCCTGGGTTGGGAAGATCCCCTGAAAGAGGAAATGGCAACCGACTCTAGTATTGTTGCTTGGGAAATCCCATGGACAGAGGAGTCTGGCAGTCTACAGTCCATGGGGTCGCGAAAGAGTCAGACACGACTTAGTGACTAAACAACAAACTATACCGTGCGCAGTGAACTTGTGTATACCCTGGAGCAACTAATAAGAAATACAGGCTTGATACCTACCTTTCCAAAGGTTTAAGCATGGAAGCAGAAGTAGGATATATACTTTTAAGATATTTACATAATAATTCCACGTGGTTTACGCTCTTTACCTAACAGGTAGTACTGGCATGTGGAAGGTTCTCAAACATTGTTGAACGGATGAATATAAGGGACAGGCTGCAAACGCTCAAAGGATTCAGGAGACTACAGGTCATTGCAAGCTGGAGCACTAAAGGAGGATCTTAAACTGGATGTTGAGAAGGACTTGAGTCTCAATAAGTGAAGGGCAATGGGCTTAAAGATGAACTTGATGTGCTCAAGGAATAATTAACAGGTCAGCATAGGTAAAAGTGGTAAATTTGGATAGTGTCACATTGTTGGTAAACTCTTCTGTTAGTCTCCTTTCAAGAGAAGAGACTATGTCATATTCCTTGCGCAGGGTCTGGCACATAAGATGGACACAATAAGTGTTGACTGCTTGACCTACTGACAGTCAGACATACAGACTGGGTGACAGGTAGAAAACTTCAAAAGCTAACTCCAAGAAGTTTTTTTGGGGCAATGATAAAATTAATGATTAGGGAAATTTGGCTGTAATTGGAGTATAGAATGTCAGATGTAATGGAGGAGGATCAAATACAGTTAGGAAGCTCTTGCAGATGATAGGAGGCTGAGAGAGAAGTGGGCAAGTGGGACTGGAAAGGAAGCGTTTAAGAGTTATTGAGAAGAAATGACAGGTGAAAGTTAGGTTTCCTGTCTTTGACTCAGTCTGAGGTCAGGTGCCCTAGAAGCAGAGCCTGAGATGGGGAGTTTTGTACAGGGGACTCAGTGAGGGACTGTTGGGTGAGACCTGTGGAGGAGTGAGGGAGGTAGCAGACAGAAGAGGCAGAAGCTCAGCCAAGCCCTGTGTGCTGCTAAGTCCAGCCCCAGTAGGGAGTGGGAAGCACACCACTCAGCTGCCCCTCCCAGAAGCAAGGGGACTATCTGTTGTGTCTCCCCAGTTCCTGGCTGTGCACTGTCCTCTGAGTAGGAGGAAGAGCTCATCACCTCACAGGCATTGCCTAGCCAGGTGGCTGGTTCCTTTCAGCCAATGACAGGTCCCGGGAGAAGGGTCAGCTATGAGGTGTTGATGGCCAGGACTCACAAGTGGAGTTTGGGGGCACTAGGCTGATTAAAAGGAATCCGGGGGAACCACCAGTGTTTCCTACACTCTGTCCCAGTCTGCTCTTCATAAGGGGCTCTGCTGAGGACCTTCAGTGGCTTCCCATCACATCCAGAATAAAAGCCAAACCCCTTATCCTGGCCGACCACCATCTGCCCCTTTCTACCTTTTAGCTTTATCCATACACATTCTCTCCTTGTCCAAATTTCTTTACTGTTCTTTCTCAAACACACCCAGCTCATTCTCACCTCAGAGAGTTAGTGCTTGATTTTCTCTCTGTCTGAAATGCTCCTTCCCTGAGACTTTCATCACTAACTTATCATTCTGGCCTCTCGACTCAGATGTTCCCTCTTCAGAAAGGCCATCCACTGTTGTCTCTTGCCAAGAGTCTGTGATCTGTACAAACTCTTCTGTCCTTCTCACAGCTGCCACTTGATGCCTTGAGAAGTGAACACCCAATACATGTCATTGAATGAATAAGCATTTGCTTCAGAGAAATAAATAAGAGACAAGGGTTCAATATCTCCCTGCGATAGTGAAAAGCTGTGGAAACGGTGGAAACAGTGACAGAAATAAGTGATGTGAGGGTGCATCAACTTGTACAAAAGGATGTAAAACTTTTTTTCAGACATTTTGATCTTGAGGATATTGTGGAAAATGCAAGATAGAGACAGAACTGTGTAATGATTTGGGGTGTAGTTTCTATAACTGAATTCATATTCTGGCACAACCACCTATAAGCTGCAAGATATTAGGCAAGTTATTTAATTTCTCAATACCTCAATTCACTTGTAAATGAGGATAATGATATAATAATTGTATTACAGTCCTTCCATAAAGTCATTAAGAGGACTCAGTTCAGTTCAGTCACTCAGTCGTGTCTGATTCTTTGCGACTCCATGAACCGCAGCACACCAGGCCTCTCTGTCCATCACCAACTTCCGGAGTCCACCCAAACCCATGTCCATTCAGTCGGTGATGCCATCCAACCATCTCATCCTCTGTCATCCACTTCTCCTGCCCTCAGTCTTTCCCAGCATCAGGGTCTTTTCCAATGAGTCAGCTCTTTGCATCAGGTGGCCAAAGTATGGGGGTTTCAGCTTCAACATCGGTCCCTCCAATGAACACCCAGGACTGATCTCCTTTAGGATGGACTGGTTGGATCTCCTTGCAGTCCAAGGGACTCTCAAGAGTCTTCTCCAACACCACAGTTCAAAAGCATCAATTCTTCGGCACTCAGCTTTCTTTATAGTCCAAATCTCATGACCACTGGAAAAACCATAGCCTGGACTAGATGGACCATGTTGGCAAAATAATGTCTCTGGTTTTTAATATGCTGTCTAGGTTGGTCATAACTTTCCTTCCAAGGAGTAAACATCTTTTAATTTCATGGCTTCAATTACCATCTGCAGTGATTTTGGAGCCCAGAAAAATAAAGTCAGCCACTGTTTCCACTGTTTCCCCATCTATTTGCCATGAAGTGATGGGACTGGATGCCATGATCTTAGTTTTCTGAATGTTGAGCTTTAAGCCAACTTTTTCACTCTCCTCTTTCAGTTTCATCAAGAGGCTCTTTAGTTCTTCTTCACTTTCTGCCATAAGGGTGGTGTCATCTGCATATCTGAGGTGATTGATATTTCGCCCAGCAATCTTGATTCCAGCTTGTGCTTCCTCCAGCCCAGCATTTCTCATGATGTACTCTCCATATAAATTAAATAAGTAGGGGACAATATACAGTCTTGACGTACTCCTTTCCTGATTTGGAACCAGTCTGTTGTTCCATCTCCAGTTCTAACTGTTGCTTCTTGACCTGCATACAGATTTCTCAAGAGGCAGGTCAGGTGGTATGGTATTCCCGTCTCTTTCAGAATTTTCCACAGTTTATTGTGATCCACACAGTCAAAGGTGTTGGCATTGAGAGGACTAGATGAGTTAAAACCCGTAAGTCATATAAAACAGTTTCTGGCTAATAGCATTATTTTGAATGGAATTTCAGGAGTTCTGCACATAGGGCAGACAGTCAAAACCAGGGCTGGGGTCTGGGAGAGACTAATGCAGCACATACAGGACAAGATTTAAGGGGGCCCTCACTTCGATGGTTGTGTGCTTGCCCCACCCTGAGCATGTTTCCCCAAATTTTGCATCTTTGTCCCTTCACTTGCCTCACCCAAATCCTGTCCTGGGCGAAAGAATCAAAGAGAAAAATGGTTTGTTGGTAAGACTCTAAATCCAGTACTTGTCACACCTCCTCCATCTGGCCTTGGTGGGAATGGTTTCTTGCTATTACTGATCTCTTGGTTGTGTCACTGTCCTTTTGTTGCTTTGTGGTCTTTTCCATCACTTACATAACCAATTCCCCGCAGTCTGTCTCTCTTCTCAAGTACTCTGAGTGGATTCTGTTTTCCTGGTTGGACTCTAATGGTTCAGTATAGTCCGCTGCTGCTAAGTCGCTTCAGTTGTGTCCGATTCTGTGCGACCCCAGAGACGGCAGCCCACCGGGCTCCCCCATCCCTGGGATTTTCCAGGCAAGAACACTGGAGTGGGTTGCCATTTCCTTCTCCAATGCATGAAAGTGAAAAGTGAAAGTGAAGTCGCTCAGTCATGTCTGACTCTTCGTGACCCCATGGACTGCAGCCCACCAGGCTCCTCTGTCCATGGAATTTTCCAGGCAAGAGTACTGGAGTGGGATGCCATTGAGCTACATAATAAGCATGGGATTTCAGGGATGCAGGAGGAGAAGCCGACATTTATGGAGTGATTTCAGTGTGTTCGGTACTTTTCCTTGTAAGATAATTAATCCTCATCAGGTGGTGGAATGGAGCCCACTGCATACTTTGTAGATGAGAAATCAGAGATGCAAGGAGGTGTAACTCATCTGGGGCTCCTAAGTAGCAGAGCTGAGATTCAAACCTAGTTTAAAGGTTTATACCCTTTAAACATCTGGAGGGTCTCCACATTGTGGGTACACTCCTATCAAAGTACAGGAATTTATTTTATTTTTTTCCCAGTGAGAGATCCTTTTTATTTTCAGAGAGATACTCACCATTAGTAGTCTCCTTCCTCCTCCTCTGCCTCCCCTCTTTCTCATTTTCCTTCTCCTTTCTTTCTTTCTTTGATGAAATTCACATAACATAAAATTAATCATTTAAAGTGAACAACCAGTGGCATTTAGTACATTTTCAGTGTTGTGCAACCACACTATCTATTCCAAAGCATTCCCGTCATTCAAAATATTCCCCTTATCCATTTGTTTCTCCCTACTATCTTCTCTTCTAGCCCCTGGCACACATCTGTTTCAATTCTGTTTCTGTGGAGTTACCTATTCTGGATAGTTCTTATAAATGGAATTATACAGTATATATCCTTTTTTCATTTATTTATTTATTTATTTTTGACTATCATTTCTTTTTCTTTAATTAAAAAGATTTTATTGGAGTATAGTCGCTTTACAATGTTGGGTTAGTTTCTGCCTTACAGCAAAGTGAATCAGCTATCCGTGTACACATATCCCCTCTTTTTTGATGCTCCTTCCCATTTAGATCACCACAGAGCACTGAGTAGGGTTCCCTGTGCTGTACAGTCGGTTCTCCTCAGTTACCTATTTTATACATAGTATTGTATAAATGTCAATCCCAATTTCCTACTCCATTCCACTTCTCCTTCCCCCTTTTATATCCATAGGTTCTCTACATCTATGTGTCTATTTATGCTTTGCAAATAAGTTCATCTGTACCATTTTTCTATATTTCACATATATGTGTTAATATACTACATTTGTTTTTCTCTTTTTGACTTACTTAACTTTGGGTGACAGTCTCTAGGTCCATCCACATTTCTGCTAATGGCACAATTTCATTTTTTATGGCTGAGATTCAAGGGATTAGATTTGGTAAACAGAGTGCCTGAAGAACTATGGACAGAGGTTCATAACATGGTAAAGGAGGTGGTGACCAAAATCATCCCCCAAAAAATGAAATGCAAGAAGGCAAAGTGGTTATCTGAGAAGGCTTTACAAATAGCTGAAAAAAGAAGAGAAGCAAAAGGCAAAGGAGAAAGGGAAAGATATACCCAAATGAATGCAAGAGAATAACAAGAAGAGATAAGAAGACCTTCTTAAGTGAATGATGCAAAGAAATAGAGGAAAACAATAGAATGGGAAAGACTAGATATCGCTTCAAGAAAATTGGAGATATCAAGGGAATATTTCATGTGAGGATGGGCATGATAAAGGACAGAAATGGTAAGGACCTAACAGAAGCAAAAGAGATTAAGAAGAGGTGGCAAGAATACAAAGAAGGACTGTATAAAAATATATCTTAATGACTTAAATAACAATGATGGATTGTCACTCACCTAGAGCCAGCATCTTGAAGTGTGAAGCCAAGTGGGCCTTAGGAAACATTACTATGAACAAAGCTAGTGGAGGTGATGGAATTCCAGCTGAGCTATTTCAAATCCTAAAAGATGATGCTATTGAAGTGCTGCACTCAATACATCAGCAAATTTGGAAAACTTAGCAGTAGCCACAGGACTGAAAAGGTCAGTTTTCATCCCAATCCCAAAGAAGGGCAATGTGAGTTCAAACTACTGTACAGTTGCTCTCAGTTCACATGCTTGCAAGGTAATGCTCAAAATCCTTCAAGCTAGGCTTCAACAATACATGAATTGAGAACCTCCAGAGGTCAAAACTGGACTTAGAAAAGGCAGAGGAACCAGAGATCAAATTACCGTCATTCCTTGGATCACAGAAAATGCTAGAGAATTTCAGAAAAACATCTACTTTTGCTTCACTGACTATACTAAAGCCTTTGACTATGTGGATCACAACAAACTGTGGAAAATTCTTAAAGAGATGGAAATACCAGACCACCTTACCTATTTCCTGAGAAACTAGTATGTGGGTCAAGAAACAACAGTTAGAACCAGACGTGGAACAATAGACTGGTTCCAGTTTGGGAAAGGAGTATGTCAAGGCTGTATTTGGTCACTTTGCTTATTTAACTTGTATGCAGGGCACAGTATTCAAAATGCTGGACTGGGATGAATCACAAGCTGGAATCAAAGTTGCCTGGAGAAATATCAACAGCCTCAAATATGCAGATACCGCTCTAAAGTCAGAAAGTGAAGAGAAACTAAACAGTCTTCTGATGAAAGTGAAAGAGCGAAGTGAAAAAGCTGACTTAAAGCTCAACATTCAAAAAAACGAAGATCATGGCATCTGGTCCCATCACTTCATGGCAAATAGAAGTTGAAAAAGTTCAAGCAGTTACAGATTTTATTTTCTTGGGCTCCAAAATCAGTGCAGATGGTGATTGCAGCCATGAAATTAAAAGATGTTTGCTCCTTGGAAGGAAAGCTATGACAAACCTAGTTAGCATATTACTAAGCAGAGACTTGACTTTGCCAACAAAGGTCCATATTGTCAAAACTATGGTTTTTCCAGTAGTCATGTACAGATGTGAGAGTTGGACCATAAAGAAGGCTAAGTGCTGAAGAATTGATGCTTTTGAATTGTGGTGCTGGAGAATACTTTTGAGAGTCCCTTGGACTGCAAGGAGATCAAACTGGTCAGTCTTACAAGGAAATCAACCCTTAGTATTCATTGGAAGGATCGATGCTGAAGCCAAAACTCCAATACTTTGGCCACCTGAAGCAAAGAGGCGACTCAGTAGAAAAGACCCCGAGGACAGGAGAAGAGGGTGGCAGAGAATGAGATGGTTAGATAGTTATCACCAACTCAATGGATAGAAGCCAATGGCACCCCACTCCAGTACTCTTGCCTGGAAAATCCCATGGATGGAGGAGCCTCCGTGGGGTCACTAAGAGTTGTACACGACTGAGCGACTTCACTCTCACTTTTCACTTTCATGCATTGGAGAAGGAAATGGCAACCCACTCCAGTGTTCTTGCCTGGAGAATCCCAGGGACAGGGGAGCCTGGTGGGCTGCCATCTATGGGGTCTCACAGAGTCAGACATGACTGAAGTGACTTAGCAGCAGCAGCAGCAGCAGCAATGGATAGAGTTTGAGCAAATCATGGGAGATAGTGAAGAAAAGGAAAGCCTCACATGCTGCAGTTCATGGGGGCAGAGTTGGATACGACTTAGCAACTAAACAACAGCAACAAAAGTGTTCCCTTGTATATACATAGTACTTCTTCATCCCTTCCTCCCTTGATGGACATTTAGGTTGTTTCCATGCCCTGGCTATTGTATATAGTGCTGCAGTAAACATTGGGGTGCATGTGTCTCTGAATTATGGTTTTCTCTGCGTATATGATGAGGAGTGGGATGGCTGTGTCATAGAGTAGTTCTATTTTAAGTTTTCTAAGGAACCTCCATACTGTTCTCCCTAGTTACTGTATCAATTTACATTCTCACCAATAGTATAGGAGGCTTCCCTTTTTTGCACACCCTCTCCAGCATTTATTATCTGTAGACTTTTTAATGATGGCCATTCTGACTGTTTTGGGGTGATGCCTCATTTTGATTTGCGTTTCTTTGTAATTAGTGATGTTGATTATGCTCTTTGACTTAGCCTAATATTTTGTGGATCATCTACATTGTAGTATGTATCAGTACTTTATTATTTTTATTGCTGAATCACATTCCTTCATATAAAAATATATATATACACACACACATATATATATATACCACAATTTATTTTTCCATTTATCCATCAGTAGGGATTTGGTTTATATCTGTAACTATTGTGAATGGTGCTGCTATGAACATACATGTGCATACATACAGTTATTTGACCACCTGTTTTCAATTCTTTCAGGCATATATGGTCTCATTAACTTCTATTTATTTTTCTAATTCTAATTCCTATCTGTTTAAGATTATTTAGTTGCTAAGTCATGTCCAAGTCTTTGCCATCCATGGACTATAGCCCACCAGGCTACAGTCCTCTGTCCTTGGGATTCTCCAGGCAAGAATACTGGAGTGGGTTGCCATTTTCTTCTCCGATTTAAGATTACAAAGTGATAAAATATGTCATTAATTTCTGTGAAGTTTTTTCTCTTCTTTAAATCTTAATCATATTTATAATCTCCTAGTTTTAATTTATTCTCTAAGTTTTGCTTTTATTTCTGCTCACTGTATGTGTGTGTACATGTATGTATGTGTGAGTCTGTATATGTTGGTGGGGAGAGAGAGGGAGAGAGAAAGGTGTTTGAACATTTAATATAGCCATTCTGGGACCTGAAAATTGTTTACAACCACTGGCTCATGTTTCATATCAGTACTATCAGATTGTATATAAAGTCCCATTTCTAAGTTCAAAAGGTCATGCTTCTTTCAAGGTAAATGCTAATAGCAAAGAGTTATTTGGAAATTTGGGCAAATAAATAAATGCAGCTACTTTCAGTTATGTGCAAATAAAATTCTGTTTCTCTTATTAGGACAGATAAGCAGATGAGGGAGGAATCATCATATTTTTGTAATTTATGTGAACAGAAAATATAATCTAAAATAAATTGAATGCACAAATAAACAGCTCAGGTGCAAATTATTTATTTGTGAAATGAAACCTCTTGAAAAGAGAGGAATGCTGACAGCAACTTAGTATTGCAATATACTGCACTTCTATTCTTACCCTTACATTTTCAAAGTCATACATAGTAATTTAGTTGCACTCCCATTAATATTAGTGGGAGTTTTGAAACTTATATTCATGCACACATCTTTGAAAATGTATGGGTCAAAGTAAATTGTTAATGAAAAACTGGGTTTCATTTTTAGTGAAATAGTTTCAATCTCTTACCAAAGATGTCCTAGAAGGCACCTTCATTCTAGTCACAAGAGAAGAATTATGTATAAGGCTACTATTTGGAGGTCATCTTCTTTAAAGCAACATGGTTAATAATCATATTGAAGAGGAAAAAAGTGTTTTCCCACCCTTAAAGAACACAAAAATTCAGGAGCCATGTTGTTTAATAGTAAGCAAAGGATCTTAGACCCTTTCAATGGACGCTTTCAGCTCAGTGCACGTGATCAGTGATAGAGGCATGCTAAGGTGAATTTTAATTAGGACTAAATTGTGGTATTACTCTTTCATACCCTGAGCATCTGTTCCCTTCAGAAATGATGATTTATGCAGGCTATCAGAGCAGACAGCTTGCTACAGCTTATGTCACGGTTAGTGGGAAGCTGGTGGTAGCATTTTAGGAAACCAGCATCTAAATGGAGACTGGCGGGTGTATACAATATAGGTAATGGGGGGAGGGGAAGCATGATGTGTCCATTTTTAATTTCGAAGCCAAATATTGACTTGACTTAAAAAAAAATCTCTTCTAGACCATCTGTTGTTAATGAAGAAAGTAACTTGGACAATGAATGGGCTGATGCTTCCTACTGATGTCAAAAGACGGAAAACCAAGCCTGTTCTTTCTATTAGAATGCAGAAACTTATTGAGAAGACCTCAGCCCGAATTCTGCTCTTTAAGAATGGCACGGGGCAGGATGGGCATGAGATTACAGTGGGAAAGGAAACAATGAAAAAGGTAATCTTGTATTAAATATTGAAGTAAAAATTAAATTTCAGAGTTTTTATGGCTCTTGAAATGTGTTTTTTCCTTACGTATATCACTGTCAGCAAATAAACTGGAATATTAAGGAGTCATTATATAGAATGCAAGAATTCAGCTGGCTAGAAGTATGTTTATTGCACTTACAACATAATTTACTTAAATAAAGCAACAGCATCTCAGGAAATAATTTGGCCAACATACTTGGCCATTTCCTTAGGTAAAAGTTATGTTTACACTTGAGGAGACATTCCAGTTGGTTATAATACTTTACAGGGTATTTAGGGTGAAGTCAATTTAACTAGCTTCAAAGCTCAAACCTGCTCCTTTTCATTTAGAAGAGTAGTTAAAACCTAGAAGCCCCTCTGCTCTTCAAAGTAATCAATGACATCTGAAATAGCAAGGATTCAGTTTAAAAGTATCCATATGCATTTAAAAAGTAAATCTGGATAGGACTAAGAAAAATCATGTAACAATTCAGCAAACTTTAAGAAACAAATTTTAAAGTATTGTCATATAAATGCATTTTTTTAAGAAGGTGCTTGTACTTCCCAGGTCTTTGATATTTAAAAATACAGAGAAACTAATGGGAATTTTGGTGGGGGTGGGGAGGGGGGAGTCTTTTCATTCAGATAAGGATTTTTCAGTGAATCTTAAAGTAGCTTGAAAATAATAATAAAAACAATGAAAATTTATTAAATATGGATTAGAGAGACAGTGAAACATAACCAAACTAGTTAGGTTTTAATCCTAGCTTTGTCATTCACTATCTATAAGACCTTTTATAACTTACTTTGAGTCTCAATTTCTTTATCTGAAAACTAGTGATAGTAATACGCCTATCTGATAAAATTGATGTTAGCGTTCAGTGTGGTATTATGTGTGGAGTACAATGCCTGGCACCCAGAAAGTTCCCATTAAATTCTTATCTTGCTATTCTCTTTGTGCTTGTGCTGAGTTGCTCTTTGGTCTCTGACTCTTTGTGATCCCAACGGACTGTAGCCCCTGCCAGACTTCTCTGTCTGCAGGATTCTCCAGGAATCAAACCTGTGTCTCCCGCACTGGAGGGGGATTCTTTACCGTCTGAGCCACCAGGGAAGTCCAAGAATACTAGAGTAGGTGGCCTATCCCTTCTCCAGGGGATCTTCCTGGCCCAGGAGTTGAACCGGGGTCTTCTGCACTGGAGGCGGATTCTTTACCAGCTGAGCTGCCAGGGAAGCCCATTCTTCTCTTTAGGACTCATAAATACACATCTAATAGAATTTATTTTTCTTATTAATGGGAAACATTTATTGTGAAATGAAGAAAGCTATAAATCATTTTGTTATACCAGAATATTTTCAAAATGAATATTGCTTAAAACAGGTGAATAGTTGACTAGATATTGGAAATTTTTATTATTGAAGTATCTATTTCTTCATCTACTTATTTTTGTAGTTGTTTTATAACTACATCTGGGTAAGAATATTTACTAAGGAGCTGGGAAACTGGATTTTATTTCCTTCTTATCTGCAGATTTGGATTATAAGTGAAATAAGGGATATTATACACCAGAGCAAATTGCTAAGGCAAGTTGTAACATCTTCCCTGGAGATTTTGAAAAATAGAGAATGCGGACATCTCTTGGATTGTTCAAATGTAGTTGTTCCTGGAGATGGAAGCTAGATTAGATAACCTCTTGAGTTCAGTTCAGTTCAATCTCTGTAATTCTATGCCTCAGTGGTAAAATTGGGGTAATAGTCACTCTTACAGATTACATGTTCTTAGATGAAAGGTTGAGTATAAAACAAAAATGTCACTGCTGTTTTGCTTTTTGACGTGAGAGGTCAATTTATTTAAAACTGGGTGTCCAAAAATTCTTTCACTTATTTTTTTCTTCAGTTTGTAAAATTTAGAGAACTTTCACAATTTTTATAAAAGTCAGAACATGATTCAGTAATAAATGTATTTGTAAACATTTGTCTCAATATTACTTTTAAGAATGCGGTAAAAGAGAGAAGGCAGTTAAATACTGGTGTTGGTGTTGATAGAACTTTTTGGAGGGAAAATAAGGCTAGCTAATTATTTTTTGACTAAAATTTAAATTTTGAAAGCTTTGTTGATAATCATAGGGCAATGCCCATTTATCAATTAATACCAGATCAGCAGTAGGACTAAAAAGGTGGTATAGTCATAGGAAATATGTAAATTATTTTCTCTTTTATGATAAAATATTAGGAATATCAGGGACTAATGGCTATTTTTAGATTATTGCTAAGTAATATAAAACTGAATTAAAAAGTAAAGGACTCTAATATGGTGAAGGTTACTGCAATGAAATGAGGGAGTTATATAAGATGGGTGATAAAATAAGATAGTTGGAGCTTAAAAGTCCTCTCTGATACTCAGAATGGAGTCAAGGAGAAATAACTGTATTTCAGTAATAGATACATAATCAAAATGAAGGTTAAAAGATTAGCTAATTAAGAAGTTTCAATGAGGGCAAAAGTGATATCATTCTTCTCTATAATCTAGAATATCAGAATGATGGTCCATCCCCTTGAAATTGGAATCAGGTGGTTTTAGAATTACTTCGTATGATTTTAGTAATCACACAGCACCCACTACTATGGGCACTGGCTAAACATTATCCACGTGTTGGAAAAGATATTAGGAAAAATTTGTGGGCACGAGTGCAAAGTAAATGGAAAATGAAAACTGCTTTAGATATATAGCTTTTTGAGGTTAGCATTGTGGTAGATAAGTTTTATTTTCCCTCAGTTACCTCCTGGAATCTTTGTCATAGAAGTGGTATTAAGCTGTGCAAATTATTGTATTATCCAGGACGTGTGCTCAGTCATGTCTAACTCTTTAAAACCCTATGGACTATAGCCCACCAGGCTCCTCTGTCCATGGGATTGTCCCAGCAAGAATACCGGAGTGGGTTGCCGTTTCCCCCTCCAGGGGATCTTCCTGACCCAGGGATTGAATCCATGTCTCCTGCCTCTCCTGCATTAGCAAGTGGATTCTTTACTACTGAGCCACCTGGATAGCATCTCCTTTATGAGACATCTTTATCTTTTTCTCAGCAGTTAATAATTATATTTTATTTATTTGTTTTTTTCTAGTTTTCTGTGTTCCATGGCATGAGATTACAGTGGTGGAAAGGATGAAAAAGATAATGAAATCAATGAAAGAATGTAAAAAAAGCCATGTTCTCTCACTCTCCAGTTTGACCTGATTATTCCCTATAACCACCCTAGTCCCTTCACCATCAACCTGGAGATTATCTTTTTCTCTCTCCTTTCTTGGGTGCCTCTCTCCTAGTCCCCCTCTATCTTCCTTTACTCTATTGTGCACATAATGCTAGTGACTTTCTGAATCAGAATCATCTGGTCTGTATGTTAAAAATTCAGACTTCTGGGCCCCACTCCAAGCCTATCAAGAATCTCTTGAGCTTGGGAATCTGAATTTCAACAAATGTCTCCAGATGTTGCCTAGTCCCACTAAAATTTAAGAACTCTTGTTCTCTGGTGTTATAAAACCTCAAACTTACAAATTGATGGAAATTTTCACAGTCTTCTGTTTGTTCTGTATTTCCATTTCTCATGTGGTACAAGAGAAAGATAAGCTGTGTGACAGGAAACAGTTTATGGGAAATTAAGTCACTGGTTGCCATGAGAATTAGTACAAGGAGTTCAGAAATCATGAAAAGGAAAATGTCAACAAGTTAGCAAGATGGGAGTAGTATATGTATAGTAAGTCTGACTTAGAAAAAAGTAAATTTTCCCTTAATACTTGTATGTAAACATATTTCATTGCAGTGATTTTTCCCTGTTACTACTGAAAGATCACGGAAGTATTGAGGGAATTACTCACATACGACAGTCAGGATATAAATAAATAATAGACTTTATCAAATGCCTTTAAGTCAGAGGAAAAGTTAGGCTTCTATGATATTTACCATTTGTTAGTTTGAAAAATAGCTCAATAAACAGCAACAAAAAAAAACATTAAGAAGTTTAAGAAAGATGCTTGGGACTTCCCTGTTGATCCAGTGGCTACCAATGCTCACTCTCAATGCAGAGGGTGTGGGTTCGATCCCTGGTCAGGAACTAGATCCCACGTGCTACAACTAAGAGTTTAAGTACCACCTCGAATGATCTTGCATGCTGCAACTAAGATTTGGTACAGCCAAATAATTAAATAAATAAAATATTTTTTAACAGGAGAGGTCCATTTCAAGTATAAATTGATGCAAACATTATGGAAAACAGTATGGATGTTTGTTTACAAACTAAAAATAGAGCTACCATATTATCTAACAATTCCATTCCTGGACATATATCCAGAAAAGACAAAAATTCTTAATTTGAAAAGATACACGCACCTCAGCATACCTAACAGCACTACTTACAATAGTCAAGATATGAAAAAACAACTCAAGTGCCCATCACCAGACTGGGCTTAAGAAGATGTGATATATTTACACAAGGGAATATTACTCTGCCATGATAAGAATGAAATATTGCCATTTGCAGTGACATAGGAGAAGGCAATGGCACCCCATTCCAGTACTCTTGCCTGGAAAATCCCATGGACGGAGGAGCCTGGTAGGCTGCAGTCCATGGGGTCATGAAGAGTCAGACATGACTGAGCGCCTTCACTTTCACTTTTCACTTTCATGCACTGGAGAAGGAAATGGCAACCCACTCCAGTGTTCTTGCCTGGAGAATCCCAGGGACAGGGGAGCCTGGTGGGCTGCCGTCTATGGGGTCACAGAGAGTCGGACACGACTAAAGTGACTTAGCAGCAGCAGATGAACCTAGATAATATCATAATAAGTGAAATCAGAGGAAGATAAATTTTATTACATATGGTATCACTCATATGTGGAATCTAAAAAATAATACAAATAAATCTGTATGCAAACAGAAACAGGTTCACAGACGTAGAAAAGAAACTATGATTACCAAAGTGGAAAGGGAGGTTGGGAGGGATAAATTAGGAGTAGGGGATTAGCAGATACAAACAAATATTCATAAAACAGATAAACAGCAAGGATTTACTATATAGCACATATTATAATATCTTATAATAACCTCTAATGGAAAATAATCTGAAAAGATATATATAACTGAATCATTTTTATATATACCTGAAACTGATACAATATTGTAAACCAAGTATACTTCAATTAAAAGAAAAATAGGAAAAGCCCAATTTAGTTAAAAGAAAAATACAACATACAAAATTCCACAGCATGACTGTGGAATGTTCACATACAAATCAGTAGCTATAACAGAGATTTTCCACACAGTGTGAATTAAAGAATTTAGAGAACATTTTAAGAGATTCAAAAGCTAGCACCTGGAGTAACAAAATTTGATTAAGGATGTTCAACATGGATTCCGACAGGAGAGGTCATGCATAATTATTTATGTTGGAAGTTCTTTACAGAGTTTTTTATTATATATGAGCAAAAGCCCATTGATACTATTATTGCTTTAAAAATTAGTCTATTATCCATACCAGGGTTTAATATCAGATTAAAAAATATAAGCAGAATTTTTAAAAATATAGAAATTGATAATACAGTTTATTCTCAAGAGGCCATGGATTGCCAGTTGTCTTCTATTTATGTAGTGTGAATTTTAGGGTTATATAATTAAAATATCTCAGAACATAATAAGTGATTATTTGGCAGCCAGAATTTTTTTTTGCATGAAATCATAAGGAGGGAGGTGGATTTCCTTGGCTAAAATAAAAACAAATGATAACTTTCAGTCTAAAGATTTATTTATATTACAGATGGTCATTAAGAACAGTCTTTATGCTTTAACTCCCCTAAACAGTTAAAACATAAACATGATATTAAATCTGAAAAGATAAATTTATTTTTGTTTTTTATTAAAATTGTACTGACTTTTATACTTACATTTTTTTATCTTGATACATTTAAATTGCTAAGAACATATAACAATAATGGTTAAATTGAAGCATTAATTAAATTAGTTTTTCATATATACGTTACCATTAAGGTATCCTTGTTGAAGCTTAATTTCTGGACATTATAATTACAGAATTTTATGAAATAATGCAATTTTATCTAATAATCTAACTACTGGACTATTAGAAAAATTGCTAACTTAGAAAATGGTGACTTAGGTAAGTTAACTGCCATAACCAAAGTGGATTAACTGGAATAGGCTAGGACTAGAATCCATTTTCGGACTTGAAGAACATTATTTTTTTTTGTTATGTGAAACTGCCACAAATATACTTTGGTCACATTTCAATTCCTATGGGTTCTCACCTAAAAATGAGCTGTGCGCTACGTGTGCTAATTTGCTTCAGTCATGTCCGACTCTTTGTGACCCAGTGGACCATAGCCTGCCAAGCTCCTCTGTGCGTGGGGTTCTTCAGGCAAAAATACTGGAGTAGGTTGCCATGCTCTCCTCCAGGGGATCTTTCTGACCCAGGGATCAAGCCCGTGTCTCTTATGTCTCCTGCATTGGCAATTGGGTTCTTTACCACTAGTGCTGCCTAGGAAAATGAGTTAACATAACCATTAACAAAATTTGAGACATCTGTTTACAGTCATAACAGATAATCTAGTACTAGACTAGCCATCCCATTTTAAATAACTGAAAACTGCACAAAAAATACAAGACAGCTATGTTTAGACATTAGACAACTGGAAGCACCAGACTACCATGCCGGAGAGAACAGGAAAACTGAAGTGTATACAATTTACCTTATCTTTATACCTAGAGGCAATTTTTGGACTCGGTCTAGGGAGAGAGAATCCAAGAAAAGCACAGTGGTCTCCACAAGACATCAAAGTTCGGGGAGGCTGAAATGGCTGTAGTATCGTGAAATGCCACAGATGAAAGACATATTTAGAGAAAAGTTCCCAGATTTGCCTAGGGCCCCGCTTGTATCTTGGCTAAACACTAAGTTACTCATGGACAGAGTAACTCCACAAGACCTGGCACAAGCATATACCAGGGAAAGAGCTAACGGAGATGTAAAAAGGAAACAGCTGTGGCAGTATGTGCAGGCTAGGGCGACATTCTTATTTTGATCAGTCGGAGGGAAGGAAGTTTATTGAACTTGTAGGGGGTTCATGAAGAGACCAGAAAAGTTAATTGTGGATCCAAAAAGATCAATAAAAGCTTAGGAAATGCAGAAGAATTGGAAGGTCAAATTAAGATGTCTTGCACTACCTCATTTCAACATTTATTCCAACATTTATTATAAAGCTAAAATAATCAAGACAGAATACTGTTGGCATTGGGATACATATAAAGTGCAATGAAAGAAAATGGAAATTTCAGAAATTGACCCACACATACAATAGCAAATTAATCTTGATAAATCAGTGAGAAAAAGACAGTCTTTTTTTGACAAATATTGCTGAAAATTAGATATTTGTATGATAAGAAATTACTCCAATCCATACTTCATCAAAGAGTAAAACTGAAAAAATTCCCAGAAGAGACTTTTTTTTTTAACAGCCTTGAGGTAGGCAAAGATTTTTTTAGCTAGGCTAAAAATTCTGAACTAAAACAAAATGAAACAAAACTTATTAAATCTACTTTACCCAAAATTTTAAACCTTCTGCCCTTCTAAAAACAACAACAGAAATGAAAAATCTAGCCACAGACTGGAGAAAAAATATTCAGAAAACACATATCTGACAAATAATGTGCACTCAGCGTGTATATGTGTGTGTGTGTGTATAAATCTCTGCTAATAGTAAGAAGGCAAACAGCTCAATAGAAACGATCAAAAGATTTGAACACTACTAAGATACCTAGAAATAAACTATAGCACATGAAAAGATGCTCAATGTTACTAATCATCAAAGAAATGCCAATTAAATCCACAATGAGTTACCACTGCACACAGGTTAGAATCAGTCAGTTCAGTTGCTCAGCAGTGTCCAACTCTTTGCGACTCCATGGACTACAGCATGCCAGGCTTCACTGTACATCACCAACTCCTGGAACTTACTCAGACTCATATCCATTGAGTTGGTGATGCCATCCAACCATCTCATCCTCTGTCATACCCTTCTCCTCCGCCTTCAATCTTTGCCAGCATCAGGGTCTTTTTAAATGAGTCAGTTCTTCACATCAGTCCTTCCAATGAATATTGAAGACTGATTTCCTTTAGGATGGACAGGTTGGATCTCCTTGCAGTTCAAGGGACTCTCGAGAGTCTTCTCCAACACCACAGTTCAAAACCATCAATTCTTCAGTGTTCACCTTTCTTTATGGTTCAACTCTCACATCTATACACGACTATTGGAAAAACCATAGCTTTGACTAGATGGACTTTTGTTAGCAAAGTGATGTCTCTGCTTTTTAATATGCTGTCTAAGTTGGTCATAACTTTTCTTCCAAGGAGCAGTCATCTTTCAGTTTCATGGCTTCAGTCACCATCTGCAGTGATTTTGGAGTCCCCCAAAATAAAATCTGTCACTGTTTCCACTGTTTCCCCATCTATTTTCCGTGAAGTGATGGGACTGGATGCCATGATCTTCGTTTTCTGAATGTTGAGCTTTAAGCCAGCTTTTTCATTCTTCTCTTTCACCTTCATCAAGAGGCTTTTTAGTCCTTCTTTGCTTTCTTCCATAAAGGTGGTGTCATTTGCATATCTGAGGTTATTGATATTTCTCCCGGCAATCTTGATTCCAGCTTGTGCTTCTTCCAGTCCAGCATTTCTCATGATGTACTCTGCATATAAGCTAAATAAGCAGGGTGACAATATACAGCCTTGACATAGTTTCCTGATTTGGAACCTGTCTGTTGTTCCATGTCCAGTTATAACTGTTGCTTCTTGACCTGCATACAGATTTTTCAAGAGGCAGGTCAGGTGGCCTGGTATTCCCATCTCTTGAAGAATTTTCCACTGTTTGTTGTGATCCACACAGTCAAAGGCTTTGGCGTAGTCAGTAAAGCAAAAGTAGATGTTTTTCTGGAAGTCTCTTACTTTTTGATGATTCAACGGATATTGGCAATTTGATCTCTGGTTTCTCTGTCTTTTCTATCCAGCTGGTTAGAATCGGTAAAATTAAAAGACTGACAATACTGAGTTGATGAAAATCTGAAATAACTGGAAATCTCACAGATGACTGATGAGAATGCCAAATGATGCAACCACTTTTAGCTATTAATACTTAGTAAGAACAAAAAGTAAATAACAGGTGCAAATTCAGTCAATTTCCTGGCATCTTCAGATTAAAAAAATGGTTATAATATTTATTATAAGTTATTGCAAAATGTTTGTCTTAAATAGAAAGTCTTATCAAGTACATTTTATTATGTGTTAATTCATTAAAAACTTGTAATGTATTTGACAGTTTTTCAGTTAGCAAACAAAGTATAATAACTGATTCCTTTTCTCAAAATATTTATGATAAATTGTAGTTCTCTTCTACTGAGCAAGTAGAATTAATTTCCAGAGGTGAAATATTTTTAGTAAATTAGTGAATTAATTTCATAGTTATCTGTTCATTTTCACAGCTTGCTAAATTTCTTCTTAAATTCTTCTTTGGGTTCTTAAATAGTTTGCTTCTTATGTTTATATAGTGATTACTGTTGCAATCTGTTTGCCATGCTAATAATACTCACTGAGTTGACAGAAACAATGTTTCTCATTTGAGGAGATTGAGTCAATTTTTTTTTCTATTGGTTAGGAGAAGGCAATGGCACCCCACTCCAATACTCTTGCCTGGAAAATCCCATGGATGGAGGAGCCTGGTAGGCTGTAGTCCATGGGGTCGCTAAGAGTCGGACACAACTGAGCGACTTCCCTTTCACTTTTCACTTTCATGCATTGGAGAAGGAAATGGCAACCCACTCCAGTGTTCTTGCCTGGAGAATCCCAGGGACGGGGGAGCCTGGTGGGCTGCCGTCTCTGGGGTCGCACAGAGTCGGACACGACTGAAGGGACTTAGCAGCAGCAGCAGCAGGATGACTTTAGCTGCAAATAGTAGAAGATACTCAAACAGATTTAAGCAAAAAAGAAGCAAGAAATCCAGAGGTAGGGAGTCTTCATGCATAGTAGTACAGGATTCCAGTTATATTCTCTATAGTTTTCTGGATTTTGTTTTCTTTCATATATTGTTAACAGGATGGCCACTGCACAGACTGGTATCAATTTGTCCAGAGGCAGAAAGGATCATCTCTTCACTATGAGTGAAGAAATGTTTCCCAGAAGCCCCTTCTTGTGTCACATTGGCTAGAAATAGATTGTATCTATCCCCAGATCCGGAGAAGGCAATGGCAACCCACTCCAGTGTCTTGCCTGGAGAATCCCAGGGATGGCAGAGCCTGGTGGGCTGCTGTCTGTGGGGTTGCACAGAGTCAGACACGACTGATAGGGACTCCCATTCACTGATAGGGAGCATGGGATCACCAGAATTGACTTATACCAGTCAAAATAATTATAGCCTTCCTCAAGTCAAAAGGAGAAAGAGTGAACCCTTATTCAAAATCAGGACAGCAAGGATGAGGTGGAGAATGAACATTGGGTAGGCAACTCAAAGTATTACTTCAAATGTAAAGAGGTTTTCTAATTTATTTTCTAAGGAGAGTACAGGTTCAGTGCTCTGATACTAAAAAAAATTAGTTTTATTTGAAATAGTTTTTCTGGAATTACACATACTTTAGTTACAGCATAATTTTATAGCATTGATCAGAAATTTTATTTGCTACTTTTATCAGACTTTTAATAACAATGTAAATTTAAGATGAAATGATTTTAAATTAGGCATATATTAGCTTTCACTAATTCATTAATTTGTGATATTTTTATGAATAAATCTGCCAAGCATCTGGATTTGAGGATGTGAAAAACCGTGATCTTGTCCTCAAAGTAAAGTTGCTCAGTTGTGTCGCACTCTTTGTGACCCTATGGACTGTAGCCTACCAGGCTCCTCCATCCATGGGATTTTCTAGGCAAGAGTACTGGAGTGGGTTGCCATTTCCTTCTCCAGGGGATCTTCCTGACCCAGGGATCAAACCCAGGTCTCCTGAATTTCAGGTAGATACTTTACCGTCTGAGCCACGAGTCTAGTGATGGAAAAAGTGTTTATAAAATGATCAAATTATTTAACATGAAATAGGTGACAGGGAGGTCTTCTGAGAAGAGATAAGCAGAGAGCACAGCATATGAAAAGATTCCATGGCAGGGTGAGCAGGATAGATCCCATGAATTAAAATTTTAACTTATGAGGGAGAGAGTAGCCTGTAAAAAACATTACAGATTTTTGCCTTTTTCCTCCAAAGAACTGTAAGAAGTCATATAAATGTTTTAGTTAGGAGCGGAAGAAAGGGTACTGGATTTATTTTTGGAGAGATTACTTTGGTGTTCAGTGGAGGACAGATTGGGTGGGCCAGGGAGATGCAGGGAAACTATTTGCTAAGTATTGCCAGAGTCCTAGTGACAGATGATAATAGCCTGGACCTCAGGAATGGGAATGGAAATGGTTAAGATTTTTAGAAGATAAATCAACAGGCCCTGATAATAGCTTGGATACATGGTCTGAAGGGAAGTGAGATGTTAAAGGTATCAAGGATGATTTTGCAGTTTCTGGTTTGCATAACCAGATAGAAGGAGGTATCTTTCCCTATGCCTAGAAGAAGACTAGGCTTGAAGCAGAAGAGATGGGATTCAGTCTTGGACATGTTGACTTTGAGGGATCTTTGATCTGTTTGAGTGAGATAATGAACAGGTAATTATTTGGTCTGAAGCTCAGAGAATTTCAGGGGTAGGCATACCAATTTGGAAGTTGTCAGTGTATAAATAGAAAATGAAACATTGGAGCATTGATTAGATTGCCATAAGAGATAATTTAGTGTGAAGCAGGAAGAAGGCTAGGACTACCTTCAAGAACTCCAATTAATGAGTAGAGGAGGATGAACCTGTAATGAGAAAAAAAGGCAGGAAAAGAATTAGTGGATTATCATATTTCAGAATTCAGGGAATAAAGGGATTTAAAGAAAGAGGAAGTTAACTCAAATGCTATTCAAAGATTGAAATAAATGAGCATGAAGAAAATGTCCTTTGGATTTGTCAATGTGGTAGTCATTGTAAATCTATGTGATTTGTTTGTTTTGTTTGTTCAGTAAGAAGGTTGGGGAGAAATTAACCAAGAAATAACATTGTAAGTAACACCACTTCACAAATTTGAGGTTGTGTGAAGTAAGGGACTAAAATCCTAGCTTTTGAGAGAACTCTGAGAAACTGAGAGAACTCAGAGGAAAGCTTGTTTTCTTTTAAAGGAGGTTGATGGTCTAATCACTTTTGTTTATCATGGGGAGAGTTTTCAGAGTGTGCAAAGCAAAGGTCTTAGAAATGGATGAAGGAGTTGAGGATACTGTATAAAGAGGAATAGATAGAACCTTAAGTGAATGATAATGCAATAGACTGAGAGTAGGAATACTTTTTCTGTAAAGGGTCTGACAGCAAATATTCTTCATTTTCTATACCATAAAGTCTTTGTTACAACCACTCAGCTCTGACACTTAGTGTGCAACCAGCCATAGAAATGAACACCATGGCTGTTTTCCAGGAAAACTTTATTTATGGGCAGTGAAATATGAATTTCATATACTATGATATATTATTAAAGTGTGACAAAATGTTATTCTTCTTTTGATTATTTTTTAACAATTAAAAGCATGCAGAGTCTTCTCAGCCTACAAGCCATACAGAAACAGACTGTGGCCAGAATCGGCCCGTGGTGTGTGTAGGGTGCTGACCCCTGCTCTGGAGGATCTTGTGAAGGAGGTGTGTGTAGAGGGCTGAATCTGGGGTTACATTTCTGGGCAGTGACTCATAAAAAGCTATTAAGATTCTTCATCTTTGAGGAAGTCAATAGTGTTGGATCTGATGGCGTGTAGACTCAGCTCCGTGGCCCAGGGTTATGTTGAGCTAAGCACACTCTCTCACTTTTGGGTAGTACTAAACCAAACTCAGAGACTTTAGACTATGAAACCATACCACCTCTATGGTGGCCATTCCAACAGCTGCAGACTGCGCCAGATATGCTTGGACATGGAGGTGACTCCCCAAACTATAAGCAGATGGACTCAACTAAAAACAGTTTGTGGAAGATCTCTTCTCATGTGCTTGTCAAGAGGAGTTTAGTTTTACAGTGTAGTGGTTTTTAGATTTTAGTATCAGAAGAGTTCTCTATAGCCTAAGCTATAAGAAATTATCAAAAAAGTAATATTTTAACAAGCTTAACAGCTACAGATTAGTGGAAATGGTATTTTAATTAACCTTAAGATTACAGCAAGCTAACACTGTTAAATATTTTAAATTACAAGAATGACCTTACAAATAGGGGCTTCCTTTTAGGACTTTTGACAGAAATTTATATTGATACTAATTTACACCACTTTTAATTTGCTATGAGGAAATGATTACTGAAGGTTGGCAATGCTTAAACACTGCAAAGATCTTTCATCTTGAAAGTAAGAGAGTGGCAGTTTTGCTGATGCATTATTAATTTCTAATATATCTGATTTTTGAATGCCAATTTAAAAACTCATTTAACTCTTAAAACTTGGCTTGCACAAACATTATTACTGATGTTTTAGCAATGAAAGGAGAAGAATCTCTTGAGTTAAAAAGCCATGTAATTTTACTTGGCTAATTTTTTAAAAACTCAAAGGCAGCAATATTTTAAAATCATCATTATTTTAGTTGAAGTAAAGGGGATTATCTTTAAATAGTTCATATTTTGCTTAGCTTAATTGGTAAATTATGATAAAACTTTAGAGGATATTTAGATATTTGAAGCTCCACTAGTAACTGGGGAATATGGTTTGTACAAAACGGCTTCCTTGCACTTTTAAATAATAGATTTGAAATCTTAAGAAATTGAGAACTAAATGTAACAAATGGAAAGATGAACATGAGTTCATGAGAAATAACATGAGTATCCTAAGGAGGGAGTTGCATCATTTTAGGGTTTATGAGACCAGCTATAGGAGCTTCCCTGGTGGCTCAGATGGTAAAGAATCCATCTCAGTGCAGGAGATCCCTGGATCAAGAAGATTCCCTGGAGAAGGGAATGGCAACCCACTCCAATATTCTTGCCTGGAGAATTCCCTGGACAGAGGAGCCTGGTGGCTCCATGGGGTTGCAAAGAGTCAGACATGACTGAGTCACTTTTACATAGGTTCTTAGTAATTTTCAAGGTGACTGGCTATGGAAGAATGCATTCTGAATTACCTCCTTTGAGTATTTTTGTCAATGAAGCAGGTAGTGGTGGTAATTGCAAAAGGATAATATTTGAGCACAGAGTCATATGGGAGAAAGTGATGAAAAGAAGAATTTTTCTAGTTAGACTGTGTTAGTTGCTAAAAATAGATCGATCCCATGCCAGTGTTTATATGTTCCACTCCTTTCTGTCTCAAGTTCCAGAAGAAACTGCGGTTTCTTTTCTCTCTTGCATTTTTGAATATTGCTTTCTGAGCATCTTTAAAAAAGGTTTCAGTCCATTGGATGGGAGTCCTAGGTTAACTTGTGTGTAGTAGTCACTAAAGAAATTGACCCAAGAGATTAGGAAGAAAGACAGGAAGAGTGAGGTTTGGAATTGCCACACTTGTTACCTTATTTGTTTGGGTAGCAAGGACCAGTCCCAGGTATGGGCAAGTGGACTAGAGAGAGGTAGGGGCCATTCTAAGTTAGGGAGCCTTGCGTTTGACTGATGAGGACACACGGCCTTGGTTCTCCACTGACACACGTCAAGTAGCGACACTGAGGTTAATGGATTTGCTCTACATGACAATGCTTACAGTCACTCACTGCAAGTGAGTACATTGCAAGTACCTTGTTATCCAACTAGGTAAAGCACTGATGTTGTGACTGTTTCCCTCATAAATTAGAAGGTTCAAGATTATTCCTATCACTGTATCTTTAATCATGAACATTCTTCTTGGTTTTGAGAGAGACAGCAACAATATATAGTTTTTGAAAAACTGCCTGAAGCTCTGGATTGCAGCTAGGATATAAGAAACACACAGAATCATGTAAATACCCTTGGGAGTACGTGGCATGGGGCAACATTATTGGTCATGTTTAAGGCTAAGATAAAGGCTGAGAATTTCTGATATATCCAGTTAAGGTTAGTTTGTCAAATTAAATTCATTGGTTAAATATTATTTGCCTTTTAAGTGCAACACATTACTAGATACAGCAACTCGGATGATAAGCCAAATCAGTCATGGTGTTTGAAAGTTGTTCTCCAGACTGAAAGAGAAGTACAGTTTTGCCTCTATATACACATTAAGCTGGTTTTAGAAAAGGCAGAGGAACCAGAGATCAAATTGCCAACATCCGCTGGATCATCAAAAAAGCAAGAGAGTTCCTGAAAAACATCTATTTCTGCTTTATTGACTATGCCAAAGCCTTTGACTATGTGGATCACAACAAACTGTGGAAAATTCTTCAAGAGATGGGAATACCACACCACCTGACCTGCCTCTTGAGAAACCTGTATGCAGGTCAGGAAGCAACAGTTAGAACTGGACATGGAACAACAGACTGGTTCCAAATAGGAAAAGGAGTACGTCTAGGCTGTATATTGTCACCCTGCTTATTTAGCTTATGTGCAGAGTACATCATGAGAAACGCTGGGCTGGAAGAAGCACAAGCTGGAATCAAGGTTGGGGTGAAATATCAATAACCTCAGATATGCAGATGACACCACCCTTATGGCAGAAAGTGAAGAACTAAAGAGCCTCTTGATGAAGGTGAAAGAGGAGAGTGAAAAAGTTGGCTTAAAGCTCAACATTCAGAAAACTAAGATCATGGCATCCGGTCCCATCATTTCATGGGAAATAGATGGGGAAACAGTGGAAACAGTGTCAGACTTTATTTTTTGGGGCTCCAAAATCACTGCAGATGGTGATTGCAGCCATGAAATTAAAAGACGCTTACTCCTTGGAAGGAAAGTTGTGACCAACCTAGACAGCATATTAAAAAGCAGAGACATTACTTTGCCAACAAAGGTCCATCTAGTCAAGGCTATGGTTTTTCCAGTGGTCATGTATGGATGTGAGAGTTGGACTGTAAAGAAAGCTGAGCACTGAAGAATTGATGCTTTTGAACTGTGGTGTTGGAGAAGACTCTTAAGAGTTCCTTGGACTGCAAGGAGATCCAACCAGTCCATCCTAAAGGAGATCAGTCCTGGGTGTTTATTGGAAGGACTGATGTTGAAGCTGAAACTCCCAATATTTTGGCCACCTGATATGAAGAACTGATTCATTTGAAAAGACCCCGATGCTGGGAAGGATTGAGGGCAAGGGGAGAAGGGGCCGACAGAGGATGAGATGGTTGAAATGGCATCACTGACTCAATGGACATGAGTTTGGGTAAACTCCAGGAGTTGATGATGGACATGGAGGCCTGGCCTGCTGCAGTTCATGGGGTCACAAAGAGTCAGACACGACTGAGAGACTGAACTGAATATGTTAAGCTGTTTCAATATGTCTGTTGTCACAAAGAAAGTGAGTTGATTGAGCTTGGATTAGTATTACAAGCTCTAGTTTTAAAATAAGGATAAAAGTGGGCAGAAATGGAGGCAGAGCGTTATCAGTAACTAGAAAAAATTTTAAGGTATATAATCATACAGTGAACATTGTCCTTCAGCAGTTCTTGGTAATGTAAAAGCAATATATCATAGCTATGAATAGTAAGGTTGGAAGAGATAAGTACATTTAGTTTGGATTTGGAATGTGTTATGGACTTTTAAATGATTGTGGTAAGTTTCATGTTTTGGGAGTCACTTCCTGAAGACTCATAATGCCTGCCCTCAGGTTCCTGAGACCTCTCAACTCCCTTCTGTTAATTTAATTTTTCTTGTCTTGTGAGTAGAGCTTTCTTTCCAACTGATGCATGTTTAAGTCTTCCCTGGTGTTGGAAAGGTGATTGTTACACCTTTATAAGGGCTATTTCTATATCAAGAACACATTGAGAAATTAAAGAGAGAAGGACTTTAGCGTATTAGAAACCATCAAAAGTGAAGTTCTTCATAACTAATGAGAATGTTACTGTATAGCATAGGGAACTCTGCTGTGTGGTGACCTAAATAGGAAGGAAATCCCCAAAAGAGGAGATACATGTATACATACAGCTGATTCACTTCGCTGTGCAACAGAAACTAACAACATTGTAAAGCAACTATCCTCCAATAAATTTTTTTAAAAAAGTGAAGTTCTTCAAACTCAGATTCATGGAAAACCTTGAAATGTAGTTTATTAATTCCATTTTTAGTACCCAAACAGTGTAAGTTATCAAAGTGAACTGTGATCAGATAATATTTATAATTTATTTTGAAAGTGAAAGTGAAGTCACTCAGTCTTGTCCGACTCTTTGCAACCCCGTGGCCTGTAGCCTACCAGCCTCCTCCGTCCATGGGATTCTCCAGCAAGAATACTGGAGTGGGTTGCCACTTCCTTCTTCAACCCAGGTCTCTCGCATTTCAGGCAGACACTTTAACCTATAATTTATTTTAGGACACTTGGAAAGAATTTAAAAGCTAAAGAAAGTACCTTAAAACCTAATCTAAAATATAATATCCTCCCATTGTAAAATAAATGAAAAATATGTTAAGAGAAAAGAGCAGGAAAAATATAGAGGTCTCCCACAGTTTTTCCATTTATGAAAAAATATGTGATTATTTTTAATATTTCTTACATCTTTCTCTTTTTTATTAATATTTGTGTGCTTAAAGTACAATTGGAATTAGCAATTTTAACTGTCTTTTTCTATTTCATATATTAGAAACATTTGATAAATCATCTAATTTTATTTTATAATTTTAAATAGCCATATAGTAGAGAAAGAACTTTAAATGTGTTTTCAATTCTGTTAGAGCTAACTGTGATAAATTATTTTTAAGGTATTTTTTTTCTGTGTAGGTTTTAGATATTTGCACAATGAGAATGAATCTAAATTCACCAGCCAGATATTTTTATGATTTATATGGCAGAAAAATCAAAGAGATTTCAAAAGGTAAGTGGCAAAGAGTTTGTAAACTATGTGATACTATCTCAAAAGACATTTACATAATTTTGTTTTTACTTTGTACTTTTAAAAGGAAAACAGACGTAAAACCCAGCTTAATTATAACACGAATAAATATGTCATTCTTATAGAAACGGAAATCATGAAAGATTATTAAAGTTTAGAGAAGCTTTTATTTCAGCATGTTTTAGTCCATTTGGGTACTGTTTAAAATTCCATAGACTAACTGGTTTAAATAAACATTTATTTCTCACAGGTATGGAGATTAGTAAGCCCAAGATCAAGACATTGGTAGATTCTGTATCTGTTAAGGGGCCTTTTCTGATTGATAGACAGCTGTCTTCTCACTTTGTCCTTAGATAGTAGAAGGGACAAGGATGCTTTCTGAGGTGCTTTATATAAGGACATTAATTCATTCATGAGGGCTCCACCTCCTTGACCTAATCCTTTTCAAATACAATCACATTGGGGATTAGATTTCAACATATGAATTTTCAGGGGTCATGAACATTCATCTAAGCAGAGCACAAGCTTAGATTTAAAAAAAAAATAATGGGTATTTTAACCTTAGCAAGCCATACTTAATAGACAAAAGTAATTGATATACTTTCATATTTAGCAACTTCTATGATATATAGCTTTCAAAAGAGAAAGATGAATTGTGTTACTGTATGCTCAGAGATTTTTTTTTTTAATGTTTTGGCTAACTTCTAGAGGTTTTTCAAAAGTCATGAAATGCTTTAAAACAATTTTATTGTTTGTGTTTGTCAAAATAAGAGATCTTCCTCTATATTTTTAAAGGCTCTGATTTGCCATTCTTTGAAAGCAAAAATACTTGATTCCAAATTTGTACTATCATTAAATTACTGTCAGTAACAGAGTCAGACACGACTGAAGAGACTTAGCAGCAGCAGCAGCAACAATTATTACTTTACTGTTTTACTTTTACTGTTTAAAAATTTTACTTTTTATTTCTTTAATAGTAGTTAGTATTCCTTTAACAGTGCCACAGTTACACTATTCAGTATGCTACTTTACAGTTCTATCACTTCATTTAAACCTTGAGTTCACATATCTGAAGATGGCCAAAATCGTAAGTGGCATACTTAACTGCAAGGCTAGATCCAGAAAGATGTGATTTTAGGATATAGCTACACTGGAGACTCCCATTTGTTTCCATTATCCTTGCTTTTATTGTATAAAAGCAAACTTTCCTAGCTTTATCATCCTTAATGAATCCTATTGAGTGATCACTGTGATAGTTTGATACTTATTTATAACTCTTAAATTTTTTTGCTAAGTGTCATATATTTATATATGAGTGTGTATTAGAAATTAAATCTATTTTTCTTGGTTATTTTTTAACATTCATGTTAGGTATAAGAATTATTTTTCATTTTATTAGGAGTTTTCTTCTAAGGATTTCAAGGCACTTGTAGACACTTACCCATTACTATCTAGAAGCATTAGCTATTTACCTCTAAGACATAAGTAACACAAGAAATTCCTCCTTACGTTTTTTTTTCCAGGGGAATTGGGAGAGTAACATTATTAAAGTTGATCTCTTCCTTCTTACATTTTTGGCCCCTACCTCATCGCACTGGTTAAATTTTCTAGGATAAACAATACTACATAATTGCTCTTCAATTTTCATTAAGAAAATAAAGAACACTTTTTCTTAAGATCCTATCTTGCTTTGAGTAATTTCCAGCTCACCTGGAATTAAAAAATTGTATTTGAGTAAATTGCTAGAGTTGAAACTCTAAGAAACCCTGGTTAAGATAACAGTTTAAATTTAGATAGTTGATTTTTTTTCCCCATCCCAAATGTGGTATAACAGAATTACTTATCAAAACAGAAAAGTTCTGACTCCAAGGAGTGAGACTTCATGGCTGCCAGGGGCGTTCAGATTCGTGCCTCATGCTTCATGTGTCCCAGAAGTGTGTTATTATCACATTTTAATGCATGCCTTGCCCCGTGGTTTTGCATACTTATAAAAGCTTATGCCAGCTGAAATTAGCCTATGCAACTACTAACATGTGGAAGCATAACAAGTTCACTGGACTTAAAATACTTAAAGAAGCTAATCCTGTTGGAGGAACTTCCAGTCTGCAGCACCCTAGTCACTTAACATTAGGTTTTTGCATTTCTTTTTTCTTTGTTTGTTAGTATGATTTTGTGCATCAAGTGATTGAGGTCCCTAAAAACTTTTATGTCTGATAGTTTTCTGAACTTTTAACTTGGAAAGGGTCAAGTGTTATATAAAGCTCTCTTTTTCTTTAAATAAATGCCAACATTCTGATTTTATGTATGACTTTCTTTTGATTGCTTGCTCAGTATCAGATCAGAAAAAGTCACTTAATGATGTTTAATATTAATATCATAGAAATTATATTTTATTTTAAGCACAAATTAGGAGTGTAATGGGCATCAAGAGCGAAAAGTAACAGATGTACAAAACAAAAAAATTTCTCCTAACTGTTGCTTCTTTTTTGGCATTAGATATACTGGTAAATATAGGTGTTTTCCTTTCAGGTGTTCCTCCTATGCTATGAGAAATTCGCACATTTGACATGACATTAAACCATTTTTTTTTTTTACTTTTCCAAGTCTAATAAAACCTTCAAAATCCCATAGGATTTGCAAATGGTCAAATTTCTAAACCATAGAAGATTTTAGCAAAGACATTTACTTTGTTCTATGTGGAAAAGCTCTTAAGTTGTGTTTCCTATGTTGATCTATTCTTTTGAGAGAGGAAGAGAACTACTCACTGTGTAAAGATGCTGTATTCCTATATATGGTCAACATTACTAGTACAGCGTTTCTACTAGAGCATGAAATAAGTGTGAGAAATGCATTCTGCAAAATTACACCCTCAAAAATAACAGGGCTGTGAGAAAAATAGGTTTGAGGAAGACCATTCAAAGTCTATATACTTTTAAAACTGGAACACTATCTAAAATAAGAATTACTAACTTAGGAGATAATATGAACAGTCTGGGTAGTCATCTCAGAGTTCTGCAGAAGATAGTAAAGCTGCACAGAAACAGTAGAATGTGAGAGTGCAGGTGAAAGTCAATTGGAGGCCTAAGTCAGTGGGATTTCTTTAAAGAAGCCACAGGAGGAAGCAAAACTCCCACAGAGTCATGCAAGGCAGAGGGTGCACCTTTCTGGGAAGGGAGTGCCAGTGCAACAGCCAAGCTGATATCTTTTATCTTCCCTGCTAAAGGACTGAGTTCCACTCCTACTCTGTTGGTCTCCATTGCCTAGGAAAAAAGCATGTATTCACCTACCAAACTTTATCTTGCTGACATCATTACCCTATTTACCAGTCATATATGAGCTACTTGGGTCATAGAAGTGCTTGGTAGTGGCAGAACACATGTAGATAGTATTAGATTTTGATGAAGTTGTTTAAGAAATTTTAAGTTGTTTAAGACTCTTATTCCCCTTAACATTCCCCAACCTTTTGTTCTCTTAACTTACTAACTTCTCTCAACTTAATTATTGCATCATGGTGAATGAATGGAGTCATTCTTCCTCTTAAGAAAGGCCATAGTCTCTTAGGACCTTTCTGATGCTACTATTCCAATAACCAAGCCACTCCTCCCCACTACTTTGTGGATCTTTATAGATCATGGTGGGTAGTATGAAATGTACCCTAGAAGATTCTGAAATGAGTTAGAATAGTACATTAATTAAGTTGGCTTCGAAGTCATGCTATGAAACACTAAACATTCATTTCCTGTTCCATGTCCTACTTCAGGTTAGCTGCCCAAAATAGCTATATATTCTTTAAAAATTCTTCAGAGATTCTACAGTGATATCAAATGACAGAATTAACATATTTCAACCACAGAATTCCAATAACAGACCCTCAATGTGCATGTTTACTCTTGCGCATTATCAGATTTTTGTAAAGAAATCAAATTCGAAGAATAAAATGCCAAAGAAGTTAAAATCCAAAAATTTTAAGTCTTCAGAGAAGTGAATTCCAAAATCAAATAATCTTACCTTTGTGAGCTAAAATCCAATAAAAGTTCAAACTTTGGAAATTAAAATTCAAAGAAACTGAAGTCCTTCCTGTTTTATGCTTTCCAGTATCAGCCAGATGGCTTCTGGATGCCTGGTTTGAGCTGGAGTTTCTCCAGCAGCTACCGTCTGGGCTCCTGCAGTGGGTGTCACCCCTCAGGACCTCAGAAGTTGAAATGGGTCTCCACCAACTTTCTCATGTTCCCTGCTTCCCACAGAACCAACAGATGACCACATTAGCCTGACACCCAGCACATTCAGAATAGAATCCATTTCCCCAGTTTCTCATATGGTCTTTCCAAGCAAAACGATGTTTCCTGTTTGGCATGATCCACACCCACATGACCGTTGCCAAAGACCATAGCAGAGACTAAGTGAAGGAAGGCAAAGAAGAGAAACCATTGTTCATATAAAACTTGCCAAAGCGCCAGCCGATTTTTATTGTTGAGCAGAGTATATGACCTGTGACACAGCTCGAAGGGAAGCAGCTTCCCACCGAAACATTATTTAAGCATTATGTATTTATAATATTTTTCTTGAGAAATTGACCATTGTACACTGTCTTCTCTCTCAAAGAGGCTTTATGAAGTGTCAGTTAAGTGCTTTGATTTTGGAGCCAGAATTCAGATTTCAGTTATGCCACTTATTGTATGACCTTGAGCAGGTTATTCAGTTTCTCTGAGAGTCAATCTCCTAATCTATAAGATAGGGATTATCATATTTACTTTAGTAGATTGTTGTAAGAATTAAATGAGGTCTACTTAGAGTTCTTAGAACACGTGCCTGACACTTGGTAAGTGCTGTAGAACATTATCATCATTATTGCTGTTATTTTTATTCTGGAAGAGGGTACTGAGAATGTTGCATTCTTGGAACATTTAGAAATTTATGTTAGTGGTGGCCTCCGTCATACTTGTTCAATTTATGAAAATAACTCTTCCGTTATTTGCCTTTGTAGAATATTCCAGACATCTTAATATTCTTTTCTCTCTGAGTCCTGTGTTTCCAGACCCCATGCTGAGCAAAGGGTAGGCTCTAGCTGGTGGCACAGCACCCACCTTGCTCTGGGAGCAGTCATTTCAATCCTGGGTCCCAGTGGCTGCTGTACTGACCTCTGGCTATGGAGCTGTCAAAGCCTAAGAAACTTCTTCGATGGGCATGGCTGCCCCCTTATCTCCACATCAGTTCCAACTGGAGAGTAACTTTCAGTGGATTTCTGAATTGATGCAACTGTTTGTGTTTCTGAGGCCCGTGTGTTACGTGCCCAGTGACGACCGTGACACTACTGCCACTTCCTCCTGAAGACGTGGTTTTTCCTCAGGTTTTGAATGCTCCTGGTCTTGAGTTTATGTTTCTGTCCTCATCTGCTTCAGTGTTTGGGATTTGCCTCTGGGGTTTGTCTTTACTATATTACCGTTCCTTTCAGAAAAATTCCCTTCTGTAACAGATTGGGGCAGCATAGTTTGCAGAAGTTGAGTTTTTTTCTTTTCTCTTACTTTCCTTTTGCTTTCTGGCCCATACTTGTGTTTTTCTAATGTATTTCTCTAGCTTTTTTTCCTTGCAGGGTCTCTCATGGTGAGAGATATGAAGTCAATAAGTTCCAAGTTTGTCAATAGCATCCTTTGTTAAAACCAGTCTTATCCATTTTCACCTTACTGAGTTAAATAATCCTACCAGGATGTATTTTCCCACAGTTCAACATCTAATTTAGATCTTGATTGGACTCCTTGGTCTATTATTACTCTGCCTGAATCTCCTGTGACGTAATTCATTTTGCCTTTGCCTTTTCTTAATTTTAGGCACATAATTTTTTGGAGTTCATTAAATACTTTCTTTGGAGTGCTTTATGTAATCTTCCTTGTATTCTCCTCTCCAATTTGTTTAGATTTTATAGGTACTCTTTGTGTAACTGTTCTGTCCTCGTAAGAGATTCTCCAGTTGCTCATACTATCAATTTATCTGTAACTGACATGCCCCCTCTTAATAATATTCAGGATTCTGCCTTCGCTGGGGATTTGTTCTCTAGAGAAGATTTGCTCTCTGATGTCTCTGTGATTTCTTTGTTGGGTTTCACTGGGGCTCCATTTCCTACTTCTGATTTTGTAATAATTAAAATATATACTCCTTTAATAATAACTTCTTTAAGAGTAGTTAGAGTTGAAAGTACCTCCTGTACCCTCGCACCTTCATGATTCAGTTTTTGTCTTCGTATCTGTAAAATGTGTGTTCTCAGATCAGATGTTTAACTTAATCTAAGGAAATTTTTTTCCTCCTTGAGCTAAATAAGCTGTCTTATTTATTTTCATGCATACACTGTTATTTTCTGATTGTAAGATTGAAGCATATTTTAAAACCACTTTATTTTCTTTTTGATTCCTTTAACAAATTTGATTCATAGGTTTTTAATAGTTTCTTCTAGTTGTTTCACTACTTTAATCAGAGAAGAAACAGCATTCTTTTTATAACAAATCTACCACTTTTCTATATATGAAGCCACAGCTTGGGTTTCCGACAATTAGAATCATGGTCGAAATTTATGTGATAAACTTAGAGTCTACCTGAATTCGTGGAGTTTACTTTAAAAGCTTGTGGATAAGCCACATGAAAATCTAATGTTAGCTCATCCACAGTGCCTTTTTGACCCAGAATGCATTTTAAAATAACGTCATGGAGGGACTTCTCTGGTGGTAAGACTCCGTGGTCCCAATGCAGGAGGCCCCAGTTCAATCCCTGGTTGGGGTATTAGATCCTACACGTCTCAACTAAGAGTTTGAATGATGCAACGAAGACCTGGTGCAGCCAAATAAATAAATATTTGAAAATAATAATGACAAAATAACATAATGGAGAATAGAATTTGAGGCATGGGGCCTAGTGTTTCCTATCTAGGCCTGGTAGTAGTAGTAATAGTGTTAGTTGCTCAGTCATATCGGAGTCTTTGCAACCCCATGGACTGTAGACTGCCAGGCTCCTCTGTCCATGGAATTCTTCAGGCAAGAATACTGGAGTGGGTAGCCATTTTCTTCTCCAAGGGATCTTCCAGATTCAGGAATCGAACCCAGGTTTCCATTTAATGATAGACCTTCATTGGGTTCTAGCATGTCTTGAACCCAGGTGCCACTGTATTTTAAAGTCCTGACTGCAGATTTAGTTGCAAGACACAGAAAAGCAGCAAGTATTGTTCTGCCTTCTGATGCCTAACATGATCTAATCCCAATCTCAGATTTACCCGCAGCATCAGGTGACGTTCTCTGCATGGTTCAGTGTCAGTGGCTACAGCCTGTACAGTAAGGCAAGCATGACCAGCTTGGGGTGCCAGGGCCTGCATAGATAGCACCCCTTACTATACTAAAGCAGTTACCCCCACCCCTGCCTTGGGCTAGCATTTTCTGAAGGCTAAGTTTGGTAGAAATTATCCCAGCTGCATTTAAATGCTATAACCCATCAAGCTCAAAATTCTATGCAGTTCTTGGTTATTAAAAATTTTAGGTCAACCTCCTTATTCTCCATGTATAGTTCCTTCAGTAAGAGCACAAATATAAAACCAAAAATTCAGCTACATGACCCAGTATAAGTTTCCAGAAACCATCGAGGTTGAAAAGCAAGCAAGCAAACAGAACCCCCACATAGTCCTTGCTGATTACAGCATCATCAAAGCATGAAGCCACCCAGTCCAGGCCCCTCCATAAGTCTCAATACTTTTGGGTTCTTTACTTCTTATATATTTCTCAGGGTTCCTAACCAACTTGGTCTCCTAAGTACAGCAATTTCCTGAGTTTTATGAGACATTCTCATAAAATGAGAGGTTCAAAATATTGAACCTAAGGTGGTAATGAAAACCCTAGAATTTGTAGGTAGCTGGTCAGAGTGAGCACATTCTTATGGAGAATTGTGCCCTTAATCTTGAGTTTGATAAACTTCTTGCATTTGGGAGACTGATATTTCCCAATTTTAATATATACCATAAGTAAAGCTACAGTAATTAAAACAGTGTGGTGCTGGCATAAGCAGAGATGTATATACCAATGGAATAGAATTAAGAATGCAGATAAAAGTCAATACATTTATGGCCAGTTGACTTTCTAAAGGATGTCAAGACCATGCAATGATCTCTTCAACAAATGGTGGTGGCAAGACTGTATATCCACATATAAAAGACTGAGGTTGGACCCCTACATAGAACCATTTACCAAAAAAAAAAAAAAAAAAAAAAAAACTGAAAATGGATCAATGATCTAAATATCATAGCTAAAAGTATAAGACTTTTCCAAGAAGATGAAGAAATAAATCTGCCTAACCTTGGATTTAGCAATGTATTCTTTGACATGACACCAAAAGTATGGGAAACAAAAGAAAGAAATAGGTAAATTGGATGTCTTCAAATTTAAAAAGAAATTGTGTATCAGAAGACACTGTTAAGAAAGTGAAAAGACAACCATCAAGATTGAGAGAAAATATTTTTGACCCATGTGTCTGATCCAGTTAAATATCCATAATATATAAAGAACTCAGACTCAACAACAAAAAGACAAACAACATCACTTCATGGCAAATATATGGGGAAACAGTGGCTGACTTTATTTTTCTGGGCTCCAAAATCACTGCAGATGATGATTGCAGCCATGAAATTAAAAGACGCTTACTCCTTGGAAGGAAAGTTATGACCAACCTAGATAGCATACTCAAAAGCAGAGACATTACTTTGCCAACAAAAGTCCGTCTAGTCAAGGCTATGGTTTTTCCAGTAGTCATGTATAGATGTGAGTGTTGGACTATAAAGAAAGCTGAGTGACGAAGAACTGATGCTTTTGAACTGTAGTATTAGAGAAGACTCTTGAGAGTCCCTTGGACTGCAAGGACATCCAGCCAGTCCATCCTAAATGAGATCATCCTGGGTGTTCATTGGTAGGACTGATGTTGAAGCTGAAACTCTAATACTTTGGCCACCTGATGTGAAGAGCTGACTCATTTGAAAAGACCCTGATGCTGGGAAAGATTGAGGGCAGGAGGAGAACGGGATGACAGAGGATGAGATGGTTGGATGGCATCACCGACTGAATAGACATGGATTTGGGTGGACTCTGGGAGTTAGTGATGGACAGGGAGGCCTGGCCTACTGCAGTTCATGGGGTTGCAAAGATGAGCAATTGAACTGAACTGAAAGGAATTAAATAGACATTTTCCCAAAGAATATAGACAAACAGCCAAGAAGCACATCAACATCCTTAGTCATAAGGGAAATGCAAATCAAACCTACAATGAAGTAACACTTTATATAAACTAGTAATGGCTATAAAATAAAATCACACACAGACAAAATGGAAACTAAGTTTGTGAAGATGAAGAAATTGGAAACTCTGGACATTGGGAACATGAAATGGTTCAGCCACTTTGGAAAATGATTTAGTGGTTCCTTCAAAAGGTAAACATAGAATTACCATGACACTGCAACTTTATTCCTAAGTATATACCCCAAAAGAATTAAAAACAGACAATCAAACATTAACCTGTACATGCATATTCATAGTAGCACTATAGATAACAGCTAAAAGGTGGAAACCAAGCATCTACATCCAAAAACATCCAAACATCTGAAAAGATGGATGCAGAAATACATTGTGATATATTATTCCACAATACATGATGGAATATTATTCAACCATGAAAAGAATGAAGTGCTGATAATTCTATAACATGGATGAACCTTTAAAACATTATGCTAAGTTTAAAAAATAAGACAAGTACCATATTACATGATTCCATTTACATTTGAAATATCTAGAATAGCTAAATTCATAGAGATAGCAGAATGGTGTTTGCCAAGGCCTATTAAAAAAACAAAGATCATGGCATCTGGTCCCATCACTTCATGGCAAATAGAAGGGGAAAAAGAGGAAGCAGTGACAGATTTTATATTTTTGGGCTCCAAAATCACTGCCGATGGTGACTGCAGCCATGAAATTAAGACACTTGCTACTTGGAAGGAAAGCTACAACAAATCTAGAGAGCATATTAAAAAGCAGAGACACCACTTTGCTGACAAAGGTCTTTCCAGTAGTCATGTATGGATGTGAGAATTGAACCATAAAGAAGGCTGAGCACTTAAGAATTGATGCTTTCAAACTGTGGTGTTGGAGAAGCTACTTGAAAGTCACTTGGACTGCAAAGAGATCAAACCAGTCAATCCTAAAGGAAATCAACCCTGTATATTCATTGGGAGGACTTATGCTGAAGCTGAAGTTCCAGTCCTCTGTGTTGCCAAAGACTGATCTTCCTAAAATATCCCTCTTTTTCATTTTTCCCTCAAAACTTGACATGGCTAGACAGTCTGCACACTCTGTACCTGACAAATTTTAAGTACACATTTTAAGATCTTGCCTTACCCATCCAACTAAATCACCACGTCTCACAGCTCCCAGTAGGCACTTTCCATCCCAGCTAGATCAGTCCCTTCTATGTCGTAGACATGCAACGACTCATATAATGCCCAGCTTCCTTACTTTTGCTTGTATTATTTTATGCCCACTCAGTAATCTTTCTATTCTTCTCCATTTATTCAAAGTTTAGCAATTTGTATCAGTCAGGGTGTATTATATGACTGTGTAGTAACAAACGACTCCAAAACACTTGGTAGTTTAAGGAAAGGTGTATTTTTCACTTATTCTACATGTCATTGTGGGTTGATTGCACCTCTACTAGCTTACATCAAGGCACTTCACATGTTGAAAAAAGTGACAATGTTAGTTAGTCACGTTCTGTGTTCTGTAGTCCATCAGTCTCCTCTGTCCATAGAATTCCCTAGGCAGGAATACTGGTGTGGGTGGTCATTCCCTCTCCAGGCAGTCTTCCAGAACCAGGGATCAAACCCAGGTCTCCCACATTGCAGACGGATTCTTTACTGTCTAGCCACCTGCAATTCACATGCTGTCTCCTTAATTCAGCAGTGTGGGAATATATAATCCTTTCACAGGGAAGGGCACTGCAAGTCATAGGACTAGGCCTGACACGAATAAGATGGGAGGTATAATTTTTATTTGGGGAAGGGCAAAAAATATTTTGCTTGATCATAGATTATACAACACTATCTGTTAACCAAAATTTGCTGTTGCTAAGTCACTTCGGTCGTGTCCAACTCTGTGTGACCCCATAGACAGCAGCCCACCAGGCTCCCCCGTTCCCGGGATTCTCCAGGCAAGAACACTGGAGTGGGTTACCATTTCCTTCTCCAATGCATGAAAGTGAAAAGTGAAAGGGAAGTTGCTCAGTCGTGTCCAACTCTTTGCGACCCCATGGACTGCAGCCTACCAGGCTCCTCTGTCTGTGGGATTTTCCAGGCAAGAGTACTGGAGTGGGGTGCCATCACCTTCTCCGTTAACCAAAATTGGTATGTGTTAATTGCTCACTTGTGTCTGACTCTTTGTGACCTCATGGATTGTAGCCTACCAGGCTCCTCTGTCCGTGGAATTCTCCAGGAAAAAATACTAGAGTGGGTTGCCATTCCCTTCTCCAGGGGATCTTTCCAACTCAGGGATCGAACTCAGGTCTTACCACATGGCAGGCAGATTCTTTACCATCTGAGCCAGGGAAGACCACTACAATTGATATTAGTTATCAATTGCTGTATAGCAGATTACCCCAAAACTTAGCAAGTTAAAGCAATAAACATGTATTTTGTCATGGATTTTGTGGGTCAGGAATTCAGGCACGGTTTATCTGGGCCTTCTGTCTGGATCTCTTACAAAGCTTCAATCAAGGTGTCAGTTTGCAAAGTTTTAAAGTATTACTTAAATCCCACTCTATTTTGTTTACTAATACCTCTTTATCATAACTTTTTTGATACCATATGTCTGTACCATATGTCATAATATATGTTTAATATAGTGTATCTGTCATTAATTGTAAACAAAACAAAAAACCTCTAAAAATCTTGTAATATGTACAATAAGACTGAGCATGTAATAGACCCTTGAAAATTTAATATTAAAATAATAATGCTAAATATGATCTTTGTTGTAGTAAGTGATGAAAAATACTTTTTAAATGGCTGAGTGAATTAAAATTTAAAAAATTCCTTTTTGAATTGTATTTGCAACAGATTTTCCACTGTTAACCACTTTTTGCTGGTAGTTCTCAGTGCTGTCGCTTAATGATTTTCCACTACTCTGAATAGTATTTTGCCATTTTTCACAGAACTTTAAAAGCTTGGAGATGCAAATGCATTACCAGATGCATTGTACAATGTAAAAACAAATGAAAATTACTGTATTTTTTGATATCTTCTTCCAAAGGGCTGTTGATTGATTTACTTTGGGTATCAGCATCAGAAGCTTCTTTGGTCATCACCAAAGCCTCGCTTTGCCATGGTTTCCTCTAAGTCATCTCCAATAAATGTCCATCATGTCACTGCTTTTTTCCATTTCTGACAGCTATAATTTAATTTAAAAAATAGAATAGCTAACTGAAATCTATTCTTACACTTTTACCATCGGTCTTGATTTTGTCTTCTGGAGTTTAATGATGCAGATTAATTCCCAATCTGTGACTGCCTTTCAAATATTTGAACATGTGTGACTTAAATCTTTTCCCGGTTAAGTATCTCCAATCTCTCCAACTATTTCTCTGACCTCTCACCATCCTGGTTGCTCTTCTCTGTTCTGTTTAGTTTTTTTGTATTCCTCTTCTTGTGACCCCACATTGTACATGATTTTCCAGGTCAGTCAATGATGAGTAGCCCTACCTTCTCTTTTTCTTCAGGTCATTATTTAACCTACAATTATTTCTTTTACATAAATCATATTGTTGAGCTAAATTGAACTTAAAGGCAACTAAATCCCTCAATTTTTGCTCACAATTTGCTTCTAAGCTACTTCCTCACCCTGTGCTTGTACTGCTGATTTTGTAGATATGTGAACACAACTTTATACATTGATACCTACTAAATTTCTACTTATAAGAATTTTATTTAGTAGGTTAGCCTTATAAGATTTTTCAGATATTTAATCTGTCACCCTGGGATTAACAATTTCTCTCATTTTTGTTTTCACTGTCTAAATTATTGATTAAAATGTGCTGTGCTTAGCCACTCAGTTGTGTCCGACTCTTTGCGACCCCATGGACTGTAGCCTGCTAGGTTTCTCTGTCCATGTGGATTCTCCAGGCAGGATTATTGGAGAGGATTGCCATGACCTCCTCCAGGAAATGTTCCCAACCCAGGGATCCCGCACTGCAGGCAGATTCTTTATCATCTGAGCCACCAGTAGGCAATAATTAGGGACAGAGATCTTTAACATGCTAGGAGTCTATGTCCAGTTCTAACTGTTGCTTCCTGACATGCATACAGATTTCTCAAGAGGCAGGTCAGGTGGTCTGGTATTCCCATCTCTTTCAGAATTTTCCACAGTTTATTGTGATCCACACAGTCAAAGGCTTTGGCATAGTCAATAAAGCAGAAATAGATGTTTTCCTGGAACTCTCTTGCTTTTTTCATCATCCAGTAGATGTTGGCAATTTGATCTCTGGTTCCTCTGCCTTTTCTAAAACCAGCTTGAACATCAGGAAGTTCACGGTTCACGTATTGCTGAAGCCTGGCTTGGAGAATTTTGAGCATTACTTTACTAGCATGTGAGATGAGTGCAATTGTGCAGTAGTTTGAGCATTCTTTGGCATTGCCTTTCTTTGGGATCGGAATGAAAACTGACCTTTTCCAGTCCTGTGGCGACTGCTGAGTTTTCAAATTTGCTGGCATATTGAGTGCAGCACTTTCACAGCATCATCTTTCAGGATTTGAAATAGCTCCACTGGAATTCCATCACCTCCACTAGCTTTGTTCGTACTGATGCTTTCTAAGGCCCACTTGACTTCACATTCCAGGAACAACAGACTGGTTCCAAATAGGAAAAGGAGTACGTCAATTCTGTATATTGTCACCCTGCTTATTTAACTTATATGCAGAGTACATCATGAGAAACGCTGGACTGGAGGAAACACAAGCTGGAATCAAGATTGCCAGGATAAATATCAAAAACCTCAGATATGCAGATGACACCACCCTTATAGCAGAAAGTGAAGAGGAACTCAAAAGCCTCTTGATGAAAGTGAAAGTGGAGAGTGAAAAAGTTGGCTTAAAGCTCAACATTCAGAAAACGAAGATCATGGCATCTGGTCCCATCACTTCATGGGAAATAGATGGGGAAACAGTGTCAGACTTTATTTTTTGGGGCTCCAAAATCACTGCAGATGGTGACTGCAGCCATGAAATTAAAAGACGCTTACTCCTTGGAAGGAAAGTTATGACCAACCTAGATAGAATATTCAAAAGCAGAGACATTACTTTGCCAACTAAGGTCCGTCTAGTCAAGACTATGGTTTTTCCTGTGGTCATGTATGGATGTGAGAGTTGGATTGTGAAGAAGGCTGAGCGCTGAAGAATTGATGCTTTTGAACTGTGGTGTTGGAGAAGACTCTTGAGAGTCCCTTGGACTGCAAGGAGATCCAACCAGTCCATTCTGAAGGAGATCAGCCCTGGGATTTCTTTGGAAGGAATGATGCTAAGGCTGAAACTCCAGTGCTTTGGCCACTTCATGTGAAGAGTTGACTCATTGGAAAAGACTCTGCTGCTGGGAGGGATTGGGGGCAAGAGGAGAAGGGGATGACAGAGGATGAGATGGCTGGATTGCATCACTGAGTCGATGGACATGAGTCTGAATGAACTCCGGGAGTTGGTGATGGACAGGGAGGCCTGGCGTGCTGCGATTCATGGGGTCGCAAAGAGTCGGACGCGACTGAGCAGCTGAACTGAACTGAACTGAACAGAGTCTATGCTTCAGATTTCTGTTAATCTTCCTGGGTATGACTCTTCATTTAGTTATGAACTTACAGGTTTATCTAACCCCTATGTAAACATAAATTTTCTAATTGCCTCACTCTAGTAACATTAATTTTAAAAGTGAGTTTAGTCTGTCATAACTGGTCATATTGGATCAGTGCTTAAATTTTTACTGTGGCCTGAAGGGCCTTCATGATTTGGTCCCTACCTAGGTTCTCCAGCTTCACATGTAGTACTGAGCCCTTCATCTCTGCACTCAAGTCACTTTATTTTCTTGTTTCTGTTCCTCCAACACTTGATACTCCTTCATGCCCCAGAACTTTACCATATGTTTCCTCTGCCTGGATTCTCTGACTCTATCTTCCTTGCAAGGTATTACCTACTCTTCTTAAGGTCTTATTTTAAACATTTCTTCCTCGAATACCTTTCCTGTCCCACTTCTCCCCTTATCTAGGACAGGTATCTCTGTTCCATTAATAGCACCCTGTGTCTAGTAATTGTCACAACTATAATTAATAAAGATGCTTGAGGAATTATTTAATTTGTTTACTATTAATTATTGTTAATTATTTAATCTGTCCCCTAGACTGTAAGATCCATTAGAACAGAGATTTTGTAGTCTTTTCTATTCCCACATTTAACCCAGGTCTAAATAATATAGAGGAGGTATTATAAAACAGTGTAACTATAAGTATTATAAAATTATTTTAAAAATTATATATATTATAGAATTACATTATATATAATTATAAAAACTGGGGATGATGCACTTCTTGGTGAAGCATTGTACTTTGCTTCCTTTTGATGAAATGGAAATTTCAGGACATTGGGAGAGCCTAGTCAAAACGCTTCCCTCTTCTCTTATGCCCTAAAAATGCTTAGTTCTACACCTTTGTTGCTAGTATTTTTCCTGCTCTCTAAATGTGTAATTCTACAACGGTCCAGATGGTCTGGGTCCTGTAAAATGGCATTGCTTTCTTGGTTAAAAGTAGGTAATTCAGAAAGATATATAGCCTGCAGCCTACAATCAAGCCCCATACAGGGACAGCTGTATGTGTGTATTCATTCTGTTTCCTTATATTCATACTGCTTTTTCCGTGAAAGAAATTGCAAGCGAGGGAAGCATTCACTTATAATTTTCTTTTGTTTTGGATACTAAGTGAGGTATTGCTCTATCATTTTTAAAGAGAAATATCAAAAGAAAGCAATCATGAATTTTGGTTTTTTATTTGTTTTTAATTGAAGGATAATTGCTTTACAGTATTGCATTGGTTTCTACCAAACGGCAACATGAATCAGCCACAGGCGTACCCATGTCTCCTCCCACATGAATTTTAAATAAAGGACTTAATGAAACAGGAGGTTTGCAGACCTGGGTTCTCCTGCCTTGTTATAGATACACCCGTTTATTTGGGAAGGAACACACAGACTTAGTAATATTTTGCTTAAAGACAATAGATGTAGCCATAGTCTATTGAGATCTACTCTCCACTGGAAGAAATAATGTTTCTATGCTGCTATTAGAAAGGGCAAGCCCCATGTAAGGAATCTCCCCATGAGTCTCCCTCTCTGCTCATTAAGTATTTGTTAGGCTTCCCTAGTGGCTCAGCCAGTAAAGAATCTGCCTTCAATGCATGATACCCAGGTTCGATCCCTGGGTCAGGGAGATCCCCTGAAGAAGGGAATGGCAACCCATTCCAGTATTCTTGCTTGGTGAGCTATGGTCCATGGGGTCACAAAAGGTTGGACATGACCACATGACTTTCACTTTCACTTCACTTTTATGCGAGTTATCCCATGTTGGGTCCTAATGATCACTGTTTATTTTTCTAAGAGTTCACAAACCATTTTATAATCTGTCCTAGAAATTTTCAGGGGATAAAGATCTACTTTATAATTATAATATCTTCTTTAAAATTAAGTATATTTGCCATGAGTCCCTTTACCATTTACTCTTACTTCTCAAACTTTATGAAATATAAAAATTTAGGTTTCTTTCTGGAGATGCATGCCTAATGCTGATGGTTATTAATCAGCCCTGGAGTTTCTCTAGATTAAAATATACAAAGGCAGCCCTGTTGTGTTAGAAAGATGCCATTCAGAAGAAGTCCTCAGGGCTTCCTTGGGGCTGTGCTCTCTGACTTTGCTTTGGTTCCAAGGTACCTTAGATATGGCCCTCTGCTGCTGCTGCTGCGAAGTCGCTTCAGTCGTGTCCGACTCTGTGCGACCCCAGAGACGGCAGCCCACCAGGCTTCCCCGTCCCTGGGATTCTCCAGGCAAGAACACTGGAGTGGGTTGCCATTTCCTTCTCCAATGCATGAAAGTGAAAAGTGAAAGGGAAGTCGCTCAGTCGTTCCCGACTCTTAGTGACCCCATGTACTGCAGCCTACCAGACTCCTCTGTCCATGGATTTTCCAGGCAAGAGTACTGGAGTGGGGTGCCATTGCCTTCTCCGATATGGCCCCCAGTGTCCTCTAATGACTTCCAGACATTGAACTTGAACTAGCTACTCTCATTGCTTGACAATAACAAAAATTGCTGGCAGTTGCTTGGTGGCCTAATGGCTAGGATTCTGGGCTTTCACTGTCATGGACCCAGTGGCGTGGCCAAAACAAAACAAAACAAAGCAAAACATAAAAGTGCTAACTAATTACTGATTTATATTTCTGCTATTTATCTATAGAGAATATTAAGAATTTTGTCAAAGCTTGATTTTAAAAACTTTTTTTAGTGGCAGTTGGAGAACTCCCATTATAATTGGATCACTGTCATCTTTTATTAAATATGTGAATGCACAATTGTGTGATATGAACATTCACAAAGCAGTCTAATCTGCTCATAGACTCTTTAGTATGTCAGAAAACTCCCTTTTGAAGTCTTTAAAACATAGACTGTCTTTTATAGTCGTGAATATATGATCATCACTCCTAGGTGTTGTTGGGCTAAACTTTGTTCAGTATTTATGTGATTTTTTTAACCAAGTCCTTGATTTTTCTCCCTTCTCCTTGAGTTTATCTTTTTAGCTTCTAGTTTTTATATCTTATTTCTGGGTCTTTGAGCTCTAACACCAAAATCTGTATCTAACTCTAATGATTTGTCCAAGATCCTAGAAGTTCTTTATAAAAAAAAGTTGTAACAGTATAATTGTCAATGAAAACAAGTAGTCTGATTGTTAGTACATGCTGTAAAACGTGATAGCTCAGTCGTTAAAGAATCTGCCTGCAATGCGGGAAACCTGCGTACGATCCTTGGGTTGTGAAGATCCCCTGGAGGAGGTCATGGCAACCCACTCCAGAATTCTTGCCTGGAGAATCCCCATGGAGAAAGGAGCCTGACGGTCTGCAGTTCATGGGGTCTCAAAGAGTTGGACAGGACTGAGTGACTAAGGTCTCCGTGTAAAAAACTCAGCAGTGATTGGTTTTCTTCCTTCTTAGCATTTTGAGAAGAGAGGTGAAATAATAGACAAAATATGTAAAGTGCTTATTATAGAAGATTCTACTTTTGTGAAACAACATAGAGAAATGTAAAAAAGGGAATCTTCCATTATAATTACTGTAACTATGAAGACTTTTCAGTTTATCACATTTAGAATGTAAATTTTTATGACACACATATATTTTACATCCTAAGTAAAATACTTAAATGTAAATAATGTATTGGCCTTGCATTTGAGCCAAGTAGACTAAAACCATTTTATCCACATTTTCTGACTCCTAGGTCTCTCTGAATTAGGGTATGTATGTGCCAGGTATTGACTGGAAAAAAAAGAAAAAAAGGTCCAGCCACATTAAAAAAAATTATATTAGTTGTTACTTTATAATGTAATAGTAGAAGTTTGAGTCAGTTTACAATTAGCTTACTTTTGAATGTTACTTACATATATTTTATTTTGTTCCTAAGTTTTATTATGTTTTTATTACATCTGTTCTTACTGGGTCAACAGTTAATTGGTGCCTCAGTTAACACCATTTGGATTAAGCTTTTCTGAATAGTAATAGAAATTACAAGTAATAATGTCTAAAAAGTATCAGTTATTACAGCAAGCAATTATATAATGACATTTCTAAAGGTCTTTACTTCTCATTTTTGTTGATTTTATTTATTAAGTTCCATGCATTGTACTTCCACAAACTAATCCTAAGACAGTGCTTTAAATTTTTGTGCAGAGCTTTAAAGTTTACAAAAGCAGGTCATATATATTCAATTATTATGTATTGGTATAGACCATAACCACATGAAAATAGATTAGATATATTAGATATGATTAATTCTTAACATTTCTTTAATCTTAATTGTACACATATCAGTTCAATTAAGTTATTTTAGATTATTACTACATACCAAATATTTTAGGTGCTCAAGAAATTGAGTCCACAAAATACTTGTATTTTCAAAGACACATACACTATTATTTCTGTTGAGGGGGAAAACAAGACTCAAACAATAGAGTCCCAGCTTACTTCTACTTGTATAAATCAAGTTATTTAAATGAATGAATTGTGTATGCTGACCTGTTCTACCAATGTGCTACTGGGGATGTATGAAAAAAAGATGTGCATGGTGGTGGAAGTAGAAAGAGGCATAAAGCGTATTGGAAAACTACCAAATGTCCCCTGCAAATGGGCCCTATTCAGAATCAGTAAGCGTATGATGAGTGAAGTGGTTTTGAATATCGCCTTTAGATTCCATGCTGTTACAAGGCCAGCCCTGAACATGGCAACTCTTATTTCCACACACAGTACCTCTTCACTCTCAATTTAACCCCAAAATCTGATGAACCCATTACTCCATACTTGATTTCATGGAACAAGGAGTAGATATAGTTACAAATGATCAATCACAAGCCGTGAACCAAAGCAGCAAGGCATTAACAATTCACACCATTTCGGTCCACTTGCTCAAGCAGAAGATGTGCCAGCATATTTAATGCACAGCTACTTCGTTCAGTTTAAGAAAAGACATGACTCAGGCTGCATTTTCAAAACAGAGGAGACTTCCTAAGACTTCATACTTCCAAGCCCCAATGTCACCATTCACCCACATATCAGCAATTAAATAACCAGGTGTTCCATAAAGGTCACAATGTCTGAATTAAATTTTACGCAGGTAAAACCAATACAACCTATGAAATTCTCTGCCCCCCCAATACATCCCTGTTCTGTTTGATCCTATCATACAAATCAATGTCTCTTACAGCAAGCAGTATTGTAACACTGTAGACCCCACAGGCAATATGCCGTCAGTTTAATAGGATCACTGAAAAACTAAAGCAGCTGTGAAAGATTGCTCTAAGTATAGCAATCGTGTGCTTGTCATTTTGTTCAGTGGAGGAAAAATCCAAATTTGGGTAGGCATTGGTATTTAAGAAAACAACTGCTAAATCTTTTCTCATGAGTACCTTGGGGACAATAAAATTTGACATATAGCATGTAAACAAAAGTACACAGCAGCTGTTGGTTTGGTTTTGTTTGAATAAAAATATACTGATATAAATCATTCAAAGTATGCCCTCCATCATTCAATCTTCCCAGCAGACCATGCTTTTGAGTGGCGTCTTCTGGTTGTTCTTGGACCAGGAGTTTTCCAGCTGTTACATAAAGCTGGATAGGAGCAGTAAAACCCATACATACCTTGGCACTAGCTCAGACTCCCTCCAGGCCTGCTTCCTGGACGGGAAGCTGTCAGTTCTGAGTATCTTTTAAGAACTCACCTTGTATCATACAAAAAAGACTTTTTAGATCAACTTTATTAACAAACATTTTCAATTGAATTAATGGGAAATTTCCAAATGATGTCCTGCTAACAATAGTGAGTGTTTTTGAGAACTGAGATCTGAAATTTCCTGCCAAGTAGCATATAATAGTTTTTCTGTGGGTAAGTATGCTTTGGGCACTGTCTTTTTTTTTTTTCACAGTCTCATGTATTCTGACTGCAATGGGAAACTTACGATTCTGGGTATTTAATTGGCATGAATTTTAATTTTTAATTGGAAGCAAGCTACTAAAGCACTTATTTCCAATGCTTTTTGAAAATATATTGATTGAAAAAAATCCTCTTTTTAGCTTTCTACAGGAGATTCAAATGGAATACGCAAAGTGTCTCTTTAAATGTCAGGTGTTGCTTTTGGAGAGAGACATATATTCCCTAGGTATAAAAATTGACAGGACATTCCAGTCTGTATCTTCATAGTGAGTTCTATTAGGTTTATCTTTAGAGGAATTTTTGGCTCCTTGTCAAAAATTCTTGTACTGTGTCCATCATGAATCCAAATAAGCTCAAGCTTCTTATCTGGGATATATAGGTCCTCTTGAAGGTTGAACAGTTTCGTTTCTCATGAATAGCTTATGAACTCATTGTGTTTGGAGTTCTTAGAAGGAATTACCCTTATTATTTAAAATAGCTATTTTGACCTTAATCTAATATTTTATTGCTCTGTTATTTAAGTTTTATTGTGTGCCTTTTCCCATAGTAGCATGATTAAGGATTTTCCAGGACTTTTAAAATATCCAGCTCTGGTCTTCTCCTGGCTCTGTGTGTGTGTGTGTGTGTGTGTGTGTGTGTGTGTGATGTGTACTCAGTCATGTCCGATCTGTGACCTCATGGACTATAGCCTGCCAGTCTCCTCTGTCCATGGAATTTTCCAAGCAAGAATACTGAAGTGGGTTGCCATTTCCTACTTCAGGGGATCTTCCCGACCCAAGGATTGAACCTGTGTCTCTTGCATCTCTTACATAAGCAGGTGGATTCTTTACCATTGTGCCTCCTGGCTAGTTAATGCTTCATTGCCAAAATTGTATTGTTTTTATTCTATGTTTATTTTCTTCTTTAGTGTTCAAGATCATTTTATAAGAGAGTTTAAAATAAAACTATTGTACATACATTAATTATGCTTTAAAATTCTGGTATATTTGTATTTATCAAATTTTCATTAAATTTTAATTTGGTCACAGAAAGTTACAGATTCTCAATGATTATGTATAGTTGTACTCATGGTCCTAAAAGTTACCTAAAAGACTGCCCACAGTATATCCAAACATGCTATTCATTTATCCAGTAGATAGTTACTGGGTGCTGCTTTTATCAAATTGAAAAACACCATGCCTTCAAACTCCAAAGTTTTTGTGATTTACTGGAGGATGAAGGTAGCGAGTGGAGAATATGAGGACCAATGCAAATCAATAAGGGAAAAATAAAATATAAACAATGATCTGGGAAAGGTAGCGGATAGAACAATTTAACAACTTGGGAAATTTTGCCAGAGGAAATGATAATTCCTATGAGCCTTGGAAAACAAGGATATATTAACAAGTGGGAAAAATGGGGGGAAGAAATGCAAGGGAAATAGAACAGCATGTTGATAGTTATGAAATTAATAGAGCTACTACTTTTAATCATATGATCCATTTACTCATAATACTTAGTACTTGCTGTGAGCAGTGAAGTTACTCCTTTTGACCACATGATCTATTTACCCAACATCTTCAACTCCACACCTATTGAAATTGGATTAATTTCAATTTTCCTATAGTCCTGACTTGAGAATAAATAAAATGGATAAAAATCATCCATATAACTTCACCTTTACAGTGATGGAAATGATCCCAACTGAATGATCACATTTGACTGATTATACTTATTGATAGATTTAAGGAATGATTAATTTCCAAATCATGTATCTAATAAAAATGTTGAGGACTTGTTTAACAGAATTATTGAAATTACAGGAAAGCAAGATTCTGTAAAGGAGCAAAGAGGTTGAACACTTGTAATAAAGGCCTCAAATGTAAGAAGAAATGCTATGTTATTCATTTCTTGCTATGCACACAAATATATATTAAAGAAATACAGGATAATATGAGCCAGCTACCTTCTTGAATGAGGTCATATTTCTGAGTAGAATTTGAAAGAGAAACTCATGGTTTACATACAAAATAATATCCCAGAGTTCATTCCTGGGAAAGACATATTTTTTCATTGAGTATCTATAATGGGCTTTGCTAGCTCATAGCAACATGTAGGATTATGCTCTTTCCAATGTTGAAAAGTGTCTATTGTCCTTTCTAAATCAGTGCCCTTATTTCCTGCACATCTATATGCAATAGTCCTCTTTAATAGAATGAAGTTTTGCTTCAGAAACAGAGAAGGAAGAACTGAACATAAAAGAGTTAAAACCATTGGTTAAGAACAGATATGAGTTTTTGGTATAGACTATTATGAATATCCACTAAAATACATAATAAATAATTCTCATTAAAATCTATGGTTGGGGTTGAAAAGTCAACTTTCTCTTTCTTAAAAAATTAATTATTCTATTATATTTCAAAACTATCATCTTAGGCCAAGTCTTCTTTTTAGGGAGAGTTCTTTTATTTGAACTGATTAATAAGTTTTATTTTTCCAATATATTAGGCTTATTTATACTTCCTTTCTAAGTGCTTAGACATATCATTTTCTTATGTTTTCTGTACCTTCCTAGTTAGTGGAAACATTGTTTGTTCTTGGAGTGTGCTTTGTCTTCCTTTTCAAGAAGATCATCAAAGTTACTAGTTTGCAGCTTCCAAAAAGAAAGAGCCTTCTAATCCTCAGTTCAGAGGCTAACCTTTATTAGCGCTCTTGTGGTTATAATGAGGACCCTGCTTCCAGCAGGGAGATTCTGGAATACTGAACAGATTATTCAACAAGTTCAGAGCAGATTCTGAAGTCCCTTATAAAACCTGCTTGTGAATACTGCTTTCTTTGCTTTGCTATTTCTGGTTTCCATAGTATTCTTAATTACATAAATCATGTGGAGCATGGGAGCGCTTTTCCATCCTATATCAACTCTGACACTGCTTACATTTTGATATAATTTGTATTTTTTCATAAGCTGTACTTTTTTTCTTAAATTCTTATGGAAGGTACAAACCCTGAAAAAAAATGTATAAAGTTTTGTGTTAGAAAATATATTAAATTCTTCTTTGGAATCCTTTGGGCTGACATAAAGAATTTGAAAGTTACTTTGGGAAAAGCATGGATGAATAAAGCTATAAAGACTAGAGAATTTGATAAAGTGTTCTTAGATTTACATCGAAGATTAAATCTTGGATGTAAATCGTTCAAGTTTCTTATTTGCTTTTTGGATTACTTAAAATTGTTTTTCAATTTAACAGCTATTTATGTAATGCCTTTCCATGTACAAAAACTGTACTAGGTTGAATGGGTGCGTCAATTAAAAGTTTACAAATTAAAATTCAACACATAGTAATATATGAATTTGTAGCTAACTGAAAGCTTTGATGATTCTTAAACTGGGTTTCTTTAGGAAAAATTATAAGCCAAATTGAAGAGTTGCAATTCTAAAAATAAGTTTACTTCTCTTTTTATTTCTTTAGTAATACATATGACCTAATATATTTCTTTTAAAGTTTGAGATAACTGTTGTGATCAAACTTATGGAGAAGAGCAATTGCTTCAGGAGGATAATAGTTTTGATATGTGAATTTCAGGAATTAGTTTCTCAGGCTGGTGAGTGAATTTCATGCACACATCTAAAGATTCTAAATAATCATTGGATCATGATTTCTTTTTAACTTTATTTATCGTAATCTTAGAAAATCTTAAACTCTATTTACAACATTTCCTTTAGTGATGAATATGTTAGAAATAATTTAAATTGCACTTTGGTAGAGAGCTGCAGAACTTAGTGCCATAAAAAGCATAACTTTTTTACTAAGAGCAAAAATCAGCAGAATACCAGTAGCAAAGGCCATTTGCATAACTCAGCCACTCTGCAGCTCAGCTGAACCTAATTGTAATTCAATTTCCAGATTGCTATGCTAGGCCTCTCTGCATAAAATATGCAACATATAACATAACCAATGGCACGGACCTATTTTCTTTGCTGGTGATCTATCCAATTTCTTTTCCAGTAGAAGTATGTATTAGAAGAAGGTCGCCAAGCCATATAGTTATTTTGTATGTTTATGTAATGTCACATGTATACACTTAAAGACAAAGTTAAAAAAATGATATCCTTTCATCTTTCTGGATTCTCAAGTGTGCCTAAGATTTTTAAAGTTTCTTTATTTCTGGCATTTCAGTGGGAAATTAAATCTTGAAAAATGTTAGCTAGCTGCCATGTTATTTGCCTATTTTACACTAGAAAGATTTTATAAGCTAATTGGGTGAAAAAATGTATAAACATGTCTGTCAAGTCCATATGGATGTTGTAATACAGGCCCACAAGTAAATATCTTCTATCTGTTTACAAACCGTGTACTGGAATAGCATCCCTAAATCTTTGACCAGCTTATGTCCCAGAAGCTTAAAAACAAAAGGTATGTATGATAAAATGCTTGCTTAAGATTCTCCCTCTTATTTTTAAACAGCCTCACCACTTTGTTTTATGGGTTATTTAAGCGATGGCAGTGAAAAGACTTGAATAGGATGGTTTATCAAGGTGTGGATTATATTTTATGAATAATTCCCAGATGTGATGTTTTAGTTATATAGACTCCTCTCTGGGAAGCTATATACCGAAACAACATGGATCGTACAATTTTATCAGGACAATGCAAGTAGATTTCAGCAAGGTTGGTTCCAACTCATCTGTGATAAATGAGAAGATAAGGCAATCAGTGCACACCATGACACTGTGCAGCTAGTTAGGCACACTTCAGAACTATTCAGGTGTGCTCACAAAGCTTATGAGTCTTGCATGGGGGGCTGTCTCAATATAAATACATCCTTCATGGTGGCCACTAGTAATGCAGGAATTGCCTCTCTAAGACTTAACCCAGGTCAGGTATAAATAATAGATGTTAAGAGTTAGCTCTGGCATTGGGGCTGTGTTCCAGGCAGTGTATTTCGTTTGGGTCAAAAGAATTTATTTTCCCTTATTTTCTCGTATAGTTCCTCTGCTTGAAAAATGCCTGCAAAATTCCATCACACCTTTACGGGGACCAGTTTGGGTCTCTAAGGGAGAAGGTTTCAGCCCCTCAGGAGCTAAGATGTACATCCAAGGAGTTCTTTTGGCCTTGTACCAACGATTAAAATCTGCAAAAAAATATTCTAAACAGGTGAGTCATCCCTCTTGAAAAACTGCTTTATTGTATGATTTAAAATGTACTTGGTTGTATAGAGGCAATGATTGGCATCATGTCATAAAAGAACTGTGACATGTATTTCATGAGCGTAGTGCCCATTAGGGAGCCAAAATGCTTCTTCTGTAATCTCAAAGACAACAATAACGGGGCTAATTGTATCTATCTTTTGGTGTGGGATGTCATATGTGTCATCTTTCCTTGCTGCATACTGCGCAAAACGAAAGCAACTCCTTATGTGGAAATTCTATAGACAGTTACTTTAAATAAGAAAGTGAATAGCTCCTATAGAATTTGAAGTTTTAAATGACCCCCCTTCTGTTTTTTCCAGTATGAAATCATACTTAATGTTGTAGAAGATGGGCTAAAACATAACCAGTCATATTCTGGGAGATGAAATTGGAAATTAACTTCATGTTGAGTAACTTACTTCATTTGTACTTATTTCACTTGTATATTTCCAGACCTGAAAGTATAGAAATAATGTATTTGAAGTAGTTTAAACTAGAGATTTTCGTTTAATTTCTAAATATCTATTTCATAATTGTGAAACAGAAAGAGAAAGATATAGATTGAGAGAGAGAGTGTGTGTGGATGTGTGTGTGTGTGTGTGTGGATGTGTGATGGGAGAAGGGGTATGTGTATGAAAACTTTGAAATTTTTGAAACTACTTAGAAAGACTTTGATTTATCTTAAAGTAGAATTCTATTGTAGAGCTGAATGATTTGTGCTGTTTATAAAATAAAACTCAATTTGACATAATTTTTGAATCTTCTTTGCACTTGGTCTTAAAAAATTAGGCACGCATTTTACCACATTAAATAAGGGATAGGGTTTACACTTCTAACTGGGAGTTTCCAGTTTAGAACTGGGCACATTATCTCAGACCACAGGCTGCTAAAAAATGAATATTTTGAAGGCATCATGCTATTATTCTCTGTATGCAGGGGGAGGGGAGGTGGGAATGGTAGTCGGTCTTAGTGTTCACACAGCACCTCCTGCTGTCTGGTTAGGGGAAGAACAGCTTGTATTGACTGGAAGAAATTCTTGAACTAAGGTATCCAGAACTAGCAAGAGACATCTTCCCGTGAGAAACTTGCATTCTCAAAACATGATTGGTTTCCTAGTTAATTAATGTCAGTGTATCCAGAAAGGGTATTAATAATTATCATAGATAAAGCTGTTTACAATAAGAATATAAAAAATAAAAATACAAACTTATTTTTTAACATTCTTTATTAAGCTAATATCATATATAAAAACTGATATAAAATATATTTTTTAAAACTAAATTATTTTAACAGAAATATTATTTCATTTTTTAAGATACAATAATATACAATAACCACCAATTTAATTACAATCATGTATTTGTTATTAAACAGCTTGATCCTACTGACAGTTTAAAATTATTTAATGTTAAGAAAGCATGAGACAATTCTCCAGTGCCATAAAAGCACCATTTAAATCAAATCGAAAGAAACTTGAACATTTTCTAAGTTTTATTAAAAGTGAGGATGTTAGAGATAAGAAAAAGCTCAGAAAGTAGTTGTGGCATGTTTTTTCTTCCATTGTTCTAAACATTTAAAATTTAAATAGATATGAACAGTTGTACTGGATTGAAGAGGTCTTAGTATTGTGAGAAAATAATGCTTTAAGAATTACTGTTTGATTTTGAAAATTTTTTTGTGATTCAAGATTGGTGAAAAATACATTTTATTAAAATAAATATTAAATGTAAATGTGAAAAAATTAACATTTTTAGCACCTCTAAATGTCTGATCACTTGAAATTGTTTATATCATCAACATTATGACTTTCAACATTATGCCAAATTTAGGAATATTTTAAAAATCTAGGCTCTTTGCCATTTCCAACTAAACCTTTTTACTTTGTTCAGTTGTAAAAACTTAAAGTTTTTCACTCAAATTTTAATGCTTTCACTCAAGTTTTGATATGATACTTGGTTAAGTTTTATTGTATATATACAATTTATGACTTAATTTAGAATTATCTGTAATGCTCATAAAAGTCACTATAGTGGTATCATTATCATGTCATCAGTGGTTATGTTTTAAGCCTGGCAATAGCTTTATTTTTAAGATTTCTTAGCAAATATCCCTCTTAGCATTAGTGAACTTTATCTGAACTGCATTTACTTCATTTGACATTTGAGATAGACCTTTTTATTTAGTTTTATATAAGATTGTGTTTGGTAAAATGGAGATGGATGCTTAATTCCTATTTCCTTAACAAACCTAAGCTTATAAATTATAGAATTATATGACCTCTTGATATCATTTCCATTTATTCCTCTTCTGAGATCATATATAAAAACAACGACATTGTTGTGCCAGGATTCCGTCAAAAGATTGTAGATGTTAAATAGATGTTTTGGAATTCCCCAAGGAAATTTATTTTAAATAAGTTGTGATAATACAGATAGCTTTAAAAGAAAAGTCAGAGCTACTGGTTTTATGTTTACGAACTTATTCACTTTTCAGTTTTTAACTTTAACTTGGGTATTACAAGCATGCAACTGAATTAAGCTCACTACATTAGTATGGTCTTAAAAATATACTGATTTGAGTACATAAACTGAGATATTATAGTTAGGGCAGCATAAAGTCACTTAGTCTTACATTTATCACATTTATTTCCTTAAAAGTGGAAACACTTTAGAAATTGCTCAGAGCTAAGCAGAATCTATTTAATTGGTAATCTTTGAAGTAGCCTAAACGCTTTCCTATGAAATGCAGTTAACACTTTCAGCGACAGGGCCCGTTCCATCTCATTAGCATTCTTGTTATGTAGTGGTGCTGTTGGTGGGGGTGTTGAAGTAGGAATGCCATTGTGTGGAGTTCCAGTGTTTGGGGACAAACACTGCTGTGGAAGGAACGTGTGAAAAGGCCACAGTCCTGTCAGTGAATGAGGAAGGCTGTGCTTTCTGTGTGCTTCAAGCAGGGAAGCTGTCACTCATAGGCCTAACACAGCTAAACAGAGGCCAAAACACAAGCCTGCACTACCTTTTAAAATGATATTAGTGATTTTTAAACATGATCTTCTTTATTTATGATCCTCCATAGAGCTTTTAGTCGCTGTCAGTAAACAAAATATATGTCAGTCTGTTCAGCAGCAGTCGAGGTCTAAAAAAGTCCATGGAACTGAGCCAGGAGGCTATATAAATAATGATTTGGATTGGTTGATCTTAGGTATGAATGTGATTTTTGAGAAATGTATATTTCTGGAAATGTCTTCCCACTTTTGATACTCCTTTGATTTTTTTTTCCCCCAAGCAATAAAATTCCTGGAGACTTTTACATCATGGATGGATAGCACACTTCTTTTAAAATACAGTTTTTAAAGGAGCTCATAAACATAGTTTTAATCATTTAAAGTGACTCACAGTGTAGTTTAACAGGTGTTACAAGTTGTATAGTCATTTCTGAAATTGAGAGAAACACAAAGGAAATGAGTACCTAACTATAATACCTTAACAACCAACATCTTAATTGTGAAGAAAATCATAGTCCCTGTGGTAGTTAAGACATGAAATTTGAAGGAATGTTTAGTACTACTTATTTTCAGCACTTTGGAAAGAAATGATCAACTTTGAAATTGAGTTTTAGCTTGTTTGATAGCTTCATAAAAATAGATAAACAGAAAAAAAATCCTCAAGTGTTTCTTAAAATTTGAGATATGTGTAACTTTGGCAGCATATTGAAAAAATGGCAATTTTTATTATTTATATCTGAAATTGCAAGGAAATGTTTTATTTCTATAATTTTAATTTGAAAATATATAGTTGGGCCATTTTTAATAGATCATTGCTTAATGAAGTTTGTTGAAAACTGTAATTTTCTGCCTGAATGATTTTTTTTGTGTGTGTGTATATGGTCCTTTTTGTTTATTAATTTAAGCTAAGTACTTTTTTGAATGCTGTTATATTCTAATGTGCCATGTTTGATATGTTAGGTTTAAAAATCTTAGACACTAAATTTCTACTTCAAAAATTAGGTTTTATTTTTTAAACTGGAGCTGTACTGTAACTTTATTTTGTGGACATATAATTAGATGAGGAAATGACCATCCAACATCAGCATATATTGGTTTTGTAGTTTAAAACTGAAATGTATTTTATTGTTACATTACACTAACTTCTACCAGAGCACTTACATTTGTTAAAAAAATTCCCAGGTTAATGTTGGTTCACTTTACCCACGCATTTCAGTAAGTTTGATACTTAGATATAAAAGCAATAATAATAAGACTGCAATTCTATTCAGAAAAGATTCAGTTCAAAACATGCTTGAATTGCATTAGTGCTGATTTTGTTTATTGCAAAAAGTATCTTTAAGGAATCTTTTAATTTCCCGTAAAAGAAGTGTTGAGAGTTTGTCTTTTCAGATCTGTGTTGTAGGTTAATTAAAGTCATTTATTGGTCCTAACATTATTGAAGGAAAAACTATTCCTATTTAATTTTCTATATATACTTTTTTTCTTAGTATACCAGCTACTTTTTTTCCCTAGTTTTATTGAGAGATAATTGACATCTAACATTGTATAAGTTTCAGGTATACAATGTGATGATTTTATACACTTATATATATAGTGAAACGATCACCACAGTCGGATTAGTTAACACCTCTCCCACTTCACATAATTAACATATTTGTGTGTGTGTGGTGAGAACATTCAATATCTACTCTCTTAGCAACTTTTCAATATATAGTACAATATTGTTAACCATAGTACATTAGATCTCCATTTATCTATATATTAAAAACTGAGCTCTTTTCTTGATTTACATTGCCTAGAGCAATACCCCAGATATTTCAGTTTTGAACTTCTTGATGTCCTTTGAAACCGTGGAACAAAGTCTATAATATATGAACAAATTTACTATTAAAAACATTAAAATAACGTCATAAATGTTTCAAAATGAGAACTGCTGCTGAGGGTTCTGATAGGTAACTTTTAGACTACTAGCTTGTCTGCAGATGTGAGTGTTGATTTTTCCCCCCTGAAACCAAGCTGCATTCTAGTTACTTGAAGTATTTTAAGAACCTTAAATGTGTGTCTTTTTCTAAGTGTCATGCTTTGAGCAGGCCTAACATCAGTTAAATGAAGTGAAAATTGCATTCTTGTCTTGATAGAGATGAAAATGGATTTCTGGTCATGAAATAGATGTAGTTGTCACTTTTTAAAAAAGGTGTCAGCAGTTTGCTTCAGCAAGTAAGGTGCCAATTCAGTATGGCAGTAAACTTGTGATCTGAGCAATCAATAAAATGCTTCAATAACTTCTGCTTCATTACACTTATAATAAGCGGCTATAGATCCATGGCACATAAAATGTTGATAAAGAAAGTATGTGGGGACCGACGGTGACAATGTTCTTGGAAGTACAGTAGGTGCAATATTGCCATCTAGAGTTTGTGCGCAGGTAATTATTGCAGAGAGGGTGGGGACTGACAATAGCATAAATCAAGAAAGGATAGTGAATCCTTTTTTTTCATCCTTTATCCGTGACACATTTATTTTCATGAAACATTTCATTTGATTCCCCCGAAAACTGTTCAGTTCAGGAAAATTTTTTTCAAATCTATATTTTTCTCTAATTGTCTTAGAATTATACTACCAAATGTCAAATACATATCTGTGGCTCAAAATTGAACTTTTTTTTTTTTACTGTGAAAACTCTATATTAAATAATTTTCTTTGGAAAAAATTAAAGATTTTTCCTTTTATAAGATAATTCAATTATGTGAAAGCAACTTTATTGACATCTCAGTTGAGTACCTTTCAATTAAAAATATTATCTTTATTAACAGTAAACACTCCTTAAAAAATTGAGACCCAACTTAGTTAAAATTGGAATTTAACATAACTATATTAAAAAACTGTATAAGAAAATAAACTTACCTGCTTGAACATTTTAATTAACTGTAAGTTTCATTTGGGGATTGTTTAAAATATGTCTTCATCTTTAAATAAGCACTTTAAAAAGTATTAGTTATCACTTTATTTTTCTTATTAATTAAAAAATTATTTAATTTTATAATATTTTTTGAATGAGCTAATTTGAAAAATACATTTTTCACCTAAGCATTACTGAGATTTTCTCCCTCTAAACTGGTTACTGAGAATGCCTGCTTCATAACAGAAACATTTTTTGAGTCTGCATTTAAGTGCTTATGATGCTTAGTATAAACTTAATATAGTATTAAAAGGCTTCCCTGATAGCTCAATTGGTAAAGAATCTGCCTGCAGTGCAGGAGACCCCAGTTCAGTTCCTGGGTTGGGAAGATCCTCTGGAGAAGGGAAAGGCTACCCACTCCAGTATTCTGGCCTGGGTTGCAAAGAGTCAGACACGACGGAGCGACTTTCACTTTCATTTTCAATATAGTATTGATGACTTAATAAGGGAAGTTAATCTGGAAAAATTATTCTCCCATTTATCTATTTTTTAATTTGTATAGATAACTTGTATAAGCTTATTGACCTCGACCATCAGATTTCCATGAGGAAAGTAATTTGACATTAATATATTATTACTGCATTTTTTAGATATTATACTATTTAGATATTTTCTGTTCTCATGTATCTATGTATGGTTGACTTCTAGAATTGTAAAAAATAAAAGTGATTGTAACATTAATTTATTTCCCTTTTATGATGAAAGTTTTATCCTCAAACATCCTAATATTTAATTTTCTCTACTTATATTTAAGTTAAAACCAACTCCTTATGATGAACTCTATTTTGGGATTTTACTCATACTGAATAGAAAATATTGCATCTTAAAACCTCCAAATAATAGCATTGTTCTGGTAAATTAAGTGAGAGGAAACCTGCCAAATTTTCTTTAAATTACTCAACCACCTACAGGTATTACTGCCTATGACTCTTTTGAAATGAGAATAAATTTTACAGAGTTACAGCAGCAAAGTGGAAGAGTGTGTTTGATAGATTCCCTGAACAGTTTCAACACCCACAGGTATTATTTGTAAGAAAACAATCATGCCGAGTCTTCAGCTGGTTAGAGAGGGCACAGCATTCTATCTTCACCTGACATCCTATCTGTTCCGTTAGCATCCTGGGCCGCCTGCCTGCCACCCCCTCCTCCTGGAACAATAATGCTCACTGAGAGGTTTGTGTGAATGGACAAGAATATGAATTCTTTTTCCTTGAAGAACTAAGGCATATTCTTAGGGGAGAGGAAAACCAACTATCTTAAGGATTGACTAGTATTTCCTATTTTCTATTAAAACCCATCAATGTTGTGAGTGATTGATAGTTTAAGTCTTTGATTATTAAGTCTGACTACTGATTGATAAAAAGGAGACTCTTAAGTGTAAGCATGTTGGAAATAGTTGCTTTGCTTTATTTTATTAAGAGACATGTAATGGTTTTCTCTCACCTGATGTTAATAGTGTAGCTTGAATAAACCTCATTCCTAACACATATTACTGATTTTTAAATAACATAATTCATTATTTGTTTATATTTTATACATGTAACAGCAGCTGAAAATGAGTATAACATGAATTTATTATTCTCTTCAGTCAAATTTTCTCATTAACTCTGTCATAAAATCAGTTTTACATAATTTCCTAAAAAAAAAAAATAGTATCCTGTTACATTTAAAAAGGATTTCAAGTTCCTAAACAAAGCCAATCAGGAATGGAAAAAGAATAGAGCAAGACTCCATTCATCAACACGTAATATATATCACTAGGAAATACATGTTGAAAGTATCAGAGAACAGAGTGATAGCATCAATAAAAGGCTCTCGAAGGGTCCTAGTGTTCAGGCTTCTGCAAGCCACAGGTGAGTTATATCTTCCAGAGCTGTACTGCCACCTGTCCTCATGTTACCATAACGACATCTTCACTGAAAATTCTATTGGACAGTTCTGTGGTTGGAGGAAGAAATTCACCCTAGATATCCTAATTATACTTCTGACATTGGTTTCCATATTTCATGACTAACAAAATAACAAAGAATCTTTTAACATGATCTGGTTTTAATTCAGTATTAGGTAGACAAGGTAATCAAGTTTTCACAAAACAAAATTGTGAAACACACACACACACACACGCACGCACACACGCACTCTCCTAGATCACAGTCTATTCACCATCTAACCACCAGATGGACATCTTTAGGGCTTTCAGTGTCTCTTAGGATCCTTATGATTCTGACAGCCACTGAATTAATCCTGTTTGGTGAGAAAAGATTACCTTTCTTCCCCTATGCACCCCTGCCCCTCAAAAATAGAGAGCCAAAGAAGGCAAACTCAAATGATAAAGTATTGAATACTTATGTGCTCAGTCTGTTAGTCAGTGTTGAAGATACAGGAAAACTATCCCAGATCTTGCCCTACAGTTCAGTTCAGTTCCTAGTCGTGTCCGACTCTTTGTGACCACATGGACTACAGCATGCCAGGCTTCCCTGTCCATCACCAACTCCTGGAGCTTACTGAAACTCATGTCCATTGAGTCAGTGATGCCGTCCAACCACCTCATCCTCTGTCATCCCCTTCTCCTCCTGCCTTCAATCTTTTCCAGCATCAGGGTCTTTTCCAATGAGTCGGTTCTTTGCATCAGGTGGCCAAAGTATTGGAGTTTCAGATTCAACATCAGTCCTTCCAATGAATATTCAGCACTGATTTCCTTTAGGACGGACTGGTTGGATCTCCTTGCAGTCCAAGGGACTCTCAAGAGTCTTCTCCAACATCACAGTTCAAAGAATCAATTCTCTAGCGCTTACCTTTCTTTATAGTCCAAATCTCACATCCATACATAACTACTGGAAAAGCCATAGCTTTGACTAGATGGACCTTTATTGGCAAAGTAATGTGTCTGCTTTTTAATATGTTATCTAGGTAGGTCATAGCTTTTCTTCCAAGTAGCAAGCATCTTTTAATTTCATGGCTGCAATCACCATCTGCAGTGATTTTGGAGCCCCCCAAAATAAAATCTCTCACTGTTTCCATTGTTTTCCCATCTGTTTGCCATGAAGTGATGGAACAGATGCCATGATCTTAGTTTACTGAATGTTGAGTTTTAAGCCAGCTTTTTCAGTCTCCTCTTACACTTTCATCAAGAGGCTCTTTGGTTCTTTGCTTTCTGCCATAAGGGTGATGTCATCTGCATATCTGAGGTTATTGATATTTCTCCCTGCAGTCTTGATTTCAGCTTGTGCTTCATCCAGTCCAGCGTTTCTCATGCTGTACACTGCATATAAGTTAAATAAGCAGGGTGACAGTATATAGCCTTGATGTACTCCTTTCCCAATTTGGAACCATTCTGTTGTTCCATGTCCAGTTCTAACTGTTGCTTCTTGACCTGCATACAGATTTTTCAGGAGGCACGTCAGGTGGTCTGATATTCCCATCTTTTAAAAAATTTTCCACAGTTGTTGTGATCCACACAGTCAAAGGCTTTGGCATAGTCAATAAAGCAGAAGTAGATGTTTTTCTGGAACTCTTTTGCTTTTTTGATGATCCAGCGGATGTTGGCAATTTGATCTCTGGTTCGTTTTCCTTTTCTAAATCCAGCTTGAACATCTGAAAGTTCACGGTTCATGTATTGCTGAAGCCTGGCTTGGAGAATTTTGAGCATTACTTTGCTAGCATGTGAGATGAGTGCAATTGTGCGGTAGTTTGAGCATTCTTTGACATTGCCTTTCTTTGGGATTGGAGTTAAACTGACCTTTTCCAGTCCTGTGGTCACTGTTGAGTTTTCCAAATTTGCTGGCATATTGAGTTCAGCACTTTCACAGCATCATCTTTCAGGATTTGAAATAGCTCAACTGGAATTCCATCACCTCCACTAGCTTTGTTCATAGTGATGCTTTCTAAGGCCCACTTGACTTCACATTCCAGGATGTCTGGCTCTAGGTGAGTGATCACACCATCATGATTATCTGGTTTGAAGATCTTTTTTGTATAGTTCTTCTGTGTATTCTTGCCACTTCTTCTTAATATCTTCTGCTTCTGGTAGATCCATATCATTTCTGTCCTTTGTTGTGCCCATCTTTGCATGAAATGTTCCCTTGCTCTTAGGAAGCTTCTTTTCTTGTTTTGGAGATAAAACATACCCACATGAAGCCATTAGGAAATATAGTTAATAAGTACATAATTAAGTGCTCAAAATATATGGTACAGATTCTATTAAATGTTATATGGGAACTTAAATAAAAGAAGAGTAAAAAATTGCAATAAAAACATATTAAGGTTGAAATGAACTTTGGAGGTCATATAGTTCAGTCCTCCCATTTTATAGATAATAGTGAGTGACATAAATTAATACTATATTATTGTTGTGAGAATTAAATAGTTATTGTATATAAAACTCTTAACACAGCTCCTAAGATACAGTAAGTGGTCAGTAGTTGTTAGCTATCATCATCATCATCTTCATTATGAATTTTTGTGCTTTCTTGAGGTATGACTGACAAAATTTTAAGATATTTAAAGTGTACATTGTGTTGATTTGATACATGTATTCATTGTGAAAGAATTCTTACCATTAAGTTATCATGTACAGCACCATATATATATATATGTATATATGTGAGAACATTTAAGGTCTACTCTAGCAAATTTCAGTTATATAATACAGTGTTCTCAACTATTTCACCATGTTTTGCATTAGATCCTTGGACCTTATTCACATTATTGCTGAAAGTTTGTACCCTCTTACCAACCTCTCCCTATTTTCCCCATCCCTGGCAACCACACTTCCATTCTATGAGTTTGATTTTTTCTTTTTAGATGTTGCATAAAAGTGATGGGCTTCCCAGATGGTGCTAGTGGTAATGAACCCACCTCCCAATGCAGGAGACATAGGAGATGTAGGTTTGACCCCTGGTTGGGGAAGATCTGCTGGAGAAAGGAATGGCAACTCACTCCAGTATTCTTGCCTGGTGAACCCTACGAACAGAGCTTGGTGGGCTATAGTCCATGGGGTCGCAAAGAGTCAGACACGACTGAAGCGACTTAGCACGCAGGTGTAAGTGATAATTTTATTATTAATGTTATAGATAAGGCAATTGAGGTAAAGTTGTAATGGGAATAGAACTCCACTTTTACTTTAGAGGTAAGTTATGCTTCATTAACTGAAATATGGGAAGGGTTTAAAAAGAGACTCTTTCAGGCAATAGGATGAAGTTGGAAGTAAGATATTATTTTCACATGTTATAATTGATATGAAAAAGGTTATTGGTGACTTTGAAAGATGATGAAACCTTGGAGAGAACAGGATTAAAGAAAAAATTGATGTTGAAGAAATAAGGGCAGTGGGTATAGATAAGGCCTCTTCACAGTGGGTATAGATAAGAAGTTGAGAGTGGTCCATATTTTTTTGAAGCCCACAGTATATTAAATAATTAAGAAATGTCAAAACAAGGTTTTAAATCCACTGAATATATAGTTCTACATAATTACACTTAAAATTAACTCTATCAACAACTTCTCCCTAATAAGATATAATTGTTCTATTTTTATAATACAAGATTCATAAAAATATTAATTCATAATCTGTATAGGTAGCTTGGTCTGGTGATGGGACAGAAGTTTCATAACATCTGAGCTGTCTTCTTTGGTTGATTATGTCATGATACCTTTTTGTATGTATATCTTTTCATGTTGATGTATGGCAAAACCAATACAATATTGTAAAGTAATTAATCTCAAATTAAAATAAATAAATTTATGTTTAAAAAAAAGAAAAGTAAGGAAAAAGGTTAAATTTGGGGCCCATTTTGATTGTAAGACTGAGGTCAAAAGCCTTCCTCAACCTCAGGCTTGAAGCATCTGAGATCCTGGAGTGGTTGAGGACTGTGAGTGGAGAATGAAAGTCACTTAGTTTGAAAACCATATGCTAGAGTTTACCCATGTTTCAAGAAAGCAAGTTTATACTCACCCTAGACAAGGTATGGAAAAAGTTTTTAAAAATTTTTGTTTAAATCTGATTTGACCTTTCACACAAGGTACTACTCATGGTGGTCAGAGAAAGCAAAAAACTAAATTTGATTGAGCCCAAATAATTTAACGAATTCTTTTAGGTAACGCCCAGCCTTTTGGATGAAGAGGCTCAGATGCTCATTTTCTTCCCTCTGGGTTTATAGAGGTGGAGAGAGGTTAAGTAACTGGGGTTGTTCCTTTGCAGGTACGCATAGACTAAAAGGGGTGGTTAAGGAATGAATGACGAGCTTCTCAACTTTCATATATACTTTGTAATAAAATGATCCTACCTAAGAACATGCCTGCAGTGGAGGTACATGCCATTTCTCTTTTCACATCTTCCATCATTTTTAGGCAAATACACCTTTCCCTTATCCTGAATCTATTGTGGTGCTTCATCCCAGAGTGCAGAAACTTCCAGGCCGTCAAACAGAGGGCTGTTTTGAAATATTGGTGCCATAAACTTCTTGTAGGGTTCTGAACCTTTCCTTGTTATAAATGTGTTTCTGTTAAGGAAGAAAAGGGACAGAAATATAAAGTTGATGAGAAAAGGGTACAGGTAACCTTTTGATTGTCAGAGAAGAGCTTTCCCATGTTGATGTATGGCAAAACCAAAACAATATTGTAAAGTAATTAGCCTCCAATTAAAATAAATAAATATAAATTAAAAAAAAGAAAATGGTTGACATAAAACTGTTCTGGTATTTAGTCTTGTTGGACAGATTTAAAAGAAAAATTGAACTGTTCTAATTAGTAATACCAATACTTAAAACATGCCAGAAAATGCATCTTTCATCACTGTTTTTAAGCTAATGATAAAAAAATTTTAATGTTGACATAAAATGTTGGTGCACAGTTTTCTAAGTGAGGGGTATATAGTTTTCTAAATTCTTTTAGACAGTTTGTGAGCTAAATATTAATGTTTTGGAGTCCTGATAGTGCCGGGGAGGGAGGTTGTTTGAGCCATGTGGTGCCCACTGCTGAGGTATCACTGGTCTTGTCTGTGACTGAGGTTTGAAGCAGATATAAGTCCTAAACTATTGGCTGCTCTTTGTTGGGTCGGGAGTACTCCCGGGAAGCTTTAGCTTTAGCTCGGCTTTCCCTGAGTTTCTATCACATTCTCCATCTTGCCTATGGCCTAAGTAGGTCACCCTGCAGCCTCCGCAGTGTAGTCACTGTGGACATTTGTGGCCCTTCTGGCTTACAGTTGTGCTACCTTTTGGTTGGTCTGGGGCCATGTGAGAATTTGTAGGTCTTATCTAAACCCCTACTGAAAACAGCTCACAAAAGCTAGATTGTAGCCTATTTTCTGCTTCTTACACACTATTCCACTTCATTTACTCTGTGACTCCATACCCACTTCCACCTAAGGTTGGGGAAGAGGGCAGTCTCAATAAAGACCACTCCCAGAATATCAAATGAGAATCCAGATGGGGCCTTTTGTCCTAGCCTGCTCCTCAATTTATCTAACACACATGCCCCTCTTTGGGCTAAAGCTGGGAGATAGCAGACCATAGTTTAAAAGAGTCATTCTGTAATACAGTTCAATGTTACATACATACCCATCCACATATGTATATAACATGAGAGTTTTTAAGAATAAGATTTCATCATACTACTTGTAAGGCACTAACAACTGGCTTAGACTAACTCAATTGAATTCACAGTCCCTGACATATAGTTTCAGGGTTATATTTCATCCTATATACCTTCAGTTCAGTTCAGTTCAGTCACTCAGTCGTGTCTGGCTCTGCTACACCATAGATTGCAGCACACCAGGCTTCGCTGTCCATCACCAACTCCTGCAGATTGCTCAGACTCATGTCCATTGAGTTGGTGATGCCATCCAACCATCTCATCCTCTGTCATCCACTTCTCCTCCTGCCTTCAATCTTTCCCAGTATCAGGGTCTTTTCCAATGAGTCAGTTCTTTGCATCAGGTGGCCAAAGTATTGAAGTTTCAGCTTCAGCATTAGTCCTTCCAATGAATATTCAGGACTGATTTCCTTTAGGATGGACTGGTTGGCTCTCCTTGCTGTCCAAGGAACTCTCAAGAGTCTTTTCCAACACCACAGTTCAAGAGCATCAATTCCTCGGTGCTCAGTCTTCTTTATGGTCCAACTCTCACATCCATATATGACTACTGGAAAACCATACCTTTGACTATATGGACCTTTGTCAGCAAAGTAATGTCTCTGCTTTTTAATATACCTTAACACAGCTTTTTACTTAAATTTTTTCTAATTGACATATAGTTCAATTACAATATTGTGTTAGTTTCAGCTGTACAGCAAAGTAATTCAGTTATATATATTTATTATTTTTCAGACAATTTTTATTATAGATTATTATAGGATACTGAATATAGTGCACTGTGTTATATAGTAAATCCTTGTTGTCTGTTTTATGTATTTTATACCTATTAATCCCATACTTCTAATTTAACACTTTTCCCTCTCCCTTTCCCTTTTGATAACCTATTTCTATGTTTGTAGGTCTGTTTATATTTTTAATGTGGCTTTTAAAATTTAAACATTTCCCCTACATGAAATTTGGTAGATCCAGCTAAGGCAATTCTTGGAAGGAAATCTGTAGCATTACAATATTTGTATTAAAATGTCTAAAAACAATGATCTAAGTTTTCACTGTAGAAAAGGAAGACAGTTATGCCCTACAAAAGCAGAAAAGGGAATTAATAAAGAAAAAAATCAATGAAGCAAAAAATAGGACCAAAAATAAAAAATCAAGTGAATCAAAAGTTATTTTTTTTTAATATCAATAACATTGATATTTTGTCAGTTTAAATGGTCACTGTTGTTTCTTGAATTTGTTGCCTTTCTTCTGAGTTCCTTTTTTCCTCCTTCTGAAGTTTAACCCATCTTGAGTCTTCTTGAATATTCACCCTTCACTATCCAGGAATGCTTCCGTCACCTCTGCCTAGCTCACAATTCCAGCGCAGAGCTGTCCTGCAAGGTTGCTGGGTGCTCCTATCTAGTGCTCTGTGCACAGTAAGTATCCGGTCACAGAAGCAATAAGTGGCTGGCTCAGTTCTGAGAAATCGAACTCTGTGCTCCCCCTTCACTCAGTAGTTCCAGGGGTCTCTGTAAATCCATTGGTCCTATCAGTAGATCTGCAGATTTCTTCAGCCTCCTCCCCTGAGCTATACCAAGGTTCAGATGATTGGGAACCCCATCTTTGTGTTCACACAGTGAACTAGCTCCCAGCCCCTATTTCAAATAGAGCCTTTTTAGTCCTCATAATAGTTAAAGAAGCTGCCTGCCAATGAAGGAGACCCAATAGACATGGGTGGGTTCAATCTCTGGGCTGGGAAGATCCCCTGGAGTAGGAAATGACAATCCGTTCCAGTCTTCTTGCCTGGAAAATTCCATGGACAGAGGAGCTTGGCGGGTTACAGTCCATGGGGTCGCAAAGAGTTGGACATGACTGAGCACACACATACACAATACTTGGGTAGGCTCTAAGGATTACTTTTGACTAGGAGCCCAGCAGGCCTGTAACTTTAGTTCTGCTCATAGTTTGTACTTCTGTTTTACCTCTGGTCCCTAGTGATATTAAAAATATTTAATAGCCTAGTACATCCCAGGATACAATCACAATATATGCCAGCTTGGAAAAAAAGGAAGAAAGGGAGAAGAAGGGAAGGAGGGAGGAAAAAGAATAAATGAGGTCTGTATAATTTTAGTTCTTTGAAAAATTTTGAAATTTGTTTTATGGCTTAGAATGTGCTCTAAATAAATGTGCCAGTAGAATGCTCTACTTTGTTGGTTGCAAGTGATCTATAAATGTCAATTTGCTCATGTCGCTTGATAGCGTTGTTCAGATCTTCTATTATCTTTACTGTAATTTTGGATTTATTTCTCCTTTCAGTTCTATCAGTGTTTTCTACATATACTTTAAAGCTTTGTTAGTGGAACCATATACATCTAGGATTGTTATATTTTCATCATGAACTGACTTTTAATAATCATTATGCAGTGTACGTCTTTAGTCCTGTTAATACTTTTTTGTTTTGAAGTCTACTTTGTTTTATATAGTGTGTTTAATATAGTTACTCCTATATTCTTTTCATTAGTGTTATCAGGAGATAGTATTTTCTATCCATTTACTTTTAATATATCTGTATCTTTATAGGTAAAGTGTTTCTTATGGAAATAATTTGGGTCTTGCTTTTCCTCCCAATCTTATAGTTTCTTACTTTTTATTTTGAATGTTTAAACCATTTATATTTAATATTATTATTGATATGATTGAGTTTAACTTTTCATTTGTGTTATATTTGTCTCATTTGCTCTTTGTTCCTTTTATCTTTTCTACTAACCTCTTTTAAATTAAAGTGTTCTTTTAATGATTTCATTTTGTCTCTACCATGGGTTTATTAGCTGAATATCTTTGTTTAATTTTTGTGTATGAGTGTAGTTGTTGTTCCAGGATTTACAGTATACATATTTAGCTTTTCATAGTCTGCCTTTGAATAATATTTACTTTATTACAAGAGAAGAAATATATATCATGTATTTCCATTTATCTCTTCTATTCTTTGTGCTACTATTGTTATATATCTTGCTACACGTGTTAAACTCAGAAAATATTGTTATTTTTTATTTAAACACTTATGTTTTAAAGAGACTAAAGTGAGAATTAGTAACTAAACCACCACCACCAAAGTGAGAATCAGATCAGATCAGATCAGTCGCTCGGTCGTGTCCGACTCTTTGCGACCCCATGTATCGCAGCACGCCAGGCCTCCCTGTCCATCACCAACTCCCGGAGTTCACTCAGACTCATGTCCATTGAGTCAGTGATGCCATCCAGCCATCTCATCCTCTGTCGTCCCCTTCTCCTCCTGCCCCCAATCCCTCCCAGCATCAGAGTCTTTTCCAATGAGTCAACTCTTCACGTGAGGTGGCCAAAGTACTGGAGTTTCAGCTTTAGCATCATTCCTTCCAAAGAAATCCCAGGGCTGATCTCCTTTAGAATGGACTGTTTGGATCTCCTTGCAGTCCAAGGGATTCTCAAGAGTCTTCTCCAACACCACAGTTCAAAAGCATCAATTCTTCGGTGCTCAGCTTTCTTCACAGTCCAACTCTCACATCCATACATGACCACAGGAAAAACCATAGCCTTGACTAGACGAACCTTTGTTGGCAAAGTAATGTCTCTGCTTTTGAATATGCTATCTAGGTTGGTCATAACTTTCCTTCCAAGGAGTAAGCGTCTTTTAATTTCATGGCAGCAGTCACCATCTGCAGTGATTTTGGAGCCCAGAAAAATAAAGTCTGACGCTCTTTCCACTGTTTCCCCATCTCTTTCCCATGAAGTGATGGGACCAGATGCCATGATCTTCGTTTTCTGAATGTTGAGCTTTAAGCCAACTTTTTCACTCTCCACTTTCACCTTCATCAAGAGGCTTTTGAGTTCCTCTTCACTTTCTGCCATAAGGGTGGTGTCATCTGCATATCTGAGGTTATTGATATTTCTCCCGGCAATCTTGATTCCAGCTTGTGCTTCTTCCAATCCAGTGTTTCTCATGATGTACTCTGCATATAAGTTAAATAAACAGGGTGACAATATACAGCCTTGACGTACTCCTTTTCCTATTTGGAACCAGTCTGTTGTTCCATGTCCAGTTCTAACTGTTGCTTCCTGACCTGCATACAAATTTCTCAAGAGGCAGATCAGGTGGTCTGGTATTCCCATCTCTTTCAGAATTTTCCACAGTTTATTGTGATCCACACAGTCAAAGGCTTTGGCATAGTCAATAAAGCAGAAGTAGATGTTTTTCTGGAACTCTCTCGCTTTTTCCATGATCCAGCGGATGTTGGCAATTTGATCTCTGGTTCCTCTGCCTTTTCTAAAACCAGCTTGAACATCAGGAAGTTCACAGTTCACGCATTGCTGAAGCCTGGCTTGGAGAATTTTGAGCATTACTTTACTAGCGTGTGAGATGAGTGCAATTGTGCGGTAGTTTGAGCATTCTTTGGCATTGCCTTTCTTTGGGATTGGAAAGAAAACTGACCTTTTCCAGTCCTGTGGCCACTGCTGAGTTTTCCAAATGTGCTGGCGTATTGAGTGCAGCACTTTCACAGCATTATCTCTCAGGATTTGAAATAGCTCCACTGGAATTCCATCACCTCCACTAGCTTTGTTTGTAGTGATGCTTTCTTAGGCCCACTTGACTTCACATTCCAGGGTGTCTGGCTCTACATGAGTGATCACAGCATCGTGATTATCTTGGTCGTGAAGATCTTTTTTGTACAGTTCTTCTGTGTATTCTTGCCACCTCTTCTTAATATCTTCTGCTTCTGTTAGGTCCATACCATTTCTGTCCTTTATCAAGCCCATCTTTGCATGAAATGTTCCTTTGGTATCTCTGTTTTTCTTGAAGAGATCTCTAGGCTTTCCCATTCTGTTGTTTTCCTCTATTTCTTTGCATTGATCGCTGAAGAAGGCTTTCTTATCTCTTCTTGCTATTCTTTGGAACTCTGCATTCAGATGTTTATATCTTTCCTTTTCTCCTTTGCTTTTCGCTTCTCTTCTTTTCACAGCTATTTGTAAGGCTGCCCCAGACAGCCATTTTGCTTTATTGCATTTCTTTTCCATGGTAATGGTCTTGATCCCTGTCTCCTGTATAATGTCACGGACCTCATTCCATAGCTCATGAGGCACTCTAGCTATCAGATCTAAGCCCTTAAATCTATTTCTCACTTCCACTGTATAATCATAAGGGATTTGATTTAGGTCATACCTGAATGGTCTAGTGGTTTTCCCTACTTTCTTCAATTTCATTCTGAATTTGGCAATAAGGAGTTCATGGTCTGAACCACAGTCAGCTCCTGGTCTTGTTTTTGCTGACTGTATAGAGCTTCTCCATCTTTGGCTGCAAAGAATATAATCAATCTGATTTCGGTGTTGACCATCTGGTGATGTCCATGTATAGTCTTCTCTTGTGTTGTTGGAAGAGGGTGTTTGTTATGACCAGTACATTTTCTTGGCAAAACTCTGTCAGTCTTTGCCCTGCTTCATTCCGTATTCCACAGCCAAATTTGCCTGTTACTCCAGGTGTTTCTTGACTTCCTACTTTTGCATTCCAGTCACCTATAATGAAAAGGACATCTTTTTTGGGTGTTAGTTCTAAAAGGTCTTGTAGGTCTTCATAAAACCATGCAACTTCAGCTTCTTCAGCGTTACTGGTTGGGGCATAAACTTGGATTACTGTGATAGTGAATGGTTTGCCTTGGAAACGAACAGAGATCATTCTGTCGTTTTTGAGATTGCATCCAAGTACTGCATTTCGGACTCTTTTGCTGACCATGATGGCTACTCCATTTCTTCTGAGGGATTCCTGCCCGCAGTAGTAGATATAATGGTCATCTGAGTTAAATTCACCCATTCCAGTCCATTTTAGTTCGCTGATTCCTAGAATGTCGACATGAGAATAAATGTCTTTTATTTATCTATGTACTTAATGGATTTTGACACTCCTTGTGTGTGTTAGTCGCTCAGTTGTGTCTGACCGTTTGTGACCCCGTGGACTGTAGCCTGCCAGGCTCCCTCAGTCCATGGGATTATTTCAGGCAAGGGTATGGAGTGGGTTGCCATTTCCTTCTCCAGGAGATCTACCGAACCCAGGGATCGAACCCAGGTCTCCCCCGTTGCAGGAAGACTCTTTACCATCTGAGTCACCAGGGAAACTGATACTCTTTATCCCTTAACAAATCCAAGTGTCCACTTTGTTTTTCTTTTGCTCTAAGAGCTTCCTTAAATATTCATTTGGTTAATGATTTTTTTGTTTTTGGTTTGAGAAAGTCTTGGTTTTATCCTCCTTGTTGAAATATATTTTCATTGAGTATGGAATTCTAGGTAGGTTTTTTTGTTTTTTGTTTGCTTAAAAGTGTTGCTCCATTGTATTCTGGCTATATGAGTTTCTGATGCTACATTAGACATTATTCTTATGTGAGTTTTCCTTTCATAATAAGATTTTTTTCCTGCTGCTTTTATGATTTTATAGTTCTTTTTTTTTTTTTAACAATTTGATCATGTTATATCTTTTGTGTTTTTGTTGGAGTGGGGGAAGGTTTATCTGCTTGAGATTGTTGTTGGATCTGTTGGGTTCTATTATTTATTAAAATTTTGGCCTTTATTTCTTCAGGTGGTTTTTCTGTTCCTAATTCTTTCTCCTTTTTTTGTAGACTCTAGTTACTCAGCTGAAAAAAACTGATGTGTCTTTTTCCCCTAGTCCTTTCTCTCTCTTTTTTTTTTAAAGTTTGAATTATTTCTGGGGAACCGTGAAGCTGATCTAGGAAACAAATCACTTCTGATTCATGAGAAACCATTAGAGAAGAAAGATGAAGCTACAATACTTTGCCTGAAATTTAAGCATTTAGTTTCAGAATTTCAAATATAAGAGGAAATTATATTCCAAATATAAACACCATCTTTCCATTTGTATTCTTCTGTGTGGTTTTATAAATCTTCTATTATCAAGACTCTCTGTACAGTTCAAATTTTTTTCTTTTCATTCCCTAATACCAGAATCTCTTCTTAAGTCAAGTCATTGTCACCACAGTTCAGCAATCATGCCATAGTCCTTCCTAGCTTTGTTTCCCATTCTCTTATATGGGATGGAAATGGTGATCTAATTTTTCCTTATTTTAAAACAATGAAATCTTTCAAATATGAAAGATTAATATGAACATTTGTATAACCAAATGTTTCTTTGTATTTTATTTTTAGGAAATAAAGCATAAATACAGAATTTCCCTTCCCTTTGCCTCCTTTCCAGATATAATTAGTATCCTGAATTTCTAGAGATGTTTTATATGATTATACATGCATGTAGTCTCTATATATAAATATATATTTATATAGAGTTTTATATATATACATATATATATCTCTAACCAGGTAAAACTTTTACATTTTTTCATTCTTTGTATAAATAGTGTATTATATATATTACTCTGTACTTGCAACATTTTATTTGTGACTTGTATTCATGCTGATATAGAAAGCTGTTATGCATCAATTTCTGTTATGCATATAAACAATCTACTTATCTGACTTGTTGACACAGTTTGTATCCAGATTGTTGTAAAGAATGCTCCTACAAACATTTGTGTATATTACTCTGTATGCACATGTATTAAGATTTCTGCGGAGTATATATCTGAAAGCAAAACTCTGAAAAGAGTATGCACATTTTTGTGGGTTATTATCTGTTTTTTTATTTTATAAAACTATTATGTCACTTTATACTTTAATCAGCAGTTTATACAATTCCTATTTCTCTTTCCCACAGAAGCATACCTTCTGTGACTTATTTACCCAGTAATAGTTAATGATACTTTTGAGAAATGCTAAGGAGGTCTATTATGGTTGTGTTGTAGTGTATATGACGATCAATCTTATGAGTCAACTTGACTGGACTAAGGGATGCCTATATAGCTGGTAAAATATTGTTTCTGGTTGTGTCTATGAAGATGTTTCCTGAAGAGCTTAGCTTTGCGTAGGTAGACTGAGTAAAGAAGATGGCCCTCACTTGTGTGGGGGCTTAAACAGAACAAAAAGGCAGAGAAAGGTGAATTTGTTCTCTTTCTTGGACTTGGACATCCATTTTCCCCTGCCCTGGAACGTTGGTTCTTCTGGGTGAGGCCTTAGGACTCAGCTTGAGACTTACACCATTGAAAACTTTGTTTCTCAGGCCTTTCAATTTTGGGAACTGTACCACAAGCTTTCACTGAGCCTTCCCAGGTAGCTCAGTGGTAAAGAATCCAGCTGCCAATGTAGGAGACTCGGGAGAGGCAGGTTTGATTCCTGGGTCAGGAAAGACCCCCTGGAGGAGGAAATGGCAGCCCACTCTAGGATTCTTGCCTGGGAAATCCCATGGACAGAGGAGCCTGGTGGGCTACAGTCCATGGGGTCACAAAAGTCAGACACGATTGAGCATGCACATGGAGGGCACAAGCTTTCCTGGGCCGCCATCTTGCTTACTGCAGTTTGAGGGCCTTTTCAGCCTTCATAATTGCACCAGTTAATCCTTCGTATGTATCTATATCTGTATATATGTTTGTATGTGTGTGTGTATATATATATATGTATATCGGAGAAGGCAATGGCATCCCACTCCAGTACTCTTGCCTGGAAAATCCCATGGACAGAGGAGCCTGGTGGGCTGTAGTCCATGGGGTCGCACAGAGTTGGACACGACTGAAGCGACTTCACTTTCACTTTTCACTTTCATGCATTGGAGAAGGAAATGGCAGGCCACTCCAGTGTTCTTGCCTGGAGAATCCCAGGGACGGGGGAGCCTGGTGGGCTGCCGTCTATGGGGTCGCACAGAGTCGGACACGACTGAAGCGACTTAGCAGCATATATATGTATATATCCTGTTGGTTCTGTTTCTCTGGAGAACACTGTTTAATATGCTCTGCTTTATAACCATTCTTCTATTATAATACAACTACATTTTTTTTTCTTTTCCTGAAATAAACTTCTTTGTAATTATTTAGGATAATACCCAGAATGGAAATTATTATTATTTGTTTGTAAATACATAAAGCTCTATTAAGTCTTTCAAAAGGGTTGAATCAATGTAATCTTTTTAGGATCTGTCATTAATATTTTCATATTTGATAGTTTAGCATATACATATTTCATTGTTTTATTAGCATTTATTATATTACTCTTGAGGCTAAACATTTTCCATATACCTGTTAATTAAATATGTCATTCAAATGGTCTTTGCACATTAAAAATAGATTTTTAACATTAATTTAAAAATAATACCTAGGTTAAACCTCTAAAATTTTGTCTTACTTATAATTTTAAAGTGAAATACAAACTGTATGTACAACATAATGCATCAGATTTTTTTTAAAAATCAGAAATTACAAGCCTCTATATAGGACACAGCCTTCAATCTTGTGAGGTTAATTCAACAGTACTGCTTTGCTCAAAACCACTTGGGATTTACATTAATTGCATTTGTATGACTATTGTCAGTGATAACGTTTTTATCTCTGTATGTTGAATTTATTTTTTGAAATACAAAAAGTCATTTTTGCCAAATCTGATGATGAACCTAGTGTTAAGTATCAAATAGTTTCATGAAGAACATATTGTGAGTCTATGAATTTTCATTAGGAACTAATTTCTAGATAAATATTGCCCATTATGTTGCAAAGAATCTTCCAAATGCTTCAGCAGTTATACATAAGAAACTTTATAGATGTTTTATTTTATCTGTGGTATGAGTTTTGTGTGAACAGTGTCATTTATGTCAAGGAAATAAAGTCATTGCATGTGATTTTGACATGGACTCAGAATACAGGAATTTTGTATCAAGTCCACTCTTTCTAATTACTCAAAATTCATGGCATATCTTTAGGGCAACTTTTTTATTCTTTTACCAAGCCAATATACTATACTGCTTAAGAACCCAGATGCTAGAGTCAGATTGCCTGGATTCAAGTCCAAGCAACATGATTTAACCAGCTCTGTGGCCTTAGGCAAGCTGGTTAACCCGTTTCAATTTCTCACCTGTAAAATGGGGATAATAATAGGGCGATTGTGAGATAATATTTGAAATGCCTAACAATGAGAAAGTATCTCAAAGTGATAATATCTATATGTTCTAGAACAATGCCTGGCACCTAGAAAACATTTAATAAATGTTAGCTGCTATTATTATCACTGTCATTGATTATTTTATCATCTGTTTTTTCTCATATTCAATCAGTTACCTTACAGGCATGGTACCTTGTTCTTAGTTGGCCAACTTTTTCTTTCAGTTACCTATTTGGATACACTAAATATAGTGGATTGGCCTAAAAGTTTGTTCAAGTTTTTCTGTAACATCTTATGGAAAGACCTGAATGAATATTTTGACCAACCCAATGCTTTTGACACTATCCTGATGTAATGGTTTCCAAGCCTGACAGCATCAGAATCACGGATGTCCCACCTCTGCTCAATTCATATTCAGTCAATCTGGGGCAAGACCAGGAGTCTAGTTCATTAAAAATGCTCCCAAGATGTTGAGTTCTGAAACTCAGTTAAAGTGTCGTGAGAGTCTTCTCTACTATCTTCAAAATGATTTTGAAGTCAATTAAAAAAAAAACTTTTTGACATAACTTTATTTCCTCTAGTTTCTTTTAACAAATTTAATTTCTGTTAAATTGCTATTAATTTAAAATCTTCTGCAGCTTTAATTTCAAATACAAATAATTTTTTAATTTAAATTTATTCTGAAATTTTTACTATAAAATTTTTTTTAACTGTATTATTTACCTGGAATCATTTCTTTCCCATGTGGGCTGCATATGTATATGTATGTGAGCCTGTGCGTGGGTTTCTTTAGCACCACCTCAGGCATGAGAGCTGACCAGCCTTCACAGCAGTTGCTCCAGGTTAAGGCTTGTTGAAACTTGTCCTTGCTATGATGACACCTTTCCTGGCTTCTTCAAGCCACGCATAAGAATCAGCCTCGTTACTTTAAAGTAGCACCTCACATGCTCAGAAAATTGTGGTATTGAATTTCAGCAAAAATATATATCTATCCACCAAATTTTACTGAGAATTAGAACCTTGCCATAGAATTCCAGGATTGGTGCGTGTGACCAATATACTAATTGATGGGAGCAGAGGAGTGTGGGTGAAGGGGAAAAGCCTTAAGCTGAAAGTCAGAATTTATGTTTGAAATACCTCTATCAACTTTTATTAATGTTATTCAAAGATAGACTCTGAGTTTTTCATCCTTTCCATCTTCTCTTTGACATTTAGCTGTTATGTCTTATGGTGACCCTTTTTTCTTTCTATAAAAGTACATTTATGTTAATATCATAAAAGGTAGAATTTAGTTCTTGAACCCTTCTGCAAATGTCACTGGACACTGGACAGTAAATATAGCCCAGATAACCTGATGTCAAGAAATATAAAACTCAAGGCAGCCTTTTAATGACAGAACTTTAAAAAGTGATGTCTGTTTAGGGAAAACAATCTTTTGAAACATTTAGGTAGTGACTGTAAATTAGAAACATAGAAATAGAACTTGAAAAGGATGTCATTGCTTTAATCGTTTGCCTTCAAACATTTATTTTCGAGTATTAAGAGAAAAGCATTTGGGAAGAAGAGAACAAAGGTGATGATGACTATAGTATATTCTATATTTTTTATCACTGTGTAAACCAGGTACATTAACTTACTGGTGTTTTGCCTTTTGTGAGAACTTGAGGGCACATTAGAAATGCTAGCTTTTATTTCTCATCCCGTGTTCTTGTTGATTAAAAAGCAATCTTTCTATAATTACAACTGTATATTTTCTTTGGAAATTTTTATATGATTGATTTTTAACAGTAAAAGACCAAAAGGCAAAAACGCACTATGAAATGTTTCTCCATTTAGTGGAAGCATACTTTAGAGAGGAGTTATTTCCACATCTTGTAATGCTTCTATTTCTTTGAATTAACATAGCTTTTCAAAAAGCCGTCAATTAATAAATACATGTTGAACACACAGTCTTTGTTAGAAGACATGGATAGATATATACATTATAGAATATACATTATAAAAGAAATTATTTAGTTGAATTCCATTTACATATTACCTCTCTAATAATTGTTTTCTACAAAAATGAAATGGCATTACTTTAGTGACTTTTATTCTTTAAAGATACTGAAGAACCCATATAGCATATTATGTTATCAAATGTTAAATCATTCATAACAGTATGTGTTTTAGTACTTCTTACTTTTAAAGAATCCTGTCTTATAATAAGTAATTCCCTTTTCAAGTGAGTATATACTTGCCTTAAACAGAATAGTCTTAAGATACACTTATTGGAATGAGACATGTAGAAGGGCAGTGCTTTTTCTTTTTCACATGCACATCCCAATTTGTGTAGTTTTAGTAACAGCATTTGGATCTTTTCTTATCTTTACTTCTAGTTTTCTCTCATACGTCTAATTATAGATGGATTATGAGGACTACTTTGTGCTATTCCTTTGCACACATACCTATTTTTCCCATTTATGATTTTTATTTACTCTGGTAGGTCTTCAAAAATCTACTTGAGTTGTTTACAGTCCTCTAGATCAGAAAATCTAAAAATTTAGTTTTCTTTTTCATGATTTGACTTACAAACATTTTGAAGCCTATATATATCAGCTTGCTTTTACAAACAGATCTACCCACTTTCAAATGTACAAATCAGCACAGACCAAAAGTAAGGACATCTCCCCTACTTCTTGCTACGATTTCTCTCTCTTTACGGAAATGTGAATTGATAGCTTTGGAAAGTTCTGTGAAATGTTAACATTTGAGAGTACCTTCCCATCTCCCTTTCCCGTCCTCTTCCTCCTCTAGTTGCAGGTTCAGAGTGGTGGAGGAGGGCCAGTTGTCCCAGCAGGGAATATTCTACCTTATTGCTGGTCTCAACCCAATTATAGACATGCCTGAACCGGCTAAGTCTGCTCCTGCCCCTAAAAAGGGCTCTAAAAAAGCTGTGACCAAGGCCCAGAAGAAGGACAGCAAGAAGCACAAGTGCAGCCCCAAGGAGAGCTACTCCGTGTACGTGTACAAGGTGCTGAAGCAAGTCCATCCCGACACCAGCATCTTGTCCAAGGCCATGGGAATCATGAACTCCTGTGTCAACGACATTTTCGAGCGCATCTCTGGCGAGGCACTGCGCCTGGCCCATTACAACAAGCGCTCAACTATCACATCCAGGGAGATCCAGACCACCGTGCACTTGCTGCTACCTGGGGAGCTGGCCAAGCACGCCGTGTCCGAGGGCACTAAGGCTGTCACCAAGTATACCAGCTCCAAGTAAATATAATATGCCTAGCCACTGTTAATGGAGAAGGCAATGGCACCCCACTCCAGTACTCTTGCCTGGAAAATCCCATGGACGGAGGGCCTGGTGGGCTGTGGTCCATGGGGTCGCTAAGAGTCGGGCAGGACTGAGCGACTTCACTTTCACTTTCACTTTCAACCCAATTAAGGGGATTCCCAGGTCGTGCACTGGTAAAGAACCCACCGGGCCAATGCAGGAGACAAAAGAGATGTGGGTTCGATCCCTGGGTCAGGAAGATCCTCTGGAGGAGGGCATGGCAACCCACTCCAGTATTCTTGCCTGGAAAACCTTATGGACAGAGGAGGCTGGTGAACTGGAGTCCATAGGGTCTCAAAGAGTCGGACATGAATGAAGCAACTTAGCACACACCCACATCCCAACTGAAATGTTGTTTCTGAGGAAAATGTATTTTGAATCTTATGCTAATTATTAAACACACTTGTGGTGGATTATGTTTCAAAAATGTGTTTAATAATTAACATAAGATTAATCCAAAGACTGAGAGAGTACTAAAATAAGTGAAGTAAAGTGAAGTGAAGTCGCTCAGTCGTGTCCGACTCTTTGCGACCCTATGGACTGTAGCCTACAAGAAAATAAAGTTCAAATACTGAGAGAGGAGTGGAATTACTTTACTGCTGGGCACGGCAGAAACTGAATTTTGCTTTAGAAAGACCACTCTGCCCAGTCTGAATCCAGAAGCAGGAAACCCAGTTAGCAAAGAGTCCAGTCTCGGACGTGAAGTTCAGGGAAAGGGTTATGGGGTGGGTATTTTAGAACCAAAGGCCATACACCATTTCTGTCCCTGTGAGACAGCTAAGTCTTTGAATGGATAGCACTCTCTGGGCTTATCTATGAGTCAGGGCTGGATGGCTGGATGTGGTTTCTGCTGCAGGAAAAATGCACCTGCCTTGGGGTTATTGCATATAACTGCCTTAGCTGATGTGGTGCGAACAGTTTTATTTTATGACATCTTCTTTTCATTTCAGCAGAAGTGAGATCCACAGCAGACTAAGTAGCCAGGTTAGGGTTCTTAAGTAGTTGGGACTGTGAGGTTGTAGATCTGCCTCTTTTTGCAAATTAATACTATCTGATCACAGTGAGGTCAAAGTTCTTCTCAAGGATGCAGAGTAGTATTACAACTCATCCATGGGTTCTGAAATCTGAGTTCAGGTGTTGTAGACTTTTGCAGCATAAATTCACTTCAAGATTTTCTATGTATGTTTTATAAATTAATAATTGATTTGAAACTTTCATGATTATTCATAAGCATTAGGAAATTTATCTTGTGTCTAATTATTAATCATCTGTCATCTATTTATATCATCTATGACTCCTGGCACATAGGAAAAATAATATTCATATTATTTCATATTATTCATATGGATATTTACAGCCCCCTCCTGCCCAGATTAGTAGGAATTCCAGTGTTTCTTCTGGAATTCTCCCCCTTTGAAGTTTCTTGGTTTCCTTTGCTATTAACACATCTCAGTGGGGACCATCTCATTGCATTAGTGAAGCTATACTACAGCTGTAATACCTCTAAAGTGAAGAGGTCAAGAACTCTCTATCACATTCTGCCCTAGATGCTCCTTGGCTCTGCATAGAAGTAAGGATGGGCAGCTTTATTAAAGCACAGATGAGATTCTGTGACATTCTTCTCCTGGAGCAGTAACTGCCTGTTTGCGTTATGTTTATGAAATTAACAAGGGCCATCCAGAGCTTTTTTTCCAAAACAAAAAAGTCCTGCTCTAAGAAGATGTGCCGTCTCCATTTTTAGGCAGAGAAGTGGATAACTTGAAAATGGCAAATTAAAAAATCAAAACATTTGACTAACTAGGGATTTTGTGAATACATACATATAACATACACACATATGTATTACACATATATATCATCTATACATATATATAACATATATTTTATCTCTCGGCAACTAATATTAAGCAAAATCTGTATTTTAGTTGTTTGGAGATGCTTGAATTTATTTTAGACAAATTTAATTTTTTAAATGTGGGACTTCTAACCCTATTTGGACATGGATGTGATGAAAGAAATCACACATATTCATGCATTTACATTAGTTCAAGATATAACTATTAAAATATCTTGCTTAACTTTATCTACTTATTAACTTTATATTACTTATGAATATATTAAAAATGAAATATATTAACTAGCATCTTTATATTGAATTGTACAAGTGTTTATAGTTTCTTATATTGCTAAAGGTAAGAAATTACCCTAAATTAGTATATTTTTAAATTTAACTGCATTATATAGCAAATAATCTCCTTTTCCTTCACCAGGAAACTTGTATTAGGGAACTAAAATGATAAAAACACATTTCCGTTATCTTATTTGTAACCTATAATTTCTGAAGACCAATTTAAGGTATATTGTCTCTTTAAATGACATTAAATTAGACCTCCGTCGTCTGTTTCCTGTCACTTCCTATTATTTTGTACTTGTTCATCAATCCTTGGGGGAAATCAGACCCTGTGTGGCTCTCCCTGATCTGCATAATGCTCAGTAGGGGCGTGGTCAGGAGGGACCTCCCCTCCCCCCAGATTGACATTCCTACTCAATCCCCTTCCCCATTGTTAGTCCCATTGGGTCCTCGCCTGATGAAGCAGAATGAAAGTGACTTTAGAAAGTGACTTTAAAAATTAACTTAAAAATTGAACTCTACTATTTTCAGTGTTTCTATCTGTTTTCACATTATGCATTTTGAAATGTGTTCTTTTTTGGTGCTGTCCATTATTTCATGCCTCAACAACAAAGTTTCTTATGGTTAAAACATTAACCATGGTTCCAGGATTTTCACATCGAAAAATTCATGTGCAAATGACCTTATTTTGTAATAGTCTAGGGGATTATATTTGCACACATTTCTAATTTTGGAAACATATTGTTTGCAACAATAAAACCAAAAGAATCCAGGCCCCATGTGCTTTTAATCAGTTTATGATAAAAACAGTTCTTCTGTTTCAGAGTGAATTAAGATTTTTCACCCATTTTATTTTAAACGTAGGAGCTGTCATAAGTGAATAAATGATCTTTTATAAAATTACATACATTTACAAAGTATAAAATCAATGTCTACCAAAGAAAACCATTCCCAGAGATAATTGCTGTTAATAATAATCGCTCAGTCATGCCCGACTCTTTGTGACCCCATGGATAGTAGCCTGCACCAAGCTCCTCCGTCCATGGGATTTTCAAGGCAAGAGTACTGGAGTGGGTTGCCATTTCCTTCTCCAGGGAATCTTCCCAACCCAGGGATCAAACCCAGGTCTCTCACATTGTAGACAGATGCTTTACCATCTGAGCCACCAAGGAAGTCCATATATATATATATATATATGTATACTTGCCCTTTTTAGAAGTAACATTATGTAATTTGTTTTATATTTTATTATACCATGCACCTCTTTCCACATTAGTACATAGAGAGTGACCACTTTTCCTGGCTGTATGTATTCCACTGTGTTAGGCTTTGGGATCGAGTAATACTTTTAGATGTTGATAAATATATTCTTTGATAAATAGACTGAGGAGCCAGGCAGGAATTAAAATACAGTCCCACTTTACTATTGATAAGGGTAAATTTGAGAAGATGGTTTTAACATGAGACTAAAATTGCCCCTGAGTTGTACTTATCCACTCGGCCAGAGAAGAACTGCCTGCATTCCCTGGAGGACAGCAAATAACTGCCCTGGCAGAGAAGAAAAAAGCATGCCAGAGAAAAAATGGAAAGAGACGATGAGAGAGAGGTTGGGAGGGGGGCCACACTTCTGCTAGTAATACTGAGTATGAATTCCTAGAATTAGAATTATTAGAACAAAGGAGATCTGCATTTAATTTTTCCACAGATATTGCCTAATAGCTCAGTAAGAAGTTTGAACTTATTTACATTGTACTGAGATAAATTAATGTGCCATTTCTGTGGATCCTCACTTTTATTCACCTGTGGCAGGTTAATAGGTTAAAATAATCTCATTTAAAAAAATCTGTTGACTGTTTATTAGTGAAGTGTTTTTCTGTACGTTTATTGGTCACTTGTATCTTTTTTTGTAATTCATCCATCATAACTTTGGTTATGTTCATCTTCTCATAATGAGTTGTGAACATTGTTTGTGGATTAAGTGTATTTAAATTATCTATCATTTAGAAATGGTATACATTTCTAAATCTGTCATTTATCTTTTAAAATTTCTAGTGTCTTTTAAATACAGTAGTTAAATTTCTGTTTAATTGGCTTTTAACTTAAAAAAATAGTTTCTTGGTTTTATATTATGCTAAGCAGAATTTTCACATCCTAGGAATATAAGAATATTTTTCCCCTGGAATTTTTTTTTTTAACTTTGAAGTTTTTAATTTACATGGAATTTATTTTTGTAGTCATGCTGGAAGTATAAAAGCCCGTACTTTACTATTATAAAACTTAACTCATTGGTCTTGTAGGATTTGTAAAAGTACTAATTAACTGTGTTTAGCTTTTAATTTTAAACTCATAAATGAATTACTCTGGAAGTTTAGGTAGTCTATAATATATTTGCTTGAATTTTAATTATGCATATAGACTCTACATTATGACTTCCTGTAGCAGAAATTACAAAAAGGAAAACTGCATCATTGATACCTTGTATGTAGAAGGCCTTCAAAATATTAAACATGATTATTCCATTTTTTTCTGATTAAAGAACAAAGTACCTAGCCATGCCAGGGTAATTAACTCATCTAATCTAAATCTAGGAAACATGTTTAATTCATCTCACATTGAAATTAACTCTCAAATCCCATAGCCTCACAACTTAGGATGGGATTGGGGAGATAGGGAAAGTAATTAAAATTCAATTCAGGTAGTAGCCAATGTGGATCATAGGGAATAACTTGGGGGATACAATTGTGTGTGTGCTAAGGCAGGTCCCATGGCCTGTGGCCTGCCAGGCTTTTCTGTCCATGGGATTCTGGAGTGGGTTGCCATTTCCTCCTCCAGGGGATCTTCCCAACTCAGGAATCGAACCTGTGTCTCTTATATCCCTTGCGTTGGCAGGCAGGGTCTTTACCACTAACACTACCTGGGATACAATTGGCTGTATATAAATATTTGTTTCTGTTCATATAGATGGTCTTAAATAAGTAGAATGAATAAATCCTTGTCTAGCCATATGTTCTTCATCATGGTAATCATAGGCAGGTTTTTACTGTTAGGATAGTTTGAACAGTGTCCTGTGAAAAATGAAAGCTTGAGCATATGAGGGCAGTCCAGCTCTGACCCGCAAGCTCAGTTCATTTGATAAAGATGGAGTCTTGAACATGCTTCTTGAGTCATGGAGGATGATCATATATAGATGGGAACAATTATCTTGTCTAAAGTTAAAAACTTATTGTTCTGAAGTAGTTCATGGACCAACCAAATTAAGTCTCAAAAAATGGGCTTCCTGAGAATTTATGCAACTTGCCTGGCTAGGTCAGAGCAGCAGATTCTAGAGGAATTAAAAAAAACAAAGATGATGGTATCCGGTTCCATCACTTTATGGCAAATAGAAGGGGAAAAAGTAGAAGCTGTGACAGATTTTATTTCTTGGGCTCCAAAATCACTGCGGACATTAACTGCAGCCATGAAATTAAAAAAAACTTTCTCCTTGAAAGGAAAGCTAAGACAAACCTAGACAGTGTATTAAAAAGCAGAGACATCACTCTACCAACAAAGGTCCATCTAGTCAAAGCTGTGGTTTTTCTGGTAGTCATGTATGGATGTAAGAGTTGGACCATAAAGACTCCCCTCTGTTGCTAAGAACACAGAAGGAGAATTTGCTGAGAACACAGAAGGAGAATTCTCTGCCTTAATTTTCTCACCATCGAATCATTGTTTATCCTCTCAACTAACTTTTGCCACAGTCTGTACAGACTCTTGTCTCCATCAGCCCTGACTGAAATCTGCAATGCTTTAGCTGTTCCTCTGATATATGTCAACCATATTTTGTAGATATTCTGATGTCAGGAGCTGCGTTAGGCATTACTGACAAAATGGAGGCACGGCCCCAGACCCCTGTCCTCATTCCGCAGGCACGGCCCCAGGATGAAGGAGTTAGGCCTTGTAATTCTGACTTGTCTTTTCCTCTCCTTGGCTGAGTTGACTGAAAAGGAATATTAAGGTGCTTATTGTTCTTGAGAGGAGCATGAGAAGGCACAAAGCCTTCTGTAGCTGTGCTCAGAAAATAATTCATAAAGTTAATCATTGACAGTTGTTCAAGGACTTTTACAAAAGAGTGTTCCAGGATGAGCACATAGGCCGTAGCTTGAGGCCATGGGAGGGATTTCTATCTGAAGCCTATTTGTGAGGAGAATGTTTATGGCAAAGAAGTTTACTGAATTTAGGGCTTCAGTTCAGTTCAATTGCTCAGTCGTGTCTGACTCTTAGCGACCCCATGAATCGCAGCACGCCAGGCCTCCCTGTCCATCACCAACTCCCGGAGTTCACTCAGACTCACGTCCATCGAGTCAGTGATGCCATCCAGCCATCTCATCCTCTGTCGTCCCCTTCTCCTCCTGCCCCCAATCCCTCCCAGCAGCAGAGTCTTTTCCAATGAGTCAACTCTTCGCATGAGGTGGCCAAAGTACTGGAGTTTCAGCTTCAGCATGATTCCTTCCAAAGAAATCCCAGGGCTGATCTCCTTCAGAATGGACTGGTTGGCTCTCCTTGCAGTCCAAGGGACTCTCAAGAGTCACCAGAGATCAAATTGCCAACATCCGCTGGATCATGGAAAAAGCAAGAGTGTTCCAGAAAAACATCTATTTCTGCTTTATTGACTATGCCAAAGCCTTTGACTGTGTAGATCACAACAAACTATGGAAAATTCTGAAAAAGATGGGAATACCAGAACACCTGACCTGCTTCTTGAGAAATTTGTATACAGGTCAGGAAGCAACAGTTAGAACTGGACATGGAACAACAGACTGGTTCCAAATAGGAAAAGGAGTTCGTCAAGGCTGTATATTGTCACCCTGTTTATTTAACTTGTATGCAGAGTACATCATGAGAAACGCTGGACTGGAAGAAACACAAGCTGGAATCAAGATTGCAGGGAGAAATATCAATAACCTCAGATATGCAGATGACACCACCCTTATGGCAGGAAGTGAAGAGGAACTCAAAAGCCTCTTGATGAAGATGAAAGTGGAGAGTGAAAAAGTTGGCTTAAAGCTCAACATTCAGAAAATGAAGATCATGGCATCTGGTCCCATCACTTGACGGGAAATAGATGGGGAAACAGTGTCAGACTTTATTTTTCTGGGCTCCAAAATCACTGCAGATGGTGACTGCAGCCATGAAATTAAAAGACGCTTACTCCTTGGAAGGAAAGTTATGACCAACCTAGATAGCATATTCAGAAGACATTACTTTGCCAACAAAGGTCTGCCTAGTCAAGGCTATGGTTTTTCCTGTGGTCATGTATGGATGTGAGAGTTGGACTGTGAAGAAGGCTGAGTGCCGAAGAATTGATGCTTTTGAACTGTGGTGTTGGAGAAGACTCTTGAGAGTCCCTTGGACTGCAAGGAGATCCAACCAGTCCATTCTGAAGGAGATCAGCCCTGGGATTTCTTTGGAAGGAATGATGCTAAAGCTGAAACTCCAGTACTTTGGCCACCTCATGAGGAGAGTTGACTCATTGGAAAAGACTCTGATGCTGGGAGGGATTGGGGTCAAGAGGAGAAGGGAACGACAGAGGATGAGATGGCTGGATGGCATCACTGACTCGATGGACGTGAGTCTGAGTGAACTCCGGGAGTTGGTGATGGACAGGGAGGCCTGGCGTGCTGTGATTCATGGGGTCGCAAAGAGTCGGACACGAGTGAGCGACTGATCTGATCTGATCTGAGTAAACTGAGGAATTTGGCATGTGTTACAATGTAATCACAAGTTAACTATAGGACACATTAGAGGAGGTAGATAATAGATGGTAAAACTGATTCCCAGAGAATCACTGAAGCAGGAACTCTGTTTGAAGAGCAACAATGATTTATGGAGATAATAAATCTGGGAGAGGGGGATCTGAAAATGTCAAACCTCTGGCCTAATGTTTTTGTAAAAGTATAAAAGAGAATCTTAAACTTGAAATAAACAGACAGTCCATAGAAAACTGAGAGGCTGTCTCGTTCGACACCGTTCACCTCTTCAGGTTGAATCCCTGGTTGCTAGAGTTGGACTCTGGCATTCAGGGACTTTAGACTTCATTTAATTTTATTCTTTAGTCTTTTTAATACAGTTTTTAAAAAAATATTGAAGAGGATAATAATGCCCCTTAGCTATTAAAATCACTGGCCTTAACCTCTCTGTAATATTTGCCACTTTTTAATTTGACAAGCCATCTGCTTCCTGGCTTTTGTGAACTCTTCTAGTTTTACTTCTTTTAGACCTTCACCTGTGTTCTCCTTGTTAAAAATCTCTGCCTCACTCTCCACCCCAAGTATGTTTCCTTAGAGAAAACAATGTTGTCTGCTCTGACTTCTGTGCTGGGGACTGTAAATTTTATATTTCTACACTTACAGCTTGTTTACATACCAGTTCTGAATTTCCTAATAACCATTGAACATCGTGTTCCCCTAACAATTTAAATTTAATATTCAGTGATATATATTTATTTGCGTGCCTATGATCTGCCAAGAACTCTAGGAAATATGGAGCCTTAAAGAACTTGAAGAAGAGGAAAGCAGAAAATAAAACATAAGCAAATGAATAAACAAGGTAATTCCAGGTACTGTTAAATGCTATCAAAGACATTCAGTAGAGTATTGTTTCAGAGACTGGTGGTCTAGGGAGTTGATTTTTGTTGATAATTCAATTGCTGAAGAAAATATTTCAGTAACCTTTAAATGCTGAGAAGGAGTCATGCAAATCAACAATTTCCTGGATACTTTATCAGCTTCTTAAGCAGTTTCTCTGCCTTTACTTTTATTCTGTTATATAGTCCCTCCTCCACATGGGAATCAGCACTGTCTTTCATATCCATGCTTAAAATTCTCTAATAATCTTCGAAGAGTAAGATACAAACTCCATACCACGCTCCACAGAACTCTCCATGATCTCCTCCTCAATCATCACACTCAAGCCATGATGTCCTTACTTCTGTCCCAGAAGTGTACCACTCTTAACAACCGCAGTTGCCAAGGCCCTAAAGTAAGAAAGAGGGGTTCATTTATGCAAGGGCCCTGAGGTAAGAAAGAGTGGTACATTTCTGTATAGGTAGCTTGGTCTGGGACAAAAGTTTTATAACAGCTGTCTTCTTTGGTTGATTGTGTCACTATACTTTTGTATGTATATCTTTATTTGAAAGTAAGGAAAAAGGTTTAATTTGCGGCCTATTTTGATTGTAAGACTGAGTCAAAAGCCTTCCTCAACCTGAGGCTTGAAGCATCTGAGATCCTGGAGTGGTTGAGGACTGTAAGTGGAGAGTTCATCCAACGTAGTCAGGAAAAGGATAGAGTTTGTGAGCACAGATGCATGTAGGTTGGTTAGCTAGAAATAGTATAGCTCAATCAATACGTGTTGTGGCCCAATTTCCAGCTGTGGGAAGAAAGAATTTATCAAAGCAGTGCCATGTGCATAAACTTCTGCTTAGCTTTGTTTTATAAAGGCTTCACTGGTGGCTCAGGTGGTAAAGAATCCACTGGCGATGCAAAAGACTGGGATTCGAGCCCTGGGACAGGAAGATCCCCTGGAGAAGGGAATGGCAACCCACTCCAGTATTGCCTGGAAAATCCCATGGACAGAGGAGCCTGGAGGGCTACAGTCCATGGGATTGTAGAGTTGGGCACGACTGAGTGACTAACCCTTACCTTACCTTAGTTTTGTTTTATACTTTGTATATTTTATAATTAGAATTGACATCTTTATGATATTTAGTTTCAGTAGTGATAAATACTTTATGCTGCTTATTATGTGCTAACTCCAGAGCTAAGAACTTTACATATGTTGCCTCACTTTACAACAATCTAATGTACAGGGTTCTCTTATTATCTCCATTGTGCAAATGAGGAAGGAGGCTCTTCTTATTTGTGACCATTTTCTCTTGTACAAATTAGCTTGTGGAATTCCCTGAAAGCCTTTTTTGGAACTTTGATTGTAACTGAACTAAATTCATTGATTGTTCTGGGGGGAGAATTTAATCCTAGTATCTGAAAAAAATGACTGAGAACTTCCTAAAATGTAAGAAAAATGAAGGACCTCTGCTATATACATCTATGTGTAAATTTTTGTCTGTACAGAAATTGTCAACTCCTTTGGGTAAATACCAAGGAATGCAATTACCTGATCATATGGTAAGAATGTGTTCCATTTGTAAGAAACCATCAAACTGTCTTCCAAGGTGGGTACACCATTTTGCATTCCCAGCAGTCACAAATGAGAGTTCCTATTACTCCATATCCTCACCAACATTTGGTGTTCTCAGTATTCTGGGTTTTGGTTTTTCTTTTTCTTTTTTTGGTTTTTCTAATAGGTATGTGTTGGTATTGCATTTTAATTTGTATTTTCCTCATGATGTATAATGAGTATCTTTTCAAATGCTTATTTGCTGTCTGTATTTATTTGACAAAATGTTTAAGGTCTTTAGCCCCTTTTTTAATCAGGTTGTTAGTATCATAATTAAATATTTTTCTTATTGCTGAGGTTCTTTTTATTGAGTTTTAAGAATTTTTGGTTGTTTTGGAAAACAGTCCTTTATTATATATGTCTTTGCAAATATTTTCTCCTAGGCTTGTCTTTTCATTCTCTTAAAGCACTATATTTTTTTATTTTCCACTATTTGCATTGATTCTTCTTAGTATCCATTTTTTCTAGTTTCATTTTTGCCTTTTTTATATTTTTATTCTTTATAAGTTATTCCTTCCTCTAACTCTTGCAGCATCCTGGAATGCTTCTTTCATCTAGACTAAACTCATGTTTCATTGTTGGAAAAATCTTGTTTCTCTTTCTTGGCATTTTATTTTTTAATCTGTGTTTACATTTTGACTTGCAGGCTCATTTGAAGCAGAAGTTTAGGGGCTTTTCTTCTCTTTTTTCCTCTGTGCTCACCTTCCACTACCAAGCAGTTTTATGATTGCCTCCCTGGCCTTTCAGGGAGTCCAGAACTCAGTGTTTTAACGCATGTTGGAATTTCTACCAACACAACCACGTGTTTTTCCTTCTACCACCTTCTACCCATTTCATTGTCTTTCTATACATTTATCCAAGCAGTGGGTTAGCTGCTGTTTTGTTTTTTTTTTTTCCTCAGTCTCTTTTCTAGGGAAATGCTCTTACTGAACCCCTGACTATGTGGACCATTTTTATCCTCATTATCTCTCAGGAGCCAGATTCTCAACAGCCTCTATATATTTCCACTCTCTAGGACAAGTAGGCCAAGAGCTTTATTCTTTTAATATCTCTCTAAAGTTGTTTATTTTGGTTTTGAGTCAGGCTGTGTTGTTTGAATTTTCTTCTTATTATTAAAATTTTATCTGTATTGTTATACATTTTAAGCAGTGCAAAGTTGTTTTGGTGTGAATAGCTTGGATGAAATTGCTTTGAAGTTCAGTCTTTTAAGAAAAGTTAAAAGAGAATGGCCAGTGTAGGAGAATCAGAGTACCCACCAAACCAGACCTGTGACCAAAGTGGAGATTTGTGGACTGGGTACCTGGGTGCATAGTCCTGAGGGCCTTGTATTTTTTATGGCTTGTGGTTCAAAAAAACTTTTGAACACTGTGATGCACTGTGCAAGAAGATTGACAATTCACAGTCACTCTATTTCCTCATTTATATCAAGCATGCACACACATATCAAGCTGAAGCAAATTGGCAATCTAAAAATGATTTATTCATTTAAAGTCAAATACCATTTAATACTTATAAGGCACACAAAAAGGAAAAAAAAAAAAAGCCCCGAGAGGCATAAACAAAAACATGACTAGCTCTGACACATCCTGTCTGATGACGGTGAGCTACAGTCTTTTAAGGATTTTTAAAATGAATGGCTTGTCCAATTTGTTCTCTTCATTCTCATTTCTTTCCTCCCAAATGTCTTATTTGTACCCCACCTGTCATATATCATACTTTTAAACCCTTGTCTTACTTTTGCAAATTTCACAGCCTTGTATTTTTAATGTGGTCCAACCCTTTCTGATTTAATGCTTCATCTTGAATTTCATTATTTTTTCTCCTCCCCTTTCTCCTGTCTTGATTCTTAGTTTGGGCACCACATCTTAATATATTTTTTTTAACTTAATGAGTGATTACTTTAGGCAAGATAGCTAGTAAAAAGGGTAGTAGGCAAGACAGGTGCTAAAAAGTGATGCATATCAAGAGACTTTAAGAAACTACTCAGGGTCCAAGTGGTAATTATGGGTATTGTGACACTTTCTTGCTAATGTGAATATCACATTTTCTAAGCTTGATATCTCTTTACATACCCATTACTCTTTTAAAATATTCAAGTTATAGATGGGTGGTTAACATGATAGAATTCGACTTTTATAAAATGATCATATAGAAAAATGTATAGCTGATGCATATTTGCTAATAATATTAATGTATTATTTAGTTTAATAGCATATGAATTTTAATTTAATAATATTCAGTATAGTATTATGTATTTTGTATATGTATCTTATTCAAGAAGTATTTGAGTCAAAGAAACCATTGAAATAAAAATAAACTAGGAGGAGTCACATTCATTCATTTATTCATTGGGCATTTACTAAATACCCTTTAAGACAAGGGATTTAGAAAGATGATAGACCTGGTCCTTGCCCTCAAGTAGCCTACAGTATAATGGGGTTGACAGATAATCAATCATATAATTTTGTGAAATGTGGGAAGTCCTGTAATAGGGAACTTGATTTGGGGACCAAAATGTCTTTTTCTTAAGAGCAAATAATGCTCAATTTGATGGTGAGCCTATAATTTCTAGACTGCTTGGGAGCTTATGTCTTACAAAGTAGTATGCAACATTTTAAATAATTAAATATCATTGTAAGATAATAACAGAAACCAACCAATATAAACTGGCTATTAGCAGCCAATTATAGCTTGCTGTCATTTTTATTTATTGTAATGAATTTGTCACCTTATTTCTTGAAGTAACAGATGAGGTATGAAAATTACTAAAGCAACCTATCTAAACAAAGTGATTGGAGATTCATGACTTTTAAAAACAATGATGGTCTTTTTAATGTGAAAATTAGATATGTGCTTGAATAGATGAATAAAACAACTAACCTTATTAATTTTTACATTAATTATAGCTCAAACAATTAAATTGACTTGTGTTCCTTCTTAACTTGTTGAATTCCTGATCACTATGATATAAAGGAGAATTTCTTCTTTACTCAAAAAATTATATTGTTGCCACTATGGTACTTCTCCCTGATTTTTTTCAAAAATCCTTTTACTTTTTCATTTAAAATTACTAAATATGTTCTGTAATGCTTGTCACACATTAATGTCAATGACTCTAAGCTATGTTTAAGTTATCCACTGGCATCTAGTAATTATCCAGCACCATGAAATGCGAGGCAGTATCTTCTGATGTGTAAAATTTCAAACCTGAAGAGAATTCCTTAATTTAAAACATATCTTTAGATAATTTTAATTTACATTTTTTTTACATTTAAAAATTATAGATACTTTCCTTAATTAAAGTTTTTCTTCTGATCAATAGTTTCTAGGGTCCTGTGTTTCTAAACATATTATAAATTATTAGATGGCATCAGTAGTCACAGGTCATTTTGGGTCATTTTTTAAAAATCTCAGATTTTTTCAGCAAAACTTTTCATCATATAAAGATACCAGATTCCTTTTATAAAAGGTGATTGACTGTATATGTTAACAGTAGTTATTTGGAGCAAATTATCTCATATGGAATTTGTTTTAATATTTTGCAAAAACATGTATTCATCCTGTGTGATGGAAGAACATTGAAATAACTATTTATTGTAACTTTAAGCTAAATTTAATTTTAGTCCTGTTTTGAACTAGCCTTAAAACCCACAAACACCCAAACCTGAGAATTGGGTTGGTATCAGGCAGAGAGTATGTGAATTCTGATACCTTTTCATCACTTGTATACTAGGAATTCTATTTTTTAAATGATATCCTGCCAGCTTTTTCACAATCCATTAATTCCTGGATCAACATCAGAAAGAATGTCAGAGCAGAGTGAAATTCTTGTAAGACACAGATGTCAGGATCAAAAGTCAGAGACATTCTAAGAGCAGCAGGGAAGCAAGCTTGTTAGACTTTAATCGGAACAATTAGTATCTGTCATGTGACAGTCTCGTTGCCCTGCCTTATATTTCTAAGTTCCAGGCATGCTGCAAGACAAGTCCTCTTCCAAGTTTGATGGAAAATTTCATGAGTTTTTGGTCTGATTACTTTTGGCCAGGATTCTTAAGTTTTGTTGGTCCTCTGCAAATTTCCTTAAATGGTGAATTATTGATACACTTAAATTAACTAGGATCCAGCTTAGTTTAGAGACAAATTTTCATCTTCTCTGAGTACATGTAATACAAAGTGACTTGCTTTATGGATGTTTGTGATCATTAGTACCCAGGAGGCTTTTCCAGCTATTTTATAATATCTCAGAGAGTGAGAGCTTTTGTGGTCTAGTCTCAGATTGCTCCAGTGGATGCTCAATAAATGTGAATCATTGATGAGGGAAAAACTAATTAAAATTAGATTTTGAGGTTTTAGTTAAAGAATTCCTTTGAAATCAGCCATTATAGTTTGCTTGGGTTTCATTAAACCAAAGTAATATTCTTTGAATAAAAAAAAAATCAATCAACCAGTTGTCTTTACTACATATTGTCAATAAACTAACTTGATTCACTTATCATTTCCAGTAATAAGTTGCTTTTATTTTTGCAGTCATCTCTTTTGTGAAAAATATGTAACAACTATTTATTTATTCGGAGGTCAGCTTTTGGGACAACCTCAAACATCAGGAACTGTAAATCAGCATTTCTGGTAATCAGGAATGGTTCTTTGAAGTGTGAAAATTAGTGAAAACAGCTGAGAAAACTCAGGCCAAAATTACTTCTGTTGTGATAGGATTGATCAGTTCACTATTGGTAGAAAAAGGGCTACTCTAAGTGGTTAGTGATAGCTGTAAAAACAAGCCAAAAGCCATGGGAAAGAATATGAACTAGAGGAGACAGACTTCCTTGATGGTTCAATGGTTAAGACTCTGCCTTTCCACTGCAAGGGGTGAAGGTTCAATCCCTGGTTAGGAAACTAATTTTCCACAAACCACACAGTGCAACCTAAAACAACAACAACAACAAAAATACAGGAGACTAGACAGGAGGCCAAAAGCATTGAAAAGGGCAGGAATCTCAAGCAGTGGTGAGAGTGGTGGTCACTTTATTGTGTCTCTGAGTCTCTCATATACTACTACTTCCATGAGTCCCCCATAAAATGATGGCATTGTATTTTGATATGACCTGCTGATATTTTCTCAATAGCATTCAAAAAAGGCCATTTTTTAATTCACTTTTTTATTATTCTATAACATTATCTAAATAAAATATACATCAGTTCAGTTCAGTTGCTCAGTCATGTCCTACTCTTTGCGACCCCATGAATCACAGCACACCAGGCCTCCCTGTCCATCACCAACTCCCGGAGTTCACTCAGACTCACGTCCATCGAGTAAGTGATGTCATCCAGCCGTCTCATCCTCTGTCGTCCCCTTCTCCTCCTGCCTCCAATCCCTCCCAGCATCAGAGTCTTTTCCAATGAGTCAACTCTTCGCATGAGGTGGCCAAAAACTGAAGTTTCAGCTTTAGCATCATTCCTTCCAAAGAAATCCCAGGGCTGATCTCCTTCAGAATGGACTGGTTGGATCTCCTTGCAGTCCAAGGGACTCTCAAGAGTCTTCTCCAACACCACAGTTCAAAAGCATCAATTCTTCAGCACTCAGCCTTCTTCACAGTCCAACTCTCACATCCATACATGACCACAGGAAAAACCATAGCCTTGACTAGGTGGACCTTTGTTGGCAAAATAATGTCTCTGCTTTTGAATATGCTATCTAGGTTGGTCATAACTTTCCTTCCAAGGAGTAAGCGTCTTTTACTTTCGTGGCTGCAGTCACCATCTGCAGTGATTTTGGAGCCCCCCAAAATAAAGTCTGACACTGTTTCCACTGTTTCCCCATCTATTTCCCATCAAGTGATGGGACCGGATGCCATGATCTTCATTTTCTGAATGTTGAGCTTTAAGCCAACTATTTCACTCTCCACTTTCACTTTCATCAAGAGGTTTTTTAGTTCCTCTTCACTTTCTGCCAGAAGGGTGGTGTCATCTGCATATCGGAGGTCATTGATATTTCTCCCTGCAATCTTGATTCCAGCTTGTGCTTCTTCCAGCCCAGCATTTCTCATGATGTACTCTGCATATAAGTTAAATAAGCAGGGTGACAATATACAGCCTTGACGTCCTCCTTTTCCTATTTAGAACCAGTCTGTTGTTCCATGTCCAGTTCTAACTGTTGCTTCCTGACCTGCATATAAGTTTCTCAAGAGGCAGGTCAAGTGGTCTGGTATTCCCCATTTCTTTCAGAATTTTCCACAGTTTATTGTGATCCACACAGTCAAAGGCTTTGGCATAGTCAATAAAGCAGAAATAGATGTTATGATAGGTAACTTAAAAATTTTTCTTATACTGTTTCATTTTTTCTAAATTTTTAAAATGACCACATAATCAGAAAAAATTACTCATAATAATTATTTAAATAAATTTATATTGATTAAGTTGATGTCATCAAAAATGCTGGTAGAGAACTTATGGATAAGTGTGGAGTGAATGATTCCCCTATCAATTATAAGTACATTTCCAGTGTCCCCATGAGGCACAGCAAGAGACAATCTTGTCAAGACTGAATCAAAATCAGGCTTGTGATATCCTGAAAAAAAAAAAACAAAGCAACCAACCTTAATATAATAGAACTTTAGCTTTTGAAGGCTTTTTGTAGCTAAATAGCGGCAGTGATGCTAGAGCTTAGTATAAGCAATGTATTTCTTTTCCTTCTCTTTGCATTGATTCTATAGAGGGTAGATCTTTTAGGTTTTTCCATTAATATCATGATCAAGAGCTGGTTCCAGAGACCTAGGTCTGAACTTCTATACAGTTCACTTCTACTGGTGGCAGTCATTTTCTTGCTACATGTATACTATTAAGAATCGTCATGAAGGTTTTCTCAAAATATTTTTTGTTTCTCCTGGAACCATCAGTTTAGAGAAAAAGTTTTGATCGACAAAACCCTGTTGTTGTTGTTCAGTTCCTCAGTTGTGTCTGACTCTTTGTGAACCTGTGTACTGCAGCATGCCAGGCTTCCCTGTCCTTCAGTATGTCCTGGAGTTTGCTCCAACTCATGTCCATTGAGTCGATGATGCCATTCACCCAGTCATCTTCTGTCACCCCCTTCTCCTTTTTCCCTCAATCTTTCCCAGCATCAAGGTCTTTTCCAATGAGTTGGCTTTTCATATCAGATGCAAATAATTCTTTCTGTTGAGTCAGCACAGTCAGTAGAGTGAAGTATTCTTCTGCTTGTTTCCCCCCAAAGGGCTAGTGAATGGCTCTCAGTGTCTGGTGTGACGGCTCTCTCTGCAGGAGTTTAAGCCATTAGAGAGCAATGGGACCTCTACTTGGTGGCCTGTGTGCCATCTGTTATTGTTCCAAGGGGAATGAGAGTGTCACTTCGTTAATCTGTTTACTGGGCACTTGCTCTCTGTGAACCCTGCACAAAGATGATTCACAGGAAAATTTTGAAAAATAGAAAATCAGAGTCTGTGCCCTGGAAAGGCTTAGAATCCAATTAGAGGAATAAACCACAAACTGATATGAGAACATATATATCACAACATATGAATAAATACAGATTGATGTAGCACAGCTGCATTAATTGTTGAAAGATCAGGACAAAAGCATCATTTGCCTTTATCACCCCAACTGTGAAACATCATACTCAACAACATGGGTGAACCTCACAGATATTATGCTGCAGAAAAGAAGCCAGGCACCAAAGAGTATATACTGTATGAAGTTCAAGAAGGGGCAAAACTAATCCACATGATAAAAGTCACAACAGTGGTTACCTTAGGGGACTACTAATGATCCAGCTCTAACATGTGGCAGGAACTGGACAACTGTGCATTTAATGAATAACTTAATGAATAATGCTTTTGCTTTAGTAAAAATTTCATTGTCTTTAAGATTTATAGATCTGAAAGTTCTTCCTTCTCCTTCCATTTTTCCTCCTTTCAGTTTATGTATTGAACAACTTAGTTCATTTGACTTGTGGAGTTTTCTACAGTCTAGTTTTTGCTACTTACATTTTCAAGGTGTAGTTCAGCCTGTTTGTTCTCTGTATTTCCTGTGAATTGATTATAGATCTAGAGGCTTTATAAAAATCAGATTCTAATTTTTGGGTAGAATTATGGGTGGTGGTGTGTTTCTTCATGAGGAGGCACATATATCTGGTTGTTTCTCTTTTTGTAATATTAGCAACTGTTGATGTCTAATGCCCACATCCATTAAATCATTAGATTTTGCAAAATGGATATAATAATTTATTTGTTAGTAATTAGTATGAATCCACATAGAGACACTTTTGCTCCTCAATTGTCTGGTTACTCAGTGGTGAGAGAAGATAAATTCTCAATTTTTTTTCTTATTTAGCAATTTTCAGTGATTTAATTTTCTATCATCTTCTAAAGATGACCAATTAAGTTCTTTTTTTTAATCATTATAACTACACTTATCTAAATAGACTTAATGTGTTTCAGTCCATTGCAGCTATTGACTCAAAAAGCCCAATTTTTGGACAATGAGATTTATGAATGATTTGTGTGAGTTAGGACTATGCCAGGGAGTCTGACTTCAGAAGCTTTTGCAACTATACAAGAAAAAAAAAAAAAAAGAATATAATCAATTAACATTCAACTTACTACAAAATTTGACAAAAAGTCAAATTATGATCTAATATAAATGCTCAAAAATATGCTATTATATCATTGCAATGAGGAAATACATGTTTTGGGGAGAATCTTCATTTATTACATAACATTATGTATTTAATTTACATTTTTTCCATTTACATTTTAATTATTTATTTCCTTCTAAAAACTGAATATAACCTGTATACAGTAAAGGGCATATAGCTTTATGAAATTTGAAAGATGTAATTAATCACTGTAACCACCATGCAAACTAAGACACAGTACATTTCTAACAGCCCAGAATGTTTCTTCCTGCATTCTCTCATTAATAGTCCCCTAAGATAACCACAGTGGTGTGTGGTCACTCACCCAGACCCAGACATACTGGAGTGCAAAGTCAAGTGGGCCTTAGGAAGCATTACTTTGAACAAAGCTAGTGGAGGTGATAGAATTCCAGCTGAGCTATTTCAAATCCTAAAAGATGATGCTGTTAAAGTGCTGCCCTCAATATGCCAGCAAATTTGGAAAACTCAGCAATGGCTACAGGACTGGAAAAGGTCAATTTTCATTCCAGTCCAAAAGAAAGGCAATGCCAAAGACTGTTGAAATAACTGTGTAATTGCACTCAGTTCACATGCTGGCAAGGTAATGCTCAAAATCCTTCACGCTTGGCTTCAAAGTACCTGAAAAGAGAATGTCCAGAGGTACAGGCTGGATTAGAAAAGACAGAGGAACAAGAGATCAAATTGCCAACATCTGTTGGATCATAGAAAAAACAAGGGAATTCCAGAAAAACATCTACTTCTGCTTCATTGACTATGCTAAAGCCTTTGACTGTGTGGATGACAACAAACTGGAAAATTCTTAAGGAGATGGAAATACCAGACCATCTTACCTACCTCCTGAGAAACCTGTTTGCAGGTCAAGAAGTGACAGAACTGGATATGGAACAATGGACTGGTTAAAAATTGGGAAAGGAGTATATCAAGGCTGTATATTGTCACCCTGCTTATTTAACTTATATGCAGAGTACATCATGCAAAATGCTGGGCTGGATGAATTACAAGCTGGAATCAAGAATACTGGGAGAAATATCAACAACCTCAGATATGCAGATGATACTATTCTAATGGCAGTAAGTGAAGAGTAACTAAAGAACTTCTTGGCGAGGGTGAAAGAGGAGAGTGAAAAAGCTGGCTTAAAACTCAACCTTCAGAAAACTAAGATCATGGCAACTGATACCTTCACTTTATGGCAAATAGATGGAGAAAAAGTGGAAACAGTGGCAGATTTTATTTTCTTGGGCTTCAAAATCACTGCAGGTGATGACTGCTGCTATGAAAGATGCTTAAAAGACGCTTACTCCTTGGAAGAAAAGCAATGACAAACCTAGACAGTGTATTAAAAAGCAGAGATATCACTTTGCTAACAAAGGTCCATATAGTCAAAGCTATAGTTTTTCCAGTCGTCATGTACGGATATAAGAGTTGGACCCTTAAGAAGGTTGAGTGCCGAAAACTGATGTTTTTGAATTTTGGTGCTGGAGAAGACCCTTGAGAGTCCCTTGGACATCAGGGAGATCAGATCAGTCAATCCTAAAGTAAATCCACTCTGAATATTCATTGGAAGGACTGATGCTGAGGCTGAAGTTCCAATACTTTGGCTACCTGCTGCTAAGAGCCAACACACTGGAAAAGACCCTGATGCTGTGAAACATTGAAGGCAGGAGGAGAAGAGGGTGATGTAGGAGATGATTGGATGGCATCCATGACTCAATAAACATGAGTTTGAGCAAACTCCAGGAGATAGTGGAGGATAAAGGAGTGGCAGTCCATGGGGTTATATAGAGTCAGACATAACTGAGCGACTGAACAACAACAAATAGGTAATCACTATTCAGATTTTTATTACTGTAGATTAGTTGTGCCAGTTCTTGAACTTCATTTAAATGGAGCTTGTATGAATTACCTGGCTTCTTTTGTGTAACATGATATCTGTGACTTTCATCCATGTTGTTCAGTGTCTTAATTTATTCTTTTACATTGCTGTGTAGCATCTATTATGTGTCCTTGTATATGTCTTTTGGTGGATATATTTACTCATTTCTCTTGTGTGTGTGTGTGTGTGTGTGTGTGTGTGTATCAGTTTGGTTCAGTTCAGTCGCTCAGTCGTGTCTGACTCTTTGCGACCCCATGAATCGCAGCACGCCAGGCCTCCCTGTCCATCACCAACTCCCGGAGTTCACTCAGGCTCACGTCCACTGAGTCAGTGATGCCATCCAGCCATCTCATCCTCTGTCGTCCCCTTCTCCTCCTGCCCCCAATCCCTCCCAGCAGCAGAGTCTTTTCCAATGAGTCAGCTCTTCGCATGAGGTGGCCAAAGTACTGGAGTTTCAGCTTTAGCATCATTCCTTCCAAAGAAATCCCAGGGCTGATCTTCTTTAGAATGGACTGGTTGGATCTCCTTGCAGTCCAAGGGACTCTCAAGAGTCTTCTCCAACACCACAGTTCAAAAGCATCAATTCTTTGGCGCTCAGCTTTCTTCACATTCCAACTCTCACATCCATACATGACCACTGGAAAAACCATAGCCTTGACTAGACAGACCTTTGTTGGCAAAGTAATTTCTCCTCTTTTCAATATGCTATCTAGGTTGGATGACTGAAACCCCTATGCTGTACATTGCTGGTAGGAGTATGAATTAGTTCAACAACTGTAGAAAATACCTTGTCACCAGCCGCCCCAGTCAGGTGGTGGCGGAGACATGCAAGCGCAAAGGCCTGAAGGAAGGCATCCTAGCCCTGGACAACTTCCTGGACAAGTTGTAGGTGGCCTCCGCTTAGCCCACCGCCAGGTGGGGCGCGGTCCCTGTGCCCAGGGACAAGTGACCACAGCAACAAGCCCCCACATTCTCCACAACACCTAAAGGCTGCAGTAATGCTCTGCCTGACAGGTTTCTGGGGCCCACTTCGTGCCATCGCTCAACATGTACACTTGATGCCATTTCTTTCGATATTTATTTCCAGATTTCAGGGGCAACAAGTGCCCTTGCAGCAGGGACTTATCTGGCCGGTGGGGATGAGGGAGGGGATGGAACAACCAATACTTTTTTGTTGAGAGGGAAACTTAATGTCAAAAAAAAGTGAAAAATAAATGCATTAAGAGGTTAAAAAAAAGAAAATACTTTGTTGATATCTATTAAAGCTAAACATATGCATACTCTATCCCAGAGTATTTTCTAAAGTTGTTGAACTAATTCATACTCCTACCAGCAATGTACAACACAGGGGCTTCAGTCACCTTTAATCTTCACCAACACTTGGTATCATCAGTTTCTTTAATTTTATCTATCTTGTTGAGTGTGTGGTGGCATCTCATTGTGGTTTTCTGGTCATTGTTAATAGCTCCACATTCATGTGCTCCAGTTTCTTCAGTTCAGTTCAGTCACTCAGTCATGTCCGATTCTTTGGAACCCCATGAACTGCAGCACGCCACGCCTCCCTGTCCATCACCAACTCCTGGAATCCACCCAAATCCATGTCCATTGAGTCAGCGATGCCATCCAACCATCTCATCCTCTATCGTCCCCTTCTCCTCTGGCCTTCAATCTTTCCCAGCATCAGGATCTTTTAAAATGAGTCAGGTTTTACTTTATTGTTGGTTTTTGGTATTAATGTCCTTTAACAAATATTTATCCAGTGCTTACTATGTGCCAGGGACTATTTAAGGTGCTGGAGTTACATCATCAAAAAAGTGTTACATTTAATAGGAATATTTTTGTACACTATTTTGTCTTTAGTGAATCTCAATCAATGAAGCTTTATGGCTCTTTGGGCTTTCCAGGTAGTACAGTGGTAAAGAATCTGCCTGCCAGTTCAGGAGACACAGGTGAAGCAGATTCGATCCCTGGGTCCAGAAGATCCCCTGAAGAAGGAAATGGCAACCCACTCCAGTATTCTCACCTGGAAAATTCCACTGAAAGAAGAGCCTGGTGGGTTACAGTCTATGGGTTCACAGAGAGTTGGACATGAACTGAGCACGCACCCACGCTATACACTGTCAGATATTTTTCAAAAGGCTTTGAAGAAGTTTGGAAATTGACAGAAAACAGCAATGTGGGTTTTCCTTCCTGGCATCTGACCAGAGAATTAGAAGACTGGTATCTGCCACTGGGCACTCTTTGAACCTGGGCATGTCTCTTTGCTTCCAGACTGTTTTTCACATCTATAAGTAATGAGGCTGAGTAGGATGAGCTGAGCTTTTTTTCAGCCAAAAACTTGCCTCACTGATTTGTCAGAATTCAGCAGTGTGGGGCTGAATCCCCTATAGTCACTGTGGGGCCTTAGATTCTAATAAGCTTGGTGCTTAGAATTATTCTCGAGGGCAGCGTTTCAATTTCACTCATCTTTGTAGTATTTCTGTCATTATGTATTAATAACCACATATAATTATTTTTGTAATTTAGGTGTGTTGGACAGGAATGTTAAAAAGATCTATGTTAAAAAAGCATATTAGAAAGATTTAGTGCACAAAAATCTACTGCCATTTTAGATAAGATCTAAAACAAATAATGAGCTAATTTTCTAAATTCCTATTAACCTTCATATTTTACTTCTCTTCTTATGTCTAGAAGGATATTCAGTGACAAACAGACAAGACCTCACCTTCAAGGGCTTATAGTCAATTTTTACTGATCAGAGGCCTAGAAATCCTATCATTCTGGTCTTACAACCTCAAATTTGAATAGCATTTATAAGCATCATTTTCAAAACATACAGAGTCATGTTGCACCACTTACTTGTGACCTAAACACTTAAATGGAGCATTCCATCATCTTGTTTAATACTTGGATTTTTCTCTATGAAGCTCAAGCCTCTGATGTGTATCAAGCAACTAGAAAATTTCACGCCCCTTGACCTTGTCTAGGGAATACTCAAAATAATTTTCTATTGTTCATGTTTTCCAGTCATCATAACTTCCCCACGAACACTTCTGAATCTCTGGCAGGGTTTTAAAACTACTCTTGGAAGGTCAGATATAGCATTTTATTGTCTAGTTTGAGCTGCTTACTGGGGTGGAAATGAATGTGCTGGAATACAACTGAGTTTTGTTGCAAACGGGATTGCTTCTCCTTTGTATTCTTTCTCTCATTTCTGTAACTGGCTGAGGAACCTAATAAACTGGCACATAGCAGGAGTAGTTCACTTTCAGAATTCTACTTCCGTGTAGTAGAAAAGTGGTAGAAAGGTGAGAGGATCCATCAGTTAATGAATATTCATGCCTTTGTTCTTTCAATAAACATTTATTGATACCTGAATGTACAGGTATTTATAGTGTTATTGATACCTGAATGTACAGGTATTTATAGTGTTAAGTAATATACAAGAATGGAATTTCAAACCTTGGCCTGAGATGCTTATAGTGTAGCTGGAGACAGCCCTATAAATAAATACATTCAATATAATGTAACAGTTGTTATAATATAGATCTGAGCAAGGTGCTATGGTAGTACAAAGTAGGGAGTAACACATTTTCCATGTATGTGTGAGTGTGTGTATGCACATATTATGGAAGGCTTACTAGCAGATATGATTTGTTTAAGCTGAACAATTCAGTTTAAACTGAATTGTGAAACATTATTAGGACTTAGGAAAGATGAGAGGAAATTCCTGCCAGAGGATGGCTTATGCCAAGGAACAGTAGCCTAGTGGAGCAATGGAGCATGTGGGGAACTCTAAGTACATAATTGATATCAATTCAGTTCAGTTCAGTTGCTCAGTCGTGTTCAACTCTTTGCAACCCCATGAATCGCAGCATACCAGCATACCTCCCTGTCCATCGCCAACTCCCGGAGTTCACTCAAACACATTATTGAGTCGGTAATGCCATCCAGCCTTCTCATTCTCTGTCGTCCCCTTTTCCTCCTGCCCCCAATCCCTTCCAGCATCAGTCTTTTCTAGTGAGTCAACTCTTCGCATGAGGTGGCCAGAGTACTGGAGTTTTAGCTTTAGCATTATTCCTTCCAAAGAAATCCCAGGGCTGATCTCCTTCAGAATGGACCATCGATACAGTGGGATATATAGTTGATATAGATGGAAGATAGTTCAGTGGAGAAAGATGGTGGGTGGGACACACAAGTGGAAAGTCAAGCAGACACTGGACCATTAGGTACTTGTGTGTCATACTAAGGAGTTTTCTCATGAAGGGTTTAGTTAGGAAGTGAAAGGATTAGAATAGATTTTTTTGGGGGGAAAAAAAAAAGGTCAATTTGGGAAGGGATAAATGAGACTGGGCTAATTTTGAAAGCAGAAAGAAGAGTCAAAAAGTTATTCCAGTAATCAATGTGAGAACTGATGGGCTGAATTAGGATAGTAAGAGTGATGATTAAGAGACAAGGAAGGATTTGAAAGTTTTTAGTGAGTTAGAGTTGGTGGGACTTTGTGAACAAGGAAAAGAAGAGTGTGGGTCCCTGGTTTCTGCTTTGTGTGATCAGATTGTACCATTTACCTATGTAGGTAAGCCTGCCTACTTATAGAGGAACTACCATGTGCTGGGCATACCAGGAGGTACAATGAAGTTTAAAATATGGCCCCTACTAATTTATAATATGTGCTTCTTTACAGTAGTATGTGTTGGACAGGTAGAATTATGTGAAAAGGGCATTGTTAGATGAAGGAAAATGTCTAGTCAAGCAAAAGGACACCCATGAGAATGAATATGGTGAATCCTTAAGACCCTTTAGAAGACCTACTGGCCTGGGGAAAAACTTCCCTCTCCATCCTTCATCCCTTGACCTCTTTGCTTCAGTTAAAACCTAACTCTCCACAGACATCACTCTCATGACCTTCTTTGTTTTTGCAACCTCCTTTTGAGTTTTCTCTTTTCACCTCCTACCCATGCTCACTATGGGGGAAGAATGATCAACACCAGAAACATCTGCCTATTGATCTTGATCTCATGCCACCATCAGTCAGTTCTCTTCCAGGTTTCACACTCCTCTTCTATACCCCTGTTTCCATATTTTTGGCACTGTCCATGGCTCCTAGAACTCTATTTCCTCTTCTTTGATATCTGCTGTGACTAAAAGTAAAAAATGTAGTAAAATTTGTCATTAAAATAGGAAAAAAATGAAAGATAAGTGATAGACTAGAAGAAAAAATTTGCAACACACACACAAAGGCCGAATTTCTGAATATACAGAGCTCTTTCAAGTCAATAAAAAATAGGTGGACAGTCAAAATATTGATCAAGGGTGTAAATAGTAAACTTATAGAAAAAGGAAACACAAGTGGCTCTGAAAATATTGAATAATGTTTCTTGAACTTAGAGATAATTTTAAAAATTAAAATCAAAACATAAGCTTTTACTTAATAATATAATAACAATTAGAAAGTTTGTTCACATGGGGTCGCAAAGAGTCAGACACGACTGAGCAACTGATCTGATCTGATCTGAGAGTTGGTGAGTAGAGTAGGAAATGGCAAACCACTCCAGTATTCTTGCTTGGAAAATTCCATGGACAGAGGTGCCTGGCAGGCTACAGTCCATGGGGTCGTAAAGAATTAGGCACAACTGAGCATGCACACACACACACACACACAGAGTTGGTGAGAGTGTGAGTAAAATAGATATTTCCATACATTCTTTGTGGAAGTATGTGCGTAGTCACTCAGTGGTGTCTAACTCCATGATCTTGGATAATTATTTCTACCACTTTGCTTTTGCTATCAACTTTTATGGATGGAACACATTCAATATTTTGTTCCTGATTATAGTCTGTGCTTGAAACATTGAGTGATGGTGCAAATCTGACAGATAAGAATGGTACAAAATTACACTTTTGTTTGGTGCCTGTATAACTGTTAACTATCATTCCCTTGTGAAGTAAAGGTCTCCAGAATCTCTTTTCTTCCTAGAAATTCCCACAAACCCATTTACTTAATGAAATCAAACTTCTTTCTCCATGAAGAGAACATATAAGTTATAATGTAGCTACCAGTATTTCCTGCTGTAAAATAAATGAGAATTCTAGAGTTACTGATCTGTAGATAAGATCTCACACTGGAAATATGTAACATGGGAGAAAGCAGAGATCTTCAGTGTCGCATCTGGGTTCAAATCCTTGCTCTGCCATTTAATATAATGTTGAAGAGGTTATTTATCTTCTCTGAGCCTCAGTTTCCTATCTATAAGTAGAAATAATGTAGCTAGTGTTTCTGGTTGCTTCAAAGATTCGATTATAATATGTTAATCAACTTGCATGACAATAGCACCATGACACAGGTTGTCAGGGAGTGGTAACTGAATGACATTCCTAGCTGACTCATGGGGTAAAGTACATGCTATCTTCACCAAGGGGGTGGGGGATGCATTACCAAACAGGCCACAGATTTGCAACAAATATAGTTGGATTCTTGTTTTGCAGAATGTTTCTAGAAAGGTTGCATGAAATTTCTGCCTTTCAGAACAGCATATAGAAGGGTGGAAGTAAGGCTGAATAATTAATCTGCTGCTTCCTTGCCATCTCCAGTCTCTGCTAACACTGCTAACTACCTGGCAAATCCCTTAGTTTGGCAATGCCAGATTCAGTACGTGGATCTTAGTTCCTTGACCAGGGATCGAACCAGCATCCCCTGCATTGAAAGGTGGATTCTTAACCACTGGACCATCAGGGATGTCCTTGGCTTAAAGTTTTTTTAATGTAATTATTGAAATGAGTTAATTCTTGTTCCTTAAAGCTTCGGGTTTGCGGTATTAACAACCTCAGATTACCTATTCAACATCTTAAGTTCCTCTACGGTAATCCATTTTGAAAGATCAGCACACAGCTGATCTTCTGTGTGCCAGCTCTAGTCTTTGGCTCTTAAATCTCGCCGACCTTTTTTCCCTCTGGCAACCAACAGAGTTGGTGTGGAACATAACTTGTGATTGGCACCCAAGTCTTAACACTAGCAATTAACCAGGTTTTGACATGTTGTTATTTTATTTTCCATACAATTGACTGCCTTGACAATGAATCTAAAACCTTCTTTGAGATTTCTGAGCAGTTTTAGAAGCTAGTATTTGGTGGTGATGAGAATCAGTGGGGAGATATCCCCATTTTTAAAAAAATGTTCTGCATCATTCACCACCAAGTACTAGCTCAACACTATTGTTTATTTGATAGAGACTGTATTAATCAGGCTTCTTGATTATAATATAAAAAGTCCAACTAGTTACCTTAAACAAAACAAAAGTATTGGAATGATAATCAACAGAAGATGGAGGAAGCTGCTTGGAAAATGGGAAGAAACCAAGAGGGCAAAAGAGGCTTATAACTTTTTTTTTTTTTTTGTCTCTGGGTCACTTGTTCTAAATGGAAAGTCTAGGAAACATCACTGGAGGAGCTGAATCTCACTCATGTCTCTGTACCCTGTGCTCCCAGGAAGGAACATTCCTCTTGGCTTCCAAGGGGGGAGACAGAGCACTACTCCCACCAATACTAGATTCAGTGGGAAATACCCACTAAATTACACCTAAATTAAAAAGGAGATTGGATGCTGTATAATTTTTAAAAAGAAGAAAAATAAAGAAAAAATGTTCACTGCAGAGTTCACTGTATTCCCAGCACCTATTTTAGTGCCTGCATCTCGTTGATAACCAACAATATTACATTTAAGAAAATGAATGGATTCGGTTATAACCTCAAAGACAGAATCTATTGTGGTGGTCTCCCTGTCTTGATAAAATGGCGTAGTTTCTTTAGCCACAAAACACAAATTGAAGTACAATTTCTTCATCACATTTAATAACTAAAAAGAGCTACCAGTTCAGTTCAGTTCAGTTGTACAGTCGTGTCCGACTCTTCGCGACCCCATGAATTGCAGCACACCAGGCCTCCCTGTCCATCACCAACTCCCGGAGTTCACCCAGACTCACGTCCATCGAGTCAGTGATGCCATCCAGCCATCTCATCCTCTGTCGTTCCCTTCTCCTCCTGCCCCCAATCCCTCCCAGCATCAGGGTCTTTTCCAATGAGTCAACTCTTCACATGAGGTGGCCAAAGTACTGGAGTTTCAGCTTTTGCATCATTCCCTCCAAAGAAATCCCAGGGCTGATCTCTTTCAGAATGGACTGGTTGGATCTCCTTGCAGTCCAAGGGACTCTCAAGAGTCATTCTCCAACACCACAGTTCAAAAGCACCAATTCTTTGGCGCTCAGCCTTCTTCACAGTCCAACTCTCACAGCCATACATGACCACAGGAAAAACCATAGCCTTGACTAGACGAACCTTTGTTGGCAAAGTAATGTCTCTGCTTTTCAATATTCTATCTAGGTTGGTCGTAACTTTCCTTCCAAGGAGTAAGCGTCTTTTAATTTCATGGCTGCCGTCACCATCTGCAGTGATTTTGGAGCCCCCAAAAATAAAGTCTGACACTGTTTCCATTGTTTCCCCATCTATTTCCAATGAAGTGATGGGACCAGATGCCATGATCTTCATTTTCTGAATGTTGAGCTTTAAGCCAACTTTTTCACTCTCCACTTTCACTTTCATCAAGAGGCTTTTGAATTCCTCTTCACTTTCTGCCATAAGGGTGGTGCCATCTGCATATCTGAGGTTATTGATATTTCTCCCGGCAATCTTGATTCCAGCTTGTGCTTCTTCCAGCCCAGCATTTCTCATGATGTACTCTGCATATAAGTTAAATAAGCAGGGTGACAATATACAGCCTTGACGTACTCCTTTTCCTATTTAGAACCAGTCTGTTGTTCCATGTCCAGTTCTAACTGTTGCTTCCTGACCTGCATACAGATTTATCAAGAGGCAGGTTAGGTGGTCTGGTACTCCCATCACTTTCAGAATTTTCCAGTTTATTGTGATCCACACAGTCAAAGGCTTTGGCATAGTCAATAAAGCAGAAGTAGATGTTTTTCTGGAACACTCTTGCTTTTTCCATGATCCAGTGGATGTTGGCAATTTGATCTCTGGTTCCTCTGCCTTTTCTAAAACCAGCTTGAACATCAGGAAGTTCACGGTTCACGTACTGCTGAAGCCTGGCTTGGAGAATTTTGAACATTACTTTACTTGTATGTGAGATGAGTGCAATTGTGTGATAGTTTGAGCATTCTTTGGCATTGCCTTTCTTTGGGATTGGAATGAAAACTGACCTTCTCCAGTCCTGTGGCCACTGCTGAGTTTTCCAAATGTGCTGGCATATTGAGTGCAGCACTTTCACAGCATCATCTCTTTCAGGATTTGAAATAGCTCCACTGGAATTCCATCACCTCCACTAGCTTTGTTCGTAGTGATGCTTTCTAAGGCCCACTTGACTTCACATTCCAGGGTGTCTGGCTCTAGATGAGTGATCACAGCATCGTGATTATCTTGGTCATGTAGATCTTTTTTGTTCAGTTCTTCTGTGTATTCTTGCCACCTCTTCTTAATATCTTCTGCTTCTGTTAGGTCCATACAATTTCCATCCTTTATCGAGCCCATCTTTGCATGAAATGTTCCCTTGGTATCTCGAATTTTCTTGAAGAGATCTCTAGTCTTTCCCATTCTGTTGTCTTCCTCTATTTCTTTGCATTGATCGCTGAGGAAGGTTTTCTTATTTCTTCTTGCTATTCTTTGGATCTTTAGCAAAACTTAAATTTTGATAGCTTTAACCATCAGATAGCTACCTTCAAACTTTTTCCCCACTATTTTCCTCTCCAAGTAATGTTTTGGCAAACACCAATGGGCAAGAAATTCTTGTGAGTTTTTCCAGGTGTAGAAGTTTTTTAATTCCTTGTGTTTTAAAATGCTATTTCACAGGGAGCTCATGACCTTTATGGCTATATGCTGCTGGTGTTTCAGAGCTTTCTAAACTGACATGGCACAGCAAAACACATTTTCAAGAGTAAAAAATATCCCAGAACTATTAAAAAATAACATCTGTGAAATTAGGAATAAAATGGCATTCAAATTAAGGTCACGTAATGCCATTTCAAAGCATATTTATACAGGCAGCATATTAAGGAGATTGGTTTCTTTGAAGAATATGCACTTCCTAACTTAATGAAAGTCTGGTCAAATTTGCTTTTTTTGGCTGCCACCTTTAGCTATCTAAAAAGTGTATTTGTGTGTGTGTGTGTAGAAGTATGGGAAAACCTTGTAGAATGGATTATAGTAATTTCATATTTTGGATAGGTGGAGTAGTTGAGAAGTTAGCTAGTCAAGTTAGCTAGTCAAGTCTGTTTGCCAGTAAGCCAAATTTTTATTTTCTGTACATCTTCCTTAATGGCCTGCTGCTGCTGCTACGTAGCTTCAGTGTGTCCAACTCTGTGCGACCCCTTAGAGGGCAACAGCAGCCCACTAGGCTCCTCTGTCCCTGGGACTCTCCAGGCAAGAATACTGGAGTGGGTTGCCATTGCCTTCTCCATCCTTAATGGCCTACTGTCTGCCAATTGAAACAGTACCTGAAGTCAGATCATGAACCCTCTGATTTATACAATCCTGAGAGAGAATAAATTCAACAAAATGGAGGGTGTTAACAAAAATAAGAGAGAATTTGAATTCCTTTTTGAGTGTTGCATTACAATTAATAATCAGCTTTGATTTTTTTATATACTTGTCTTAAAATTTGAAATTCTTATTTTATCAAATGCAGTATAAATATGTCTAATTATCTGTGTGAATTAGCATCAGGTGATATAATGTCATACGCTAAGTTAATTATTGGGTTCACTCCAAGTTCTTTCTCACTTTATTGTCTTCATATTTCCCTTAAGAAAGGGTATTTACCTTCTTTAGTTATTTTGTAAAAACAAGAGATTTTTCCAAATTTAAAATTATGTTATAATATCAGTGTGATTTTGAAAGTAAATTAGCATCTATCTTTCAGGCACTAGTATAAAATTTTCATGGTCACTTGTTTTTTCCTTTGAGAACTGAGTGATGTAGAAAATTCGATTGATTAATTCTCAGGGTGTCTTCTATGATTCTGTTTATAGGTGCATCATTTTGAAGGGGAATTTTATCACTTGTTATTAGTATGTCAAATGGGAAGTCCTTTTTTATAAATACTAGTTTATGGACTTCTTTATGTTGATGTCAGTAAGTAGGCAAAAATACAGATAGAAAAATCTTATTTTCAACTTAATCTCATTAATTTAACAATAAATGGCATTTCCAGGAAATGGCCCTAGTTCTTTCAAAAATCAGAATATAACTCCTACTGTCTATTCCTATAATTAAAATAATCTTAGAATTCTTAGACTGAAGCTGATAATTATTTCTGTCAAAAGATATTAGGAAAAAACCTGGTTGATAGATATTAGAAGGTATCATCTTGGATCTGAAGTTTAGTTGATAGGGCAAATATATAATTTAAAAAATTATTATTAAGAAGAATAATAAGATCTATAATTATATATGCATGTCTAATCCATTTTGCACCTTTTATATGATGGAAATCTGTCAGTCTGACCATCAGATTTTTCATTCAATTGCTTGTTTTCTCTTTTATCAATTATTCTTTCTTAGTGTATTATATAAAGTGAAATATGCCAAATGAATTTCTCACAGAAGAATAAATCTTTTGTAAGAGCATGAGTCTTTCAACTATATCTATCTAGAATGATTATAAGATCATTCAAAATGTCTATAAGCTTATCTTGATGGGCTACAATTTGTCAGTGCTATACACATTAAACTTGTTTGAATGAAAGAAAACTTTCCTAAAACAATCTGATTTAGTCTAGATTTTGGTAGTCACTAATACTCCTTGCTCAATAGTACAAGCTCTATCTTCCATAGGTCATACTGATTACACTAGAAATTCCCAAGTGATTGGATGCCCAAGATGACTAATTATGGCCAGTAAGTTGTAAATGGAAATAATGTGTGTCACTTCTGAGATGCAACATTTGATTTCCTTATTCAAGACCCTTGATAATTTTCTTATCTTCTGCCCTTGTGACTATTGTGGCTGCTCCATCATTTTTGGTCCTGAAATATAGAGGTATAATATATCCAGTCAACATGGGATGGACATGTAGGTTGAGAGAGATAAATATTAGGTGTTATAAATCAAGGATTAGTGAACTGTAGCCCATGGGTCAAATCTGGCCTGCAATCTGTTCTTGGAAATAAAGTTTTATAGAAAGTTAGACTTGTCTGTTTGTTCATGTGTTGTCTATGGCTGCTTTTGTGCTACGACACCAGAACTGAGTAGTTGCAACAGAAGCTGTACAACTAGCAAAACTGAAAATGTTTATTATATAGACCTTTAAATAAAATGCTTCCCTTCTCCTATTCCAGTGATGACTCAGTGGTCTTTTGTTATGGGTCAGAACCTATAAAGATTTAGGTGTAGAATCATCATATCAAGATGCTGATTTTCCCACCTAGTCTTATCTAAATCCAAGTATAGAGGCTCTTGTGCCCAAACAAAGAATAAGTAGGAGGTAGGTAACAGAAATTGTTGGCCCTGAAGTGCATTATCCTTTAGGGAATGTGGTGCTGTTCTGTTGTGAAGGTGGCTAGATGAGATATGAGATTATAGGATATGAAATGATTGAGTGAAGTCACTCAGTCGTGTCCAGCTCTTTGCAACCCCATGGACTGTAGCCTACAAGGCTCCTCTGTCCATGGAATTTTCCAGGCAAGAGTACCAGAGTGGGTTGCCATTTCCTTCTCCAGGGGATCTTCCTGACCCAGGGATCGAACCCAAGTCTCCCACATTGCAGGCAGACACTTTACCATCTGAGCCACCAGGGAAGTCCCTAGGATATGAAATATGCATGTGCAAATATGTAGATTTGTTCTTACCTCCAAGTGGATAGGATTTAAGATGTTTTATTTGAGAAATACAATTTTTCTAAAAAGAAGATATAGATTTTGCCAAAAGGGATGGAAAACGGAAGGTCCAGATGTCCTAACTCTGTCTGAAAGCAACGATATCTTTGACTATTATTCCCTACTTCCTTCCCCCACCCCTACTCACACTGCTACCCCACCCGAGTGTTCAGCATCAGCATGATATGTTCCTTCTTTGGGCCTTAGCTCCCTCTACTTCTGCTCAGGGAAGTAAAAATGCTCCTTAATTCAAATTTTTGTTTCTCCAAGGCACAGTTTGGTTGAAACCCCTTCTCTAAAGTCCTCCCTTATTTCTTTCTCCTATAAACTTCTGTAATGATTTATGTATGTATCTGTTATGTCAGGTGCAACTTTCTGCTTTGTGTTTTCTGCTTCATTTATTGCATGCTTTATCTCCCTAAGTGAAAGTGAAGTCGCTCAGTCGTGTCCGACTCTTTGCGATCCCATGGACTGTAGCCTACCTCTGTCCATGGGATTTTCCAGGCAATAGTACTGGAGTGGATTGCCATTTCCTTCTCCAGGGGATCTTCCCAACCCAGGGATCGAACCCGGGTCTCCTGCACTGTAGACAGACGCTTTACCGTCTGAGCCACCAGGGAAGTTATCTCCCTAACTATACCACAAACTCATTTTTTATAATTTTACACCTAGTGCTGGATCATGCAAGTAATAATAAATACTTGTTGAATGAATTAATAACTCAAGCTGTGCTTTTCTGTGTGGGTAATGACAAAGAGGGAAACTGGGACGGAGAGAACATTGAGTCATTCTCGGGCCTGATTCTCTTTCTTGCATATGGGCCACAGAGTCTGAGGTAAGGGCCTTGCTCTGAGTAGGTGCTTAATTTTATTTCAGCTGCCACTTTCTATTATTTTACTTATTAACTTTGTCTCAATCTACATCCCCAGTCTCCCCACAGTCATCAAATGCTCATTTTATTCTTTTAATCCTCAATCTTAGTTTTTTCCTTGCCTTGCATTTTTGATAATGATTGGATAATTAACATTTATTGAATGCTTAATATATGCTAGCTACTATGTTTACATATCTGTGTGTGTTTTCTCGTTTCATCCTTACACCAACCTTATGAGTAGGTGTGCATGCTAAGTACTTCAGTCATGTCTGACTCTTTGTGACCTTGTATCCTGCCAAGCTTCTCTGTCCGTGGGATTCTCCAGGCAAGAATACTGGAGTGCGTTTCCATGCCCTCCTCCAGGGGATCTTATGCGTAGTTACTATTATTAAATTCTTTCTCATAAATGAGAAAACTGAGGACTCGGGTGTTAAGTAACTCCCTTGAGTGATATTACTACATAGCTGGTGAGCATAGGAGCTAGATGAGTAACCCAGCCAGTCTTTCTCCAGAGCCCATCTAGTTTATAAAACTTCTTCCTCAAAGGATTTCCCTTCACTAATCTCTGTTTTTCATACTATGTCCAGTCTGGTTTTACATATTGGTCAAGGCACATTTAAGCATCTAGCATTGTGCTGAGGGTAGGGAAATGTCACAGAGCTATAAAACCATGTTCCTTTAAAGGATCTACACTTTTAGTTGGCAATAGCAGATATATAGATATCAAATAATTAGTGGAAAACGTCTTATGTAATGAGTGCTAAATTGGGCAGTACAGACATATCATAAATTCATAGGCTGTTAGAGTCAAAGAGAGAGACTTTTAAGGTCAACGAGGCCACTGTGCTTGTTTTACAGATGAGCAGCTTGACAGCATATAGTGAGGTGATAATTGTGTGATACAGAAAAAATAACAACCCAAGTTGCCTCAAGAGGTTGGGGGTGGGTGGGCACATCAAATGGAGTTAGGAAAGGGAGGTTGGTGTTGAAGATGTCATCAAAGAATGATTCACAAAGGAAGTGGGACTTGATTTCAAAGGACGGGTAAGTTATGTCTGAGGGAGGTTGTACGTACGTGTGCCTGTAGGTAGGTGTGTGTATGAGTGCACACATACCCAGGGCATTTTTAAAAAATTGACTTATAGTTGGTTTATGATATTAGTTTCAGGTAAATGACGTATTGATTCAAAATTTTTTAACTTGTACTCCATTTAAAGTTCTGATAAAACATTGACTATATTTTCTGTCCTGTATACTATGTCCATGTAGTGTATTTATTTAATATGTGATCATTTGTATCTCTTAATCCGCTAGTCAGGGCACTGTTTGAATGAAGCCATGAAGTGCGCAGAGTATGAGATTTGTTCCGTCTGCTTGTTCACCATTTTGTCTCCAGCATTAATTAGTGCTTGTGGGTGGGGATTTTAAAAGATGTGAGTGCCTGAGCCTAACTCAGATGAATTGAATTGGAATCTTTAGGGGTTGGCCTGGGGAGTCAGTAATTTTTCAAAAGCTCTCCAGATGGTTCTACTATGAAGACAGGATTGAGAACAATGCAAAAGTATAGACATAGTATCTTCCCATGATGTCACCACTTAGTGGAGAGCTAAGATGTATAAGAGTAAAATGAGTGTGGTTTAGAGTCTATGGTCAGTGTTCTGTACGCAGAAAATAGCATAATGAAATGAAAGGATTTGAGATGAGATTAGATGAGATAGATAGATGAAATGGGGAGTTGGAAAAGACCATTTGGAAAGCAATTATAGTAATTATGGATTAGAAGATTGAAGCCTAGCCTAGGGTGTTTTTTCTGGAAATAGAAAGTTGTAATCTGAGAATTTTCACAAAGGCTTAGTGACTGGTAAAATCTAAAAGATGAAGAAAAGAGTCCAAGAAATAAAATGGCAAAAAGCTGACAAAAGTTTGCCTTATTAAACATTTTAAGGGTGATGTTTGGGGTGTGAAAATATTTACTGAAAAACTAACTTTGAACAAATCAACATTTTAAGACCAATGATTTTTTTAATAGTTTTTAAAATCTCATATTGACTTATGGTTAAGAATTACTTTCTGTTATGTTTTCTTGGATATCCAATGACTTTTCTTAAGTTTATACTTCAACAATTTCAATACTTCAAATTTATGGCTCCTTCTCCAACCACTTTCTCACCACTAATGGAGGGAAACATAGGTGCATAATAGTTCCATTTATAGAAATTCATGACATGTGTTTCATGGACTGTAATAATTAGTATTAGATCTGACTGCAATATCAGAGACAACCTGCTTAACTGTGGCTTAAATCTTTAGATGAGAATTCTGGAGGAAGACAGTTGCTGACGTTAGTTCAGGAGCTCAAGGATATCAAAGCTGAAGTCTCTGACATTCTTTGGCTTTCCTCTCAACGTCCAAGGACTACTGGGACTCTAGTCATCATGTATATTCCAAGGACCAAGAAGGGGAAAGTGTGGTAGAGCATAAAGAGTTTTCTTGGAAATCCCAGTATTTGCATTTATATCTCGTTGGCCACTCTTGTTTCCAAAGGAGGCTGGGAAATACACTGTTTTAACCAGGCACATTGCTCAAGTTCTCTGTTAGTGAGAGAGGCATATAGGCTAACCATAATTTTGTGCTCCCCCTCTTTCTCTTTATTTGGAGAAAAAAAACATGTATTAGCATCTGCTGTATGGCAAGTATCTTTCACAGTAAACAAGACAAACACAATTCCTATTCTCATGGAGCTTAGAGTCTTGCAGGGGAGACGTGAGGCAAACAATAGCACACATATTTAGTTAACTGAAGGTGTGACAATGATACAAGGGAAAGTAAAAAAGTCATTTTACTTATTTCTTATACTCTTCCTTTTAAACTTTTCCTTATTTTATATCAATCTTATATTCATTTTTGTGTATATGGGCCTTAAATTTTGAAACAAAGCAGTTGTATGAAGTATTTAATCTACAAACACAATAGGCTCACTTTTTATTTAATCTGTTTTTATTAATAATACAGTTTCAAAGACCCAACAAGATATTTAAAATATAATCTTAAGTTATCTTTCTGGTCTTTTAATGAAGTATCCCAACTCAGTGGACCTTGAGCAATAATAAAAAATCAAAGTCTAGAAACATTTTAAAAGCCAGAAAATTATGAAAGGACTTGTGAAGAGTCACAGTGAAGTTTGTCAAGAACTGAAAAGTCTGAGGTTTCTACCCTATTTGCAAGCAAGACCACCACAACTTCACGATGTGCAGAACACTCGAGACTCTTGGATTACAGACAGTGGACTTTGTTACTCACAGCTCAGTAAGAGTCATGAACTTCACATTCACCTTGGCTCCCCATTACCCTCAGGTCTGATGGGGGCAACGCAGAGTGGCCCAGGTGGATAATGTCCCAGCAGTAAGTTTGTATCACAGTTAAGGAACCCCAAAGTTGGAAACCTCTAGTTGTATAAGAAGATAACTAGCAAACCTGCCCAGTCTTTGCGCTAGAGAGAGAAGGAGCTATTTTCTCTATGATTCTGTTTAGGAAACAAATCTTTTCTCCAGAGGATGATGCTACTCCTGTCTTTCAAGCTGTTCACTATTCAGACTTTCTTGAAAAGATAGTCCAGAACAAAAGCTACTCAAAATTCTTGGAAGAATACAAAAGAGTGTACTAAGTAAAAGAACTCTGCCTTTCCCCAACCCCTAGAAGCAACATTAGTCCCCCTGGGTATTCTTCCAGAAATATTCTGTTCATGAACAAGCTTGTAAGTATGTATCACCTCTCTTCTCTTCCTCCTCTTTCTTCTTCTCCTTCTTTTCCTTTTCTTTCTCCACTAATTCCAGCCTATTTATTTACACTGTATGCTACCTTATTTTCTATAAACAATGTATTTTGAGGAGCATTTGTGCCTTGTATATCTGATTTATAGTTTATGGATTTATCATAATTTATCTAGCCAGCCCCCTATTGATAAACATTGAGTTTTTATTCAATCTTTGGTTATTATAAACAATGCTGCAGTGACTATTCATGTGTACACTTTTTGCGGCTGTGTATGAGTGGCATCGGGTCCCATCACTTCATGGGAAATAGATGGGGAAACAGTGGAAACAGTGTCAGACTTTATTTTTTTGGGCTCCAAAATTACTGTAGATGGTTATTGCAGCTATGAAATTAAAAGACACTTACTCCTTGGAAGGAAAGTTATGACCAACCTAGACAGCATATTAAAAAGCAGAGATATTACTTTGCCAACAAAGGTCCGTCTGGTCAAGACTTTGGTTTTTCCAGTAGTCATGTATGGATGTGAGAGTTGGACTATAAAGAAAGCTGAGTGAAGAAGAATTGATGCTTTTGAACTGTGTTGTTGGAGAAGACTCTTGAGAATCCCTTGGACTGCAAGGAGATTCAACCAGTCCATCCTAAAGGAGACCAGTCCTGGGTGTTCATTGGAAGGACTGATGCTGAGGCTGAAACTCCAATACTTTGGCCACCTCATGCGAAGAGTTGACTCATTGGAAAAGACTCTGATGCTGGGAGGGATTGGGGGCAGGAGGAGAAGGGGGCAACAGAGGATGAGATGAATGGATGTCATCACCAACTCGATGCACATGAGTTTGGGTGAACTCCGGGAGTTGGTGATGGACAGGGAGGCCTGGCGTGCTGCGATTCATGGGGTCACAGAGTCAGACTCGACTGAGCGACTGAACTGAACTGATGAGTACGTATAGGTAGTATTCTTAGTAGACTTGTTAACTAAAAAAATCAAATCATTATAGATATTATCAAAGTGCCTTCCAAGACAGTAGTACAGGAGAGTGCTGCTGCTGCTAAGTCGCTTCAGTCGTGTCCGACTCTGTGCGACCCCATAAACAGAAGCCCACCAGGCTCCCCTGCCCCTATGCACTATTGTTTTTAATTTTTGTCAGTCTAATAGGTAAACAATCTCATTGAGCTCTATTTTGCCTTTCTCTTCTTATAAATTATGTTAAATATTTTTGTATGTTTAAAAGCCATTGAACATTTTCATTTCTTAAATTTTTTTCTTCACATCCTTTACGCATTCATTTTTAGTATTTTTCTTGTTGGTTTGTAGAAACTGTGTGTATTAAGGGAATTAGCCCCTCGTTTTAATATTAATATGTACCATGTGCATGGATGGAGCTTTCCAAGTGGCACTAGTGGTAAGGAATGCATCTGCCAATGCAGGAGATGCAGGTTCAACCTCTGGATTCTGAAGATCCCCTGGAGGAGGGCACCAGCACACTCCAGTGTTCTTGCCTGGAGAACCGCATGGACAGAGGAGCCTGGCAGGCTACTGTCCATAGGGTCACAAAGAGTTGGACACGACTCAAGTGACTTAGCACACATGCACGTGTGTGCACAGGTTTGAATTTCTTTTAAATATGCCATCGATTAATAGTACTAGAATGACCTTTACAATAATTTAGGCTCTACATGCAAAAAACTATATAGCAAGCTTTATTTTGTAGTATCCTTGTACCCTGCTGAGTTCAATGCCAGGGAAGATTCGGCTGAATTTACAAAATAAATATGCTTGTGATGGGGCAAAATTCACTTATTCAGTGCCATATCACATCATGGTAAAATCCTATAAAACAAACAATCTAACTGTATAGTATGATTATAGCAGCAGTGAATGCAGTTCCTAAATCTAACCTATTCATTTCCCATTTTACTAGAGTTAATTTGGTATTTATACTGTAGCTACTGTGTGTAGCTATCAGGACATGAGTTCAGTGTCATTGCTTTTTGTAAGTTCTTGGTGATGTTTTTACCTAACTTTAATATGTATTAACTTATCCCCCAACTTTATTATTTGTGATTAGAAAGTCAAGCAGTTGTTCCATGTTGTTAGCGATATAACTTTGAAACATTTTTGTCTTTTATTCTCTTTCAACTTTCTGTGTTTGTTTTGTTGAAGAATGGTCTGAAATTTCAAGGAAAGGTATTTAAAATTATTACCGTTTGCAACTATTTTATGTGTGAACTGGACTAATTTAAATGCTGTGAAATGAAGTACAAAAATGAATTGGATGCTAAATTTTATATTTAATTTGTATCTATGGACTTTTATAGCAGAACCCATAGAACTTTACAGAAAAATGTAAATTAGAACATTGGGGGATTCTAGGATGTAATACAGACTGTGACAAAAGAATCACCTACATTACAAATGTATGAAACAATCTTCACTGGAAGGGATGGGAAGAAAAGATACTGATCTAAGTAACTGGAAGAGTAAAGTCGATAAAATTAAATCCAAAAGGAATTGGCCATAAGCACATATTCTATTGATAAAGTTGTTTTTCACAGATATCTGGGATTATAATTCTGGAAACATTGTATGTGTATATTGGAATCAAATAAATACATGACAGACTGAGGCAGGCAGGATTTTTTTTTTTTTAACTATGAAATGGGAGGTTACAAACAAGCAAGGGAAGAAGGCTGGAATCATCCATGTGTCGGTGGATCAGAGTTGGAGACATTAGTGTGAACTCATGTTTAGAACTCTAATATAGATACAGATGGTTACATATAGAAATATTTATAAATATATGTATATATAGCTTGGTCAGTCGGCTGAAACTGCCTAAAAGGAATAATACTCCTAGTGTCCAGATTTTGGTTTCTAATTTTGTTCTTCAATAAAAGAAACAAAGGATTCTAGGAGAACTGTTAGATTCTAGGACTGAGGCAGGACATACATGAATTTCCTGGAGCATCTTATAGTGCTTAAAAGAAAAAACTGCTCAAAAGACATACAACAGTGGGAGTGTGTCAAAGAGACGTAGAAACCAACCAGAAGAGCTCCCAATAGTCAAAGCTGTAACCCAATGTGTAAAATAAATATCCGTACGTCTATAATGATGTTGTCACCTACCATTCTGAGTAGGACCCCAGCTAGGGTTCTCCTGCCCAGTGTCATCGGAGCCAGTGAATGAATTCAATTGAAAAGTCAGTGAAAGTTTTGTTCTTTGATCAAAGGTTGAAAAGGTACATGTTTGTGTTCTAGAATGCTCTCCCCAACGGGCTGTGGGGTGGGGCTCTATTTCCCTCAGAGCCTGGGAGAAGGTGGCGTTCTCTCAGGGCTGGTGCAGCTGTGCTGCTCAATCTCTGATCACAGTGCAGACTCCACATGCATCCCGCGGCCATGTGTGGCACTTCTGCACTAGAAATTCTGGTCTGAAGGACCAGGTTCAAGGTCTCTGCGTGGGGCACCTTATCAGCAGTGAAACTAGCACAGACACAGAGAAAAGAGGAAACAAGAGGGTTCGAGTTTATTATCCAGATTCTATTCTTATTTCCTGGGAATTTTCTTGGGCTTTGCTGATGACAATATGAAAACAAACAAATAAATAAGGGAGAATCAACAGATTCTGCCAAAAAATCCTAAATAATCGATATAGGCACTGTATGGTCAAGAAGGTGGAGCGTAACTCTCCACTGCTTAAGCGCGATCTGTGATAGTGGCTTTCTTTCAAAGATTACTTTATGAAAGGGAAACAAAAGAGTAACTTTACAGTTGTTCAGTTGCTCAGTCATGTTGAACTCTTTGCAACCCCATGGACTGCAGCATGCCAGGCCTCCCTGTCTGTCACCATCTCTCGAAGTTTGCCCAAGCTCATGTGCATTGTATCAGTGATGCTATTTAGCCATCTCATCCACTGACTCTTTGGTCTCCTGCCCTCAATCTTTCCCAGAAGCAGGGACTTTTCCAATGAGTTGGCTGTTTGTATCAGATGACCAAAATACTGGCGCTTCAGCTTCAGCATCAGTCCTTCCAACGAAGTATTCAGGGTTGATTTCCCTTAAGATTAACTGGTTTGATCTCGTTGCTGTCCAAGGGACTTTCAGGAGTCTTCTTCAGCACCACAGTTCAAAGGCATCAATTCTTTGTCGTTCTTCCTTCTTTATGGTCCAGCTCTCACAACTTTACAGTAGGAAAACCTGATAAACACTCCCTCAGCCAGGTCATAAAGTTGACACAGTAGTGATAAGCCATGTTGATAATATGCACCTTTGATGTGATGTGATGAAAACAGCACTTTACCTCTGTGGAATTCCACAATCTAATCATAAGAACAAATATCAGATAAATTGCAGTTGAGGAACATTCTTTAAAATACCTGACCAGTAATCCCAAGACTTTCAAGTCATCAATAACGAACAAAAAAGCCTGAGAAACTGTCACAACCAAGAGGAGTCCTAAGGAGACATGACGACTAAATGCAATGTGGTATCCTGGATGGGATCTTAGAACAGAAAAAGAACATTAGGTGAAATCTAAGGAAATCTGAATCAAGTATGGACTTAGTTAAAAATATTGTATCAATGTTGGTTTGTTACTTGTGACAAAGGTACCATACTAATGTAAGATGTAATGTAATATTGATAGTAGAGGAAATTGAGTAGTAGTATACAGGGGAACTCTCTATTTTTTTTTTTTTTTTTATTGGAGTATAATTGCTCTACAGTGTTGTGTTAGTCTCTGTTATACAATGAAGTGAATCAACTACATGATTTCTGTAAAACTCTATTTTGTTCTGAAGTAAAAAATTTTATTTAAAATAGTAAAAGATAAAAACCATAATAAAAATATTCCTCCATCACAGGATAACACATATGTGGGTGTATGCTGCCTGACCACAAGACTTGAATTAATCATAATTTATATTAGTAATCTCTGAAACTTTTAATAGGATGCAAAATTATTTCTTGGAGAAGGAAATGGCAACCGACACCAGTATTTTTGCCTGGGAAATCCCAGGGAAGATGGACAGAGGAGCCTGGCAGGCTATATAGTCCACGGGATCACAAAAGAGGCAGATATGATTCAGTGGCTAAACAACAAAAATTATTTCTACCTCTAATAGTAAACATTCCCAGGATTTGAGCATTATGTATGTTCTAAATTTGGGGTAAACCTCACATAACTATCATATTTACAGGATTTAATGACAAACTATTTACCTTTCCTTAGAAGGTTTTTCTTCCTCAGTTACTTTGGCCAACCATTCCATTCCCACGTAACCAGAGTGATCTCACTGTGTTATTTTACTTTATTCATAGATGGAAGCAAAACTGGGTTAAAATAGCCCTTTAATATTTAAAACACATTTATGGGACTTCCCTGGCAGTCCGGTGGTTAAGGCTCTGTATCCCAAATGCAGGGGGCACAGGTTCGATCCCTAGTCTGGGAACTAAGATCGCATGCCACATGGAACAACTGAAAAAAAAAAAAAGTCAAAGGGGATGATGTAGAATTTATTTGGAAAGTAAAAGGTATAGCTGGAATTTTCACTAGCTCAGATTTCACAACTGTGCTAATTTTTATGATTGCCTTTAAACATGTACATGTATGCGTGCTTAGTCATGTCCAACTCTTTGTGACCCTATGGACTGTAACCCACTAGGCTTCTCTGTCCATGGGATTTTCCAGGCATACTGGAGTGGTTCACTATTTTCTTCTCCAGGGGATTTTCCGGACCCAGGGATCAAACCTGCATTTCCTGTGTCTCCTGCATTGCAGGGAGATTCTTTACCACTCGAGCCATCTGGGAAGCCATTAAACATGTATAGATGGATGAAACCCACGTCTCTAATAAAGTAGGGAGTATACTTGTAATTGATGGCTCAGATGGTAAAGAATCTGCTTGCAGTGTGGGAGACATGGGTTCAATCCCTGGTTTGGGAAGATCCCCTGGAAAAGGGAATGGCAACCCACTCCATTTTTCTTGCCTGGAGAATTCCATGGACAGAGGCTACAGTCCACGGCATGGCAAAGAGTCAGATAGGACTGGGTGACTAAGAGTTTCACTTTCACTTTTCATAATTGTAATTTTGGTCTTAGAGTTATGCAGCAGTTATTTTGTGGAATTATATTCTTGGAAAGAAAATTGCAATAATAGTTATAGGCAAAATTCTTGAGTAATTCATTGATGCTTTTGATTTATCAAGTTCCTGTTATTATCTTTAAATAATCTCTTATACACAAATGATAGGCCACATCAATGGTATGACTTTCATGCAGATAGTGATGATTTAGCTGACAAGATATTTTAAATAAACATGATATATTTGAATCATATTATTCAAATATATGAGAGATTGGAAGTATGATGCAATTTTTAGTAACAAATAAAATAATTGTAGGTGAAATCTCTTCCCATCTTATGTTGCTTGTTCAAGCTAGAGATGTCAGAAAACAGAAACTGAGTTCTTCTTAGACTATTTATGACAGCAGTTTTGTATGATTAATTAGGTATCCCCAGTTGCAAAATTCTGTATAAGGGTTACTCAAACTCCAAACAATTCACAACTTATTCACAACTTAATCAACTTTATCACAACTTAGATATAATTACCAAAATACCAAATTGTAAATGCTGGAATTTAAAGAAATTTGAACGTTTATCTTTCATTTAATGCAAATAGAATGCATTTGTTTTCCTTTCCTTGAAATAACAAAGTGATTAAAAAATATTCTCCCCCATAACACTACTCAGTTTCTCTACTTATTAAAAATCAATTAATCCAAACTCAGCTTTCACTTGTTTTATGTACTTAAACACAAGGTTAATTACTCTTGCATTTTAGAAAACTTCATTTTTTTGTTCATTTTTGTTCATTTCTTTGTTGTTAAAATATGATGAAGTTTTTAGTACTAAACCATCCCATTTAGATTAGTTTATGCTTCCCAATGTATCTGAGCATTTTCTTTCTGATAGGGTATAATATCTCATGGCCTCTTTTGTTAAAAGTCAGAGTTGATGCTTTACGGGATGGATCAGCCACATTGATACACCATTATGATGCTAAACAAATGTACTAAATTAAAAAAGCACCACCACCACTCCTGGTACTAAAGATGTTTGCCAACATAGAATTTGTTCACTCACACAGTGCATTAGGGCAAAGTCCTTTGAAGTCAGAGGCCGCTGATTGTACCTGACTTAAAAAAAAAAAAAAAGATGGCTTTTTAGTCAAAGAAGCAATCCAGTGTGGTGTATCGATTGGGCAACATCACAGCTGCTCCTAATAAGTGGGATGGAAGGGCCGTTTCTGTGGGGCTGGAATTACTTTTCGATTGCCGGGGCCACAGTGTTGGTACTCTTATTTTGCTGTGCCACCTTTTCTGATCAATACCGCATCACCCAGCAGATAGTAATTAGGTTTCAGAGAGCCATTCAACAAAGATCCGTGTTGACTGCGATAGACAGAGCCAAGGAAAAGGTCACACGGAATCAGCAGCCAACTAAAAGGTGATGGGTAAAGAAAAGACCCCTTGCCTGAGAAGTACTTAGCTCTTTTTTAATTACTGTAATTTTCAACAAAAGTCAGAGAGTGAGATGATGAAGTGAAGCACTTTCCTCCCTGCTGTTCCTGATGAGGCTTGATAGGCCTCGAAATTACGCATTGACTCCCCGTTTGATTTCTCCCAGTGTTTAGTGCTAATAACCTGTAGGGCCTCTTCTTTTCCTTTGTACCTCTCAGTGCTGGTGTCACTGCAGTAATTACACTGTGTGAAATCTGTACTGCAATCACAGCTGCCAACTTCCAGCTTCACAGGCTGGGTCAGGCTGAGTATGGCGGAAAAAAAAAAAGGCAGCTAATAGCTAAGAAAGAGGGAAAGCTTTTTTTTTTTTTTTTAATTCCTGAAATGCTTTAATGAATTTTAATAAAATTCCATTATTTCTAAACTGCGTACAAGCGTAACGAATTCCTAGAAACAGTAAGGATCGGATGGAGGCTGTGCTGTTTACTCATAATCAAACTTTTACAGAAATAAACACACAGTCAGTGCTGGAAATAAATGGAGATTTTATCATTGTGGACCCTTTGTTCATTCAGGGGTGTAAGGAAGTAGATCCAGGACTGGCATTCTTCTAAACAATGCTGGATTCTGTAATAAAGAATTTTTGAAAAATGTTTCACAGCATTATTTGTTACCTTTCAACAAATGCCCTTCCTTAAACCATTCTTTTGTCATTCTGGGATATGAGTAACCCTGGATATTCAAGTAGTACCTGCTGGTAGAATCAGGTACTAACATCTTCTTGCACATTGCTCTCCTGGGGACTTTGGAACTCAGGTTCAAGATAAACTGCAGTAGCAACAGCAGCAACCCTCTAGAAAATCAAGGGTGATCTTTTAAAAACTGGTAGCTTTTTAAGGCAAAGAGGTAAAATTTTCAATTATAATTCACGTTATTATAAGCACACCTGTAATCCCCCACAGAACTGTGGGACAGTGCCAATAGACAAAGCATATCCCAGTTACATAGTAGGAAATTTCTATATGCTAAGATAAAAGGTTATTGATTGTCACAAACCAATTAGTAGCATAACTTGGGAAGCTCTGAGGTATGAATTCTCAGTCTTATATGTAATAGTATAGTAAAAACAAGCATTAAAAGTATAAATGATAAACATTAATAATGTATATTGATTAGATTTTTCAGCATAACCAAAAAGATATTAAAGGATATATATTTAAAAATATATGATTAGTCTAAGGAACTTTATTCATGAAACAAACATATTTACTTATATTCAGTATATTGAAAGTGAATCTTACATAATGGTTAAAGTGCTGATAATCATTGATTAATAAGTTTTTTATGTTATGAAAACTGCAAATTTTAAGGAAACTAAAGTGACAGTAAAATGAATTGCTGAAGTGTTGCTGCATTAAGGTCATCAGAAATTAATAAATTAATGGAGATCAAATTCCATTATTATGACCATCAACTCAAGAATTGTTTTGAGGTTATTACCAGGCACGTATATTGCATTGAATGATAGGAGACACATACATGGGATACAGACCTTTCAGAGAAGATCATGCCACCTACATGGCTAATCCATTGATCTTTTTGGTAAAAGGAGCATCATGAATACTTTGTATTTTAGAACCAAGATAAATTTCCCCTCCCCCCACCCCCACAATTCATCGTCAATTTGCCTGGTATTTCCTATTAAAGGAGAAGAGGAAATTCCTTTCTGACCTTGCAAATGATCATTTTCTTTGTTGAAGCATGAGATTTGATTGCCCTTGCAATCTGGGCTCACACTTACTGCCTGCATTGTGAATAACAGTTCCTTTCTCAGTCATAGTGTTTGACTCTATGACCTGCCACAGAAATGAATTCCAGACACAGACGGTGCATTGGAAAATGGAGATGAGAGTTCTTTGATACTAGATGTTCGAAGTATTGAGCTAGGAGCATCCTGCTCTGAATTCTCTATAAATGCAAATCTACCTGGATCACAGAGGAGGTACCCAAATAGTTTTGGGAAGCATTTGCCCTGTGAAATTGTACTTGAAGATCCCAGATTGGATACCAGTGTAGTTTTTTTGTCCCTACCTGAATTAGAGAAAATGGAGACTATTTTGCCTGTAAGTCTGGCTGGAGGAGAGCAAGCCATTTTGGTATATTACTAATTCAGACTTGACTTCAGAATATGCGATACTGATGTAATCAGGGTAAAATTTGACCTTTGCTTCATTAACTATTTGATAATAAAAAATATTTCTATGGTGCTTTGTAGTTTATGATGTGATTTTTCTGGATTAAAGTTATCTCATTTGATTTTCTTAACAGTCCTCGAGGTAGGGAAGGATTATTTTTATTTGTACAAATCCCCAATAATTATGAGAATAATGTTAGGAGGGACTACATGTAATACTCAGGAAAGCAACAGTTTTGAAGCATTCTCAGATACTTATGTGAAGGGCTTATTTGCATATAAACAGAGTGTTCATTATCAATCAAACTTACCAGCTCTTTTAAGCATTCAAAGGAGTTTTACCACAATTTGAACAAAAAGACATTGTTCAATATTGGCCTTCTATGCATGGCTTGGGGGCTTCCCAGGTTGCTCAGTGGGTAAAGAATCTGCCTGACATGCAGGAGACATGAGTTCAATCCCTGGGTTGGGAAGATCACTTGGGAGAGGGCATGGCAATCCACTCTAGTATCCTTGCCTGGAGAATCCCATGGACAGAGGAGCCTGGTGAGCTACAGCACATGGGTCTCAAATAGTTAGACACAACTAAAGCGACTTAGCACACACACACACGCTTGGCTTATTTCACTTGGCAAAGTGTTTTCAAGGTTTCTCCGTATCAAAATATATATCCGATTTCCCTCCTTTATGGCTGAGTGATATTCTACGACCTGTAATCCCACCTTTTGTTTATTGATTCTTCTGTCAATATACATTTAGGTTGCTTCCACCTTTTGGCTATTGTGGTTATGGATACTTTTAATTGAAGAATTTTATTATTTAAAACACCATTGACTACTCCCAGTAGGTAAACTTACTTTTATAAGGTGATTTAAAATGTGGATATGATTGCTTCCATAATTGTTCTTATTATCATCCTTTTGACATACTAAAAAGTATTTTGCTGGCAGATATTTATTGCCTTAACTTGAAGGTCCTATAATTTACTGAGCACATATGAGTACTATACCTTAAATACTGAAAAGACAGACATGGATAGAGGACATAAATGTGGAGATGCGTGTGTGTGCTAAGTCCCTTCAATTGACTCTTTGTGATCCTATGGCCTGTAGTCTGCCAAGCTTCTCTGTCCATGGGACTCTCCAAGCAAGAATACTGGAGTGAGTTTCCATGCCCTCCTCCAGGGTTATCTTCCCAACCCGTAGTTGGAAGCTGCATCTCCTGCATTGGCAGGCAGGTTCTTCACTGCTGGTGCCACCTGGGAAGCCCAGATATAGAGATAGTCATGGCCAGATTTAGTATGCAGGTTTGAGTTGTTTGACCTGCACAGTATGTATGAATTTAAAAAAATAAATAGTTTCAGATATCTGGAAATCAGGAGATTGTTACATTTTAATGTAAAATTAGATTTTGTTTTCTCAGAAAATCTGGAACATCTGACAATATCCTAAACCCCTTTTCCACATGACAACATTTTGTGGGGCTGACTGGCAGTTGCTACCTTCAGACAGAATTCATACTCTTCAGTTGAACATAAATTCTATATGATCTGATTTTCTTGTTTTTACTTTTCTAGCCCCCAACAGACCTGTTCTCTGGAGCTGTGCTGTATTTAACACATGACTAGTCCAAATTGAGACATGCTGTTTGTATGAAAATCACACTGGATTTCAAATAGTTGGCATGAAATAAGAGGGCAAAATATTTCATTAATAATTTTTGTATTGATTATATGTTTAAATGGTAATATTTTGGTTCAATAAATTAGTAAAATAAGTTTAACCTGTTCTTTTTACCTTTTAAAAAATATGGCTACTAGACAATTTAAGATTGCATATGTGTCTCACATTAGATTTCTGTTAAATAGTACTACTCTTGTTGGTCATGTCCTAGTACAGGGGTTGCTAAGCAATAGCCCATGAGCCAAATCTGACTAGTTGCCTGTTTTGGTATGATCCACATGTTAAGAATGATTTTCACAGCTGATTATTTACATTTTTTTTTATTATAGGGAACATTTAGTTTTAAACCTCAATTAATTGAAATATTGTTCCTCTCAAAAGAATTTAATTTTTCTCATTAGTCGACCAGTAGTTCAAAACACTATACTCAGTTATTCTTATCATTATTATTGTATTTTGAATTTCATCAAAAGCTTATGAAAATTGTTTTTTCTCTTGTTATTCAAGTTCCTATATTTTATCCTTAATGTTCCTTCTTTGTGTGCAAAGCCTAAAATATTTACTATCTGTCTTTTCACAGAAAAAGTTTACTAACTGTTGGTCCAATAGGAAGCTGATGCAGGCAGCTTTCTGAGGAAGTTAAAGATAGTGGAAATACTTTGGATTGTGATAGGCAAGGGTTCCAATCCTATTCATTGATCTAATCTCTGAGTCTTTGTTTTCTTACCTGTAAAATGGCAATAATGATTCCTTTCTGAATTATTTCATAATTAATAAGATTCTGTGAATATAGGTAAGATACTGTACAAGATGTTTTGTGGGCTAGGTAACTCTAGCACTTCCTCTGCCTAGAATGCTCTTCCTTGTCATACCTGACTTGGTGCCTTCTTGCCCATCTTTAGCTCAGATCATTTCTAGTTCAGAGAGGCATTTCTTGCTCTAGCCTCGAGCTTAGGTTAGCTCTCCCCAGAAATCCTGCCTTTTTTTTTTAATGCTTATCATATTTACTGCTGTTTGTCCCACATCTGTCTGCCATCTAAGAATTTAATATGTAGAAGGGAAGTGTCCTGTTAACCACTATTTTATAGTACTAACACAAAATGAGTATCAAATAAATTTCTTTGAGTGATGTTGATGCAAAATACTGTACAAATGACACACACACACACACACAAGCTAGAAGAATTCAGAGGGAGATTTGTTTTTTCCACAGAGATTTCAGTTTGTGTCTAGAAATTTGGGTCATGTTTTAGCACTTACAGTTTAAATATATCTATACTTTATTCATCCCTTCTGCAGACTTGTATTTTCTCATTCATCTTTCTTAAAGAAATATAGGTAAAACACTAAACACAATGTCTGGCACACAGTAAGGCCTCAACAAATTCTCTTTTCTCTAATTGTGGATGATGATGGTAAATCGGAATACTGAACATAAAATAACCAAAGTATCTATGTACTAGATAAAATTGAGAGATCAAAAATTTTGGAGAACAGAAGGAAATCCACTTTAAGCAAATTGCAACACCCAAATTCAAACCACTCTTGGCAACAAAAGTCAACTTTATTTTTTTAATGAACAGGATTTGAAGTAAAGGACAGTAAAAACTTAGAATCCAAATCAAGTTCTGAAAACCAAAACTAAATTTTGTAATGTCCTGAGTTTATACACTCAGTTCAGTTCAGTCGCTCAGTCGTGTCCGACTCTTTGTGACCCCATGGACCGCAGCATGCCAGGCCTCCCTGTCCATCACCAACTCCTGGAGTTTACTCAAACTCATGTCCATTGAGTCAGTGATGCCATCCAACCATCTCATCCTCTGTCGATCCCTTCTCCTCCCACTCAATCTTTCCCAGCATATGGGTCTTTTCCAGTGAGTCAGTTCTTCACATCAGGTGGCCAAAGTATTGGAGTTTCAGCTTCAGCATCAGTCCTTCCAATGAATATTCAGGACTGATTTCCTTTGGGATGGACTAGTTGGATCTCCTTGCAGTCCAAGAGACTCTCAAGAGTCTCCTCAAACACCACAGTTCAAAAGCATCAATTCTTCAGCACACACTAGTTACAAATTTATACAATGAATGTCTGTGTGCCAAAATATTTCTTGTCAGAATGACAACTGGCAGTTGTGATTCCCATCCCTTCAAACACAAGGCTTAACAGCTGGAAAGAAAAAGCCCACAGTAGGATTCATGTTAGGCTTTTCTAACAGGAATGGACGCTAAGGCTCTAGAGATGACAGAGCTGATAATCAAAGGCAGCCTCAGGGTTTCCTGTTACAACCTTACCTAACCTTGAAATGAAGGTCACCCAATACATAATTTTAAAAGGCCAGATTTGGTTGATCAGATCCACAAGATGGAGTCATTATCCTTCTTACCAAGTTTTAGGGATTTCTGGAATTTCATTTGAGAATTCTATGTATTCCATTCCCAGGTCTTCAACTCTGTTCAGTTTAACCAGTATTTGTCAAGTATCTACTATGTGCCAGGCACTAAAGAAATAGAGTTGAATATACAGTCAGAGTCTGTTTTAGAGGAGCTCAGAGTCTGGTGGCAATGGCACCCCACAAAATCCCATGGATGGAGGAGCCTGGTGGGCTGCAGTCCGTGAAGTTACTAAGAGTTGGACATGACTGAGTGACTTCACTTTCACGCATTGGAGAAGGAAATGGCAACCCACTCCAGTGTTCTTGCCTGGAGAATCCCAGGGACAGGGAAGCCTGGTGGGCTGCCGTCTCTGGGGTCGCACAGAGTCGGACATGACTGAAGTGACTTAGCAGCAGCAGCAGCAGCAGAGTCTGTGTGCAAGAACAGTGTGCAAGAGATACCAATTCACTGCATGTATGCTGTAAGAGCACCCTGCACATTTACTGTACAGCATCAAAGATGGGCTCCATGCCCAGGACTGAGAACCAATCAGGGCAGTCTTCCTCATGGAGTTAAACCAGAATAGAGTCAGAGTGTGTGAGTGTGTGCATGTGTGTGTCTGTAAGGAAGGTAGTGGAGGTACAAACTAGAGTTAAGGCCATCTGTTTTTATCCTTGTATCTTTCTTGCGTCCTGTGCTCAGTTGTGTCCAACTCTTTGCGACCCCATGGACTATAACCTGCCAGGCTCCTCTGTCCACGGAATTTTCTGGGCAGGAATACTGGAGTGGGTTGCCCTTCCTCCTTCAGGGGATCTTCCTGACCCAGTGATTGAACCCACATCTCCTGCATCTCTTGCATTGACAAGCGGATTCTTTACCAATGCTCCACCTGGGAAGCCCAGAGTGGAAAGTTAGTAAATAGCTAATCATACAAATGTATGAGTTGGTGTGCTAGAGTTATGAACAGACTGCTCTGGCAACACAAAGGGAATGACAGATTGCCTCAGGAAAAGCCACCCGAAGAAAGGTTAGAGAAGACTGTATTAAGCAGAGAAGAGAATTCCCCAAATGGTACGAGTTCACTTGTTATCTCAGACTAATTACTTTATCCTCAAGCATGTCCTGGTTTGAACAGTAAATTACATGGTCACACCATATAGAACAGCAGTGTAGTGGAGACTTCTTGCTTCCAGCAAAATCATCCTCTCTTTTTGAAACTTGGTGGCACTATCTCCCAGCCTGACTTGCTGTTGGAGGTGGCCCTGTGACTAAGTTCTCTTCAGTGGAATGGGAACAAAAGTGATGTGTTCCCAGCAGCAGAAGAACTGAAGAAGAATGAAAATTAAAAGTTAATGTGCTGCTTTCCCTATCACAAACTTCTCATGTCACAAAACTGATTTGCACTGTGATAAAGGAGAGCTTGAAATCATGTGTGACACTGAAATTTTGAATAAGGATGAAATTTTAAAAGAGACACAAACGTAGAGAACAGACTTTTGGACTCTGTGGGAGAAGGTGAGGGTGGGATGACTTGAGAGAATAGCATTGAAACATGTGTATTACCATATGTGAAATAGATTGCCAGTCCAGGTTCAATGCATGCGACAGGGTGCTCAGGGCCGGTGCACTGGGATGACCCTGAGGGATGGGATGGGGAGGGGTGTGGGAGGGGGGTTTGGGATGGGGGACACATGTATACCCATGCCTTATTTATGTCAATGTATGGCAAAAACCACTACAATATTTTAAAGTAATTAGCCTCCAATTAAAATAAATTAATTTACAAAAAAATTTTTAATACCTGTAAGTACTAGGTAGTGATAGATCTGCTTAAGATGTTTTATAATGGACATTTGATGGCACCGCCATGCAATGAAAAGCAAGTTGCCAGATAATATGGAGGTAATACCATTTCTGTAAATATAAAATCCATATATTTTACATATACTTATATTTCTATATATGTGCATAGGAAAAGATCCAAACTATTAAATACAGACGGTTAACAGTACCTCTGAGTACTCTTTAGTCACACTAATCAATGTATTAGAATGCATTAATAGAAATTTTCAGAATGAAAAGTAACATTGAGTGTTAATTTTGATAATCCTAGAGATGAAGGGAATGATAGATAAGGAATTATACACAAGTTACTTTAATATGTTTGATGATAGCTGCTATTAGTCAGTGAATCTTAATTTAGTTTTTTTGTACATACCTGAAATAAAAGTCTCCTGAGGTTTCCAAATGTAATTTATTTTCTTATTAATGTCATCTAATGTCAATTTATATAAATAGAATTCTGATTTTTAACTCTGAGCTTTCATAATTAAATGCTCTAGTTTGAAGAAAAATTTGCCCATCTGTCTGTTACTATCTAGCTGTTTCTTCCATTTTAAAATCATATCTTCTGATGTATCCAAGATGTAATTAAAATCCATGGACGGCAGAGTCAGACATGCCTGGATTTGAATCTCAGTTCTTTAATTTTTTTTTTTACTTTGTGTTATAAGCAAGTTACTTTATCTCTTTAAGCAAAAATTACAGGACTTCATAAAGCTCTTTTGAGGATTAAATGCCACAGTGCATCCCCAGTGCCCAGAATGACAGAGTAGACAATGAGAATCCCACCCATATCTCTACCCAGTCTTTGCTCTCATCTCAGTTCACTTTTAAGAAGCAGTAAATGTAGTTTAATGCAGTTACTAAATAAGAATTCATAAACCTTCCATTGCCCTGCATTAATTAACACTACCCAGCCTCTCAAAAAAGTTTTAGCAGGCAATTGGTAATTTGAAAGCAAAGGTGTAAGTAGTATTTTATCTCTTTTGTCTCTTGTAAATTTATTGCTTCTGAATTATATTTTATCTTGTCAAGATTGAAATAAAATGAGGGAAAAGATAATTATGTTGGGACAAATGTGAACAGAGGACAGATTTTAAAAATTAGTAGTAACTCATACATATTGGTAGTAACAGGAAAATAAAGCAATATTTAAAACAACCTGTTTTTTAATTATAAGATTTATCATCCTTATGTATTAATATTTCAGAAAATTTAGTTTGTAGATATAAGGTGATGTAAATTAAAAAAAGAGCTACAGCACCCACAGTCTCACCTTCTGAGTAGCTATTCTCAATATTTTAGTGCATATACTTCTCATATGCTGATACATACTTAAAATCTTGTTTACTTTTTGAGACCACATTTTTTCAGTTACTATGTTGTTAACATTTCCTGTTATTCAGTATTCCATAACATTATTTTAAATGGATGATGATATTCTAGTCAAAAGCTTTATTTTACTAATATTCTTAATTTTGAACATTTATGTGTGCAGTATTTTTACTCTTGCAAAGCAATGTTTTGCCATAATTTTAGTCAATTTTCTGGTGCATATCCATGATTATTTTTTATTGAAAAATTCCTTGAAGTGGAATGTTTAGATAAAAAGTTGTATACAATTTAAAGATTTGATATACATTGCTAAATTCTCCTCTAGTAAGCTATAACATTTATGCTTTCATTGATAATACTTGAAAGCACCAGTTTCCCTGTATTCATTGTTCCTTGAATTCACTAATCCTTATCAGTAGAAAAATTTTTTTGACTCGTCAGTCAGTAAGTTAAACACATCATCTCATTATTTTAGTTTGAATTATTTTATTAATAGTAATATTTAATTTTTGTGCTTGTTTTATTTGGCCCTTGTATTTCTTTTATGAACTATGTATTTGTTTCTTTTGCTCTTATTTTCTTTGGTGTTTTATTTTTTTTGTAATTAATTTTTTTAGTCTACCTACAGTGTTTTTTTTTATTTTTTTTTTTGGCATTTCTTTTCCATGGGGATGGTCTTGATTCCTGTCTCCTGTACAATGTCACGAACCTCCGTCCATAGTTCATCAGGGACTCTATCAGATCTAGTCCCTTAAATCTATTTCTCACTTCCACTGTATAATCATAAGGAATTTGATTTAGGTCATACCTGAATGGTCTAGTGGTTTTCCCTACTTTCCTCACAAGCTGGAATCAAGATTGCAGGAAGAAATATCAATAACCTTAGATATGCAGATGACACCACCCTTATGGCAGAAAGTGAAGAGGAACTAAAAAGCCTCTTGATGAAGGTGAAAGTGGAGAGTGAAAAAGTTGGCTTAAAGCTCAACATTCAGAAAACTAAGATCATGATGTCTGGTCCCATCACTTCGTGGGAAATAGATGGGGAAACAACGGAAACAGTGGCAGACTTTATTTTTTGGGGCTCCAAAATCACTGCAGATGGTGATTGCAGCCGTGAAATTCAAAGACGCTTACTCCTTGGAAGAAAAGTTATGACCAACCTAGATTGCATATTGAAAAGCAGAGATATGACTTTGCCAACAAAGGTCCGTCTAGTCAAGGCTATGGTTTTTCCTGTGGTCATGTATGGATGTGAGAGTTGGACTGTGAAGAAAGCTGAGTGCTGAAGAATTGATGCTTTTGAACTGTGGTATTGGAGAAGACTCTTGAGAGTCCCTTGGACTGCAAGGAGATCCAACCAGTCCATTCTAAAGGAGATCAGTCCTGGGATTTCTTTGGAAGGAATGATGCTGAAGCTGAAACTCCAATACTTTGGCCACCTCATGCGAAGAGTTGACTCATTGGAGAAGACCCTGATCCTGGGAGGGATTGTGGGCAGGAGGAGAAGGGGACAACAGAGGATGAGATGGCTGGATGGTATCACCGACTCAATGGACATGAGTTTGGGTGAACTCTGGGAGTTGGTGATGGACAGGGAGGCCTAGCATGCTGCAATTCATGGGGTCGCAAAGAGTCGGACACGACTGAGCGACTGAACTGAACTGAAAGTGTTCTTCAAAAGGAGAAGGGAGCAGCAGAGGATGAGATGGTTAGATAGCATCACTGACTCAAGGGACATGAGTTTGGGCAAACTCTGGGAGAGATGTATTTCAGAATTTGTTATGTTTTGGATTTTAGAAAAGTAATGTAGCACATAGACCATATGTCATATAACAACTGTAGCACAATCTGAAACAGTTCCCTGTAATAAAGTACTTCAGTATTTTCACAGTAAAACAGTCACACTAAGTGATATAAGTAAAGTCTATAAATTAGTACTTACTAGGTTTTGTTGCCTGATAAGTTCTAAAACATTCAATTTTCATAAATTCGGAATTGTGCCTCAGACACATTAAACTTGTATCATATTTAGCATGTAATAAAGCCTTAAGTATGTAAGTTGTGTCTATTTTAGCCTGATAATTAGTTCCATTATCTGTCTTTGCTTCACAATGTGATATAACTGCTTTAGTGATTTTTGTTTTAATATTAGTTTTACTGTCTTCCTTTTAACCCCAAAATTTCTTGGTCATATGTTTTAGGTATATTATAGAATTTTTTCCTCAGTAAGACAAATTACATGGGGAGTTACAGATTAACTTGGCGGAAGCATAGCAGACAGGGTTGAGCTGTGTTGACTGTGGACAGGGCTGTGCTTCCTGTGTCGGGGTACTGAGTCACTTTTGTATTCACTCTTGAATAAATGTTTAGTGGTCCATCTTCAACTTTCAAGACCAACTTGAAAATTGCTGGTCTCGACACATTTCTGAAAGTATATCTGGCTGGACCCCTGAGGTGCTCTCATGGTTATTAATACTGTCTACAGTATTAGCATCTTAGAGCCTCCCAGCAGCCATGCTACAAAGAAACCCATTAATTGTGATTTAAGCTAGTGTTAAAGAAAATCATTTGACTACAAAATCCGTATATCACAATATCCAGCACATAGTTTAGGAAATGAGTTGTCTGATGAAAAGTAAAAGTACTTATAATTTGAGGATTTTCATTCATCACTAATCCGTCACAGGTGTTTACTGAATGTCTGCTATCTTGCTGTTATGGTTTTGTTTACTGGAGGATATAAAAGAATTGTAAGACATGGTACCTTACCTCAGGAACAAACGCAATGAAAACAACCAGGGAAGTGCTGACTGTGGAGCTGCAATTCTCAATGGACTGTTAGCCCTCTGAGGGTACAGAGGCATCGAATTGATGTTTGTATTACTGGAACCAGTACAGTGCATTGTTTATAGTAGCGCTGCCGTTCAGTAAATATATTAGACAGAAGAATGAAAGGAGGGAGAGAGGAGGTGGCACTGTCTTTAGGACATGGCAGTGTATTTTGGCTCATACATGTGTATGAGATGAGGACAAAGCCGCAGTGAGCTTCACAAATGCGATTGAACCAAAGCTGGGTGAACAAGGATTAATGGGGACATTTCCCTCATCACTGTGGGAAGTAATGATTGAAAATAGGCTTATTGCACATGTAAGGCATATCACAGAGGATGATATGGCTGAAGACGAGATGGTTAGACAGCATCACTGACTCAGTGGGCATGAACTTGAGCAAACTTGGGGAGATAGTGGAGAACACAGAAGCCTGGCAGGCTGCAGTACATAGAGGCTCAAAGAGTCAGATACGACTTAGCAACTGAGCAACAACAAGGCATATCATGCCCAGCCTAACCCATGTTCAGATGCTCTTTCATACTGATAGAGGCCCACCTCTCTTACCCTGTTTGAGCCCCAGAATCCTAACTATGGTTCTCAAGGAGTTCTCTGATTCAGATAGCTACTTTAGTGGATGAGAGAAAATGTGGCTCATTATTTCATGTAAAAACCGAAAAGCATTCTAGTGTGGAAAACGACGCAGGGCTGGTCTAATTAAGCAGCCTGCCACATGTTTCTCAGCTGAACTCTGTTCCTTAGCTCAGTCGATAGACTGACTCTCTTACACGTGTGTACACGCTTTGTGTGCAAAATAACTGAATGACTGAGGTATTTTCTGACACGTATCACTTTCTTCCTGAGCTCTTGCCCACCGAATCTGGGGGAAAAATAACTGTCCAGTTCTGTTCAAAGTCTGAGCAGATCATTTAAATAGTTATTTTAGATCATTATTTCTGTCAAATAGACTCTCCTGTGTTCTCTTGGTTTCCTTTAGGTAGTATATGGAAGAAGAGCTGTGGCTTTCATATCCTGAGGCACTGGGAGAAGGGGCCCCTGGCCTCATGCTGGCCCATTGAAGTCACTGGTTAGCACGGCAGCTGCCTGCCATGGTCTTGTCCCTTGTCCACCTGGTTGCTCTTCTGCCTTCAGTGTGTGAACTTAGTCTCTTCTCTTGACTTGGGCACTTTCTCTGGTGGTGCTTCCTGGCTGATACAATCTAAACCTGACTTCCTATGATATTAGAGATGGCCCCCAAAGGTCTGACTGAGACACCGATCTGGCCCTGGCTCGAGTGGTTTGTGGGGCCGCTCTCACTACAGCCACTCTCCTCACCACGCCGATAGCCTGTGGCGGACTTCACTGAGCCGCTTCCACGTCACAGGACACAGAAACCAAAGGTGGTTCCAGAAAGCTAAACCCAAGCCACACCCTAAAAAAGGAGAACTTAGGACCTAATCCTTCTGGCTACTTTTCTGCTTCTCTCTCTGAGACGTCTTCCAGTTTTTCCTCTAGGACAGAAGGAAGTAGGCTTCTATTTTGTTCTTACATTATATCTTATTTCTGATTCCAGCAAAGGCTTAATAACAGTTAGTCATTACTCGTAATCTACAAGAGAGAATTTATAGGTTGAGTCATCTAAATTTAGCTGTTTATATGGTTAATTTGGGGGTGGAGGGTAAAGAGTTTTCTTAAGAGGCTCATCTTTCAAGGCAACAGTCTTTTTTTTTTTTTTTAAGGCTTGTATGCAAGAGTATTGCTTTGTTGCACATTTCTGTTGTACATGACAAAAGCAATGTTATGTGACAAATCCTAGGGATGCCTGGAATAGTTTGGGCAGTCAAGTTCTTGGGAAGGCCAAAATGAAAAGGATATTTTTTAAACCATTACTCTAGTTACATTACCCATTATAATACCTGAAGGACAGATTATGAAGACTTTGGAGTGAGATAATTTTAGTTACTAGGGATAGAGACTCATTCAGCTGGTCTAAAGTAATGGGGCGTTTATTGTGAGGATATATATGACATATCTGTTAGAGTTTATTGGTTATAGTCAGTGGGGTCTGGCTTAGGCTAACTAGGCAAAGGAAGAATTTAATGGGGTGACAGGTGGTAGCAAGTGGGATTCAAGGAAGGACCGAAGAAAGGGGCTGTAGAAAGAACTGAAACAACTCCAGACATCTGGATTTAAGGAACAAACTCTTGAACGTGCTATTAATGGGACAGATTCTCTCCAGCTGTTTACATCTCTGTGTGATTTCCCTCATGACTCTGTATCTCTGAAGAGAGAGTATGATTGGTCAAGGGGTCTACCCCTTGGCCAAAGTAGCACAGTCCCTCCAAAACTGCACAGAATAGTGGAAAAAATGGAGAATCAGTCTGAGAGGGCAAGCTGAGTTGAATTTAGGCAAGTGGCTTTCCTAAGGGCTTCTGTGATAGCTCAGTTGGTAAAGAATCTGCCTGCAAAGAAGGGAGACCCCGGTTCAGTTCCTGGGTTTCCTAATTAGGCTTTCCAAATTGTGACAGAATGTCTAGCAGAAAGTTTATAATCTGGCTACTAAGTCAGCACTAACTCAGCATCACTTTCCCCACAGAATGTGGAAGAGCTAAAATTGTTTTATGATTACTTAAAAAAAAAAAAGACAGGGAAGGAAGGAGATTTTTAAAGAGGTTTGTTTCTTTAATTAAGCATTAAATATATTTAAGGTAAGCACAGAGACTTCTCTTTTATATCCCTTTAGACAAACTATAAATATTTAAAAAATATTTCTGTTTTAAAATAGTTGTAAAGTATTTGCTGGTTTTTAAATATTATGAAAATTTATTTCATAAATTATCTTTTAAACTGACTTCAAGAAGCTGCAGACTCTGGTAAAGGTAGCTTTTTTTTTTTTCCTCAAAGAATTGGCAAGGATGGGAGAGGAATCCCTGGCTTTGGAAGGCCTGGACTGTATAAACCATCTTGATTGTCAAATGTCTCAGAACTAATAATATATGGCAGAGCAAGAATTCACAGCCAGTTTTGAATTAGAAGTGCTACTCTTCCCCAAAGTCTAAAAGTGGCACTTTCAAATTTTTTTTGTAGAAGGGATTTAAGTGGGATAACTGGGTTAGAAGTGGGAGCTAGGTCAGGACTTTAAGGGAATCTCTTAAGACTGGAACTAAGTATATATATAAGTATATAGCTTGTGAGGATGGGGCTGAACCAAGGCAAAGCTAAGCACTAAGTCCTTAATTATGCCCTCACTATAGGACCAGCACCTACTTTATAGTTAAATTCAGAAATATATTAGGTATGGGTTGCACTAACCATTGGAGAAGGCAATGGCACCCCACTCCAGTACTCTTGCCTGGAAAATCCCATGGACGGAGGAGCCCGGTAGGCTGCAGTCCATGGGGTCGATAAGAGTCAGACACGACTGAGTGACTTCACTTTGACTTTTCACTTTGACGCATTGGAGAAGGAAATGGCAACCCACTCTAGTATTCTTGCCTAGAGAATCCCAGGGACGGGGGAGCCTGGTGGGCTGCCGTCTATGGGGTCACACAGAGTCGGACATGACTGAAGCAACTTAGCAGCAGCAGCAGCAGCAGCAGCAGCACTAACCATCTAGTCCCTGTTGTCATTCCTTCCAGTCAGACCACTGCCAAGTCCAGCTCACTTGGATCAGCTCTGCCCTGTCTCTCCACTTATGCTTTTAAGGCTCAGCCTTCTCTCTTCCCCCTTCCAAAGTCATGTCAAACCAATCAATAATCATATTTAGAACAAATTTTGTCATGTAATTAATTACTAGTTAGTAATTAATTAATATGAATTAATAATACTGCCCTATATTATCACTTCTTTACCTAGTTAGACACTACCCATCATTTGTGGCTTTCTGTTTTCTCCAACCACTCCATCCTCCAATAATATTTTTGTCTTTTATATTTATAGATTTATTGTTTGTACCTTCCATTGTATACTGTTTCTCACTTTCTATGTTTTATCTCAACCATGTTACACTTTGCTTATTTGTACCTAGATAAATGTCTAGTACAGCGTGTGAGAGTATGTCATATGATTTAATGTTGTGATTTTCCAAATTGGTGAAGTGATTTGGAATCAACTGGATTCAGTTCTAGGTTCCAACTATCTCCTTGCCTACAACTCCAACTTTATTTAATTAAGAGCTAAGCTTTTGTTTAAAGATTTCAGAGACTACCCCTCCTTGCCCCACCATAAGGATCATTTATTAAATAGACCAGGTGTATTTTTCATTTGCCTGGCCTAATTATAAGTCTTCAATCCTGGTTCTGGTGCTTCTTCACAGTCCCTAGCTTGATTTTGAATAAACAGATTTTTAATAAACATTAAGATTAAATAAATAGTATAATATTTATATCTTATGAATTTTTAGATTTACTTCAACTCTAAAGGATATTTAAATTCATTTTAAGTCAAAAATAATTCAGATTTCTCTAACATTATAAGTGTTAAGCACATAGAATCATTTCTTAAAGAAATTAACACAGAAACTTAAAGACCCCCATGAGTGTTCCATGAATTACCTTTCATATTTATGGCAGGAACAGATAGCATTTATTTGACATATTGACTTGTTTACCAATTTCATTTTGTACATCTGAACTTTTCAAACCATTGCTTATACTTTGGTTTCATCTTTGTTGGCATGTAGTGAACCAAAAATAGCAGCCTGGTCCAATTTAAAATGATTCAGGCTCATTATCGTTCAATAACTTTACCAATTTTTTTGTGTGTGGCCACTCTTTATCAATTACATTAATGCATTTCTAGATACAAATTATTTAGGTTGACAGAATTCAAAGTTTTTCCTGGACATACATGATACCAAATAGTGGCTTCCCCCACCCTCCTAGCAGCCACCTTCTGTTCCCATACATAAATGGCAGCCAGCAATGGCTGGAAACAAAGGACTCTCTCCCAGTCTCTGAATACAGTGACATTCATTCTGAGAGAAGCAGGGGCAGCTTTTTGAAAGCCGACTTCTTCAGCTCAACAATAACACACAATGAGTTATTGACTTGTTTATATACGGAGCTCTTTTCAGTAACTAACTCTGACTCCCACAGTCTGGACAAATGATTGATTTTGTGGTTAGAAAAAGAGAAAGCTCTCGCGCTAAACTCTGTAGTGCAAACTACTTCTTCCCCATTTGTTCCCTAACTGAATAGGACCTTATTAAAATGCACTTTCCAAAAAAATACCTGCAGCTGGTCTTTATAACCATGTTTTGTATATATAAATAAGTAATTTGTCCCAGTCTTTTGTATATTAACAGACCATTGGAAAACTTGTCAATATATATGAAGGCTGATTGTCCTGTTTTTTATGCTAAACTGTATTGCCTATTGATCTGCATGTAAAATATGGATCAAATAATTTATTAATATATCAGTATTTACTGGTCAAAAATAGATTTTTTTAGATTTGGTTTTCTTCTTGGGTTATGTTGTTTTATTAAGAGCGTTGTACTCAACATATATCACATGCTTCACATTAAAATTGTAAGCTGTTCTTCTGGAGAAATAGTGAAATAGTGAAAACTGCATCAGAACTACAGTCCAAGCACTGATAGGTTGGCTAGATAAATAGGCTCTTCTCTCTTTGGCTAACACCTATGTGGAATGTCAATATGAATTACATAGAACGTACCAGGTTGTTTGATTACCATACCATTTATAAAGACATTAATACTCGGACTATGGAGTTTACTTTAGAGTAATTTTTTCCTATAAAATAGATTTTATTGTATCTATCATGTTAAATTTTTACACAGTCTTATATTTTCATAAATACACTTTAAAATATTTTGCTTCTGTATGTGTGCTGAGTCATGTGACCCAAGGATTGTAGCCCTCAGGCTCCTCTGGCCATGGAGTTTTCCAGAAAAGAATACTGGAGTGGGTTGCCATTTCCTCCTCCAGGAGATCTTCTGGACTCAGGGATGAAACCCAGGTCTTTTGCATTTCCTGCATTGGCAGACAGATTCTTTACTACTGAGCCACCTGGGTTGGGGAAGTTAAAAGAAAATAGCACATGGTTTACAGTAAAGTTATCCACAGCAAAAAAAGAAAATAGAAAAGAGTAGCCATATAATGTTAATGATATATATATAATGAGATAGCTGCTGTTCTATCTGTATTTCTCCAGCAGAAGGTCTTGAGCCAGTTTTCCTTTCTAGGATGTCCATAGCAGAGCTTTTCTGAGACAGCACATGTTTGAAGAATTCCTCAAAATTAAGAGTACTTTCTATGATGGTCACAATGTGCCATATGTTTTCTATAAAACTATTCATTACTCATCTATGAGCTTTTAAGGCTTTAGAGAAAGTAGAATATCTGCTACCTTGGCATTAATATAGTCCATGGAATTCTCTAGGCCAGAATACTGGAGTGGGTAGCCTTTCCCTTCTCCAGGAAATCTTCCCAATCCAAGGATTGAACCCAGGTCTCCTGCATTGCAGGTGGATTCTTTACCAACTGAGCTACCAGGGGAGCCCTAGCATTAATAGTTTTATATAAAACATAGCTTAAAAGGTAACCACCACTAGAAATCACTTCATTGGGATCTGTTGTTTCAGGTGTATTTTTGGATTTCTTTTCTTAATTCATAGACATGGTTTGAGGGGAACTTCCTCCTTTTTAATCTTGTTTCTCTAACCAGATCATTGTCTTGAATCATTTTTTTCACTTCTCTTTGACAGAGCCATCATGTTCTTTGTTTCTTCCATATCTGCTACTATCTTTGACTAGTCCCTTGGCTGTTCTTTTCTGGTTACCATTAATATTGAATGAGCCCACTTTAACCTAGTTTTGGAAAGCCAGTATTTGTTACTTACACTCTTTTAAAATCTTAGTGGCAAACTCTGAGGAAAATGGTGAATTAAACCTTCATATTTAATTTGTTAAATGTTGATGTGTATACCAAATATTTGTAGGTATTTTCTCACTTTAAAAAAAGACCATGATATACTTAGACAATGGTGACTTAATTTTCCACTCCTCTGTTTGGTAGAGATTTGACTTTTCATAGTTTTATACAAATTGGAGCCATCTTTCCTTTTTTTTTATAATTGAGAGAGATATTGAAAAGTGATCGCCACAAAGTCGTTAACCTTCCTCACAGTTAACCTTCCTCATAGTTACAGATTTTTTTTCCTGTGATGAGAACTTTTGAGATCTATTCTCTTAGCAACTTTCATATGTAATATGCTGTTATTAATTATAGTCCCTATGCTGTATATTACATCCTCATGACTTATTTTATAACTCAAAGTTTGTACCTTTTGACTTCCTTCATCCGTTTTGCCCATCCTTCAACCCCCTTCCCACCTCTGGCAACCATCAATGTTCTCTGTTATCTATGAGCTTTTTTTTTTAAGATTCCATATGTAAATGAGATCATTCATTTGCTATTTATCTTTCTCCATCTGACTTATTTGACTTAAGGTAATGCCCTTAAGGTTCATCCTTCCCATTTCCCATTTGTTTTTTATTTTTAAGTTGAAGTTTCTATCTCTTTATATGTGAAAATTAGCCTCAGAAATTTAAAGTCCATTGACAGAAAATTATTTCATGTATCTTAGATAAGAACAGCAAAGCATCTAGTTTTGTCTTAATGAAGAAACGGAACGTCCTCCTCCGAAGTGACAGAAGAATCTTACTATTGTTATTGTGTCTGGAATTTGAGGAAGAGATGCTGTTAGAAAATACATTCTCTTAATTTGACTTCTTACTTTCAGTAATTTTCTCTAGATGATTATATTAAGATATATCTCTTTTAGAATGTCTGGTCTCTTTTCAGAAAAGCCCCCTGTATGTATCCTTGTATTTTGTTGACAGTTTATTTCTCACTGTCGTACTGGGTTCTCTGTTTGGTACTATGCTTGTGATGCTTTTCAGTAACATTAATAACATTTTCCCCTCAGCTTATGTAGATTAGGATAGTGCTACAAATTGAATGTAAGAATGAGGTGATTTTTTCGAACTGTAGTAGTTTTAGAGGTAAAGAATTCCTACTTTTTAAAGAGTTACTTGAAAACAGCTCTAAACGTCACAGCCCTAGGAGCCCTCGTTAGAATTGGACTTACTGCTGTGACACCAAGGAGTTCCCTACCTCTGTTTTTGTTTTGTTTTGCTTCCCTTCAAAAAAGATTTGTTCTGATGTTTTTACATTTGGAAATTAATTTCTTAAAAGATGATCTTGGTGACAGTTTATACATAGGCTTCCATATGTGGAAGTTGAGTTTGATATTTGACTTTTTATAATATTACATTTTCTGTATTACTTTAGTACAGGAGAATATATATTCCTTTGGGAGACTGATTCTAAGAACAGTCTCACATGATGGTATTTTCCCATTTTTATTGAGATATAATTAACATATAGCCCCTGTGTAAGTTTACAGTGAATAGCATGATGACTTGAACTTCATTCATTCTGAAATGATTACCACAGTAAGTTTAAACATCCATCGTTTCATATAGTTTAACATTTTTTACCTTGTGAACTCTTAGGACCTACTGTCAACTAACTTTCAAATATACCGTGTTGTATCATAACTGTAGTTATCATGAATATCACATGATTTTTTTTTTAAACTTGTTTTCAGTGGTTCTCAGTCTAGGAAAGGGAATGGCAAACATTTCCTGCTGTCCAAATTCAGTCTGTCACTTGTTTGTTTTTTTAAGTTTTATTGGGACATAGCCACACTCATTTACTTATTTATTATATATTTCATGCTACATTCCCTGGTGCTCAGACAGTAAATAATCTGCCTGCAATGTCAGACGGAGAAGGCAATGGCACCCCGCTCCAGTACTCTTGCCTGGAAAATCCCGTGGACGGAGGAGCCCGGTAGGCTGCAGTCCATGGGGTCGCTAAGAGTCGGACACGACTGAGCGACTTCACTTTCAGTTTTTACTTTCATGCATTGGAGAAGGAAATGGCAACCCACTCCAGTGTTCTTGCCTGGAGAATCCCAGGGATGGGGGAGCCTAATGGGCTGCTGTCTATGGGGTCGCACAGAGTCGGACATGACTGAAGAGACTTAGCAGCAGCAGCAGCAGCAGCAGCAATGTGAGAGACCCAAATTTGATCCCTGGGTTGGGAAGATCCCCTGGAGAAGGAAATGGCAACCCACTACAGTATTCTTGCCTGAAGAATTCCATGGACAGAGGAGCCTGGTGGGCTACAGTTCATGGGGTCACGAAGAGTCAGCATGACTGAGCAACTTTCACTCACTCACTCATTTTGTGCTACATGGGTAGAGTTGAGTAACTGCAAAAGAGACTTGTGTGTGTCCCTGTCCCCGGAACCTAAATATTTCTTATGGAAATGTTTGTCAACTCCTTATCTAGGGTGATCCTCAGGATCACCTAAGGATTCCTTAGGTTTTTCCCTTCTACCAAAACAGAATCTCTGATATACTGAGCTGTGTCACATATCAGTGGAAGAAAAGTTTACAGATTTGGTACTATTCTTATAGCATTGACCCTGCCCCCATTTTATCCCAAATAGAGGAGTGGGTCTTCAGGCAGGGTTTAAGATTTAAGATTCCTGTTAACTCAAACATGATTTGCTAGGCTTATTATTGAGAAAGCCTATTTAAAACAACAACACCATTAACAAAGCAAAACAAAAAGCATGATCATTAATTCATTCTTAATATTCAGTAAGAAGATAGTCTATGGCATGTCTGTTACTTAAGAACTGTTAAATATTTCAGTTTAGAAGTTTCTGTATTAGGCTGTTGCTTTCTTTCTTCCTGTCATTACCAGTCTGTTGAGTGAATATTATTGTATGAGTTTAGCTTTTTCCTTTTTTTTTTGGAAATAGCATTTTGTTTTGATGGGGATTGTTTATAAAGAATGAGTCACATTCACTTTTTTGTAACAGAAGTCTATAGCAATACTGTAGAAAATCTTTATCTGGCTTTGTTCATGGAGCAGGTTGGAAATAACTATTAGGTATTTTAAGATACCGCATACTCTTTGTGGTTAAATACTGTAAATCATTCTGAACTGTTCTAGAGTGAATTGGCATTTGTTTTTGGTTTATATCCTTGAATTCTTATCCTGACATAACAGCAACCAATTTATTCCCTCCTGGCAATGAAACACTTTACAGGAAATATCAGCCTAATTTTTAAAAATGTTGCTATGTTAATTCTGAAAAATGCTTTTAAAAAGTATTCACCAGTGTCAAATATTTGCTATTTGGAACCTCCTCCCAAATTATATTTTAGTGAGCTTAAAAACAATAAAAGTGGAAGTGCAAAATTCAGTGCTAAATGTTTTAAATATAAAAACATTTTGACTTATTTAATCTAAGTCGAATTAATTTTCACATACATATAAGCCAAATTAATTTGAAATCACCTTCCATGATAATGCTAAATTAGTTGTTTGAATAAATATTGCTATTAGTTGTCAATATATGCCACTTTTCATGTCATTTGCTTTTTTTTTTTCCTAGTTGAAACTGGCTGTGAATGAACAGAAAGGGAAAGTTACTGAAAAAGTCATTCTTTCAATGACAGTGAAAGAACACCGTCAGGCGCAAGCAGAAGTAAGGAACTTAATTTTTAAACTGTACCATAAAACTGCAATAAGTACTAATTGTAAAATTAAGACAAATTTTACTTGGGTTTGGTAGTGAACCAACTATAGTCATCTGATAATAACAATGAAAAAAACTGGTCAAAACTGGAAATTATTTTATTGATATAGGCACCGTGAAAAATAATGATGTTCTTGAAGAAATTAATCATATTATAATTTTCTTATACTACTTATAAATGTTTTCTCATAAATTTCCTAAATTAGGAAATTATTACATGCAACCAGAATCTGGGAATTACAGAATGTGCTAACATAGGAAAAATATTACAATTTTATTGAACTTCAAATAAATAATAAAATCTTATTTTTATTTTCTGACTTTCTAGGAATAGAGTTATCTTTCTGTATTTGAAGAATGTTAGCAATGTTATCTTTTATCTCAAAAAAACTGTAGTTTATAAATGTTAAGGCTAAGTGAGCTAATCATAAGATTCTGTAGGCAATATTGTAATGAAGAACTATTAAAGCGGGGCTTCTTCTCTCCAAAGCTCATGCTGTGAAGTTGACAGCATATTCCATAAATGAAATAATAATACAAAATTGGTGTTAGACAAAAGGGGAAAATGATTTTCATGTAGTTTCCTGGAATGCAAAAGCATTTAATCTTTGTGAGGAAAGATCATGAATTTGCTAATTTCCATGTACTACTGTCAGTAAATAAAATCTATAAGCAACTTAAAGAATAAAGAGAGCATGAATATTTAAAAATTAAACTTTCGTGTAATTTTCTTTTGACATTTTGGCAAAGAAATCTATCCAAGCTTTGGGGTTTTAATATTTTCTTATCACTGTAATTGTGTTTCCTTTGCTAGCTGTGTATTTTACAATAGATGAACAGGTGTAACGCATCAAATTTTCCTGAGTGAATTCAACTTTTTAAGTTAGAGACTATATTAATATTTGAGACTTATATATGTACAGTATTAAATATTATATTGTAAACACTGATTGGAAATCTCAGTATAAAATATTTCAAAAAACAAAAACAATTTTATAGATTTAAGTTATAGTTCTGATTCATTTCACTTAATATTAGAAGTGATTACACTTAATTTAACAAGTTAAAAACTAGGTTGTTAGTTATAAATTAAAGAGATATTGTTCTCTGTGTGATTTTTATCACAGAAGAAGAGTTTTATTAAATTTTCACAGTAAATTTAAAATGAATCTATCATATATGTTGATATGGTCAACTTTAGGAAATGGAAATAAAAAATCTCTAGTTGAATTAGCATAATTAAAATTATATCTGTAGTAACAAGATATTGGAGAATAAATAGAAAACAATCTAAAAGCATGAACAGATTAAATATTTTTTACATTTTAAATATTATAGTTGTTCTGCTCTTTGATATTTTATGTAAAACTACAATTTCAATGGAACTGAAGATGACGTGGTGCAAGAAAATGATCATTATGCTAAAAATGTAATCTTTAATGCCACCTTGTTAGCAAAGCTGGAAATAAAAATTATTTTTTCTGTAAAATTCAACATTATTTATGCTTATTTGACATTCCTTCTTTATTATCAGCTTAATGTTTATTTGGTATTTATATCCATCACTATTCCTCCTTCAAAAGGACTTATTTAGTCACATATTTGCCTAATCAGTTATGGCTCCAAATGCCTTTTGTTTGCTTCAAAAATCAAACATGTGTGTGTGTGTGTGTGTAATAATCTCTAAATACATTCCATACACTATGAGAATACTTTCTATGTCATTAATTTGACGGTGATTATATTTTGATGTGTAAGTCAGTGACATCAAGTTTTGTCCTAATTCATATGCAGAGATGTTAAATCATGATGGTAAAGAGAAAAGAAAAAATGTGGGGGATGAGGAGATTGTTTCAACATTTCTTTTTGCCCACAGTTTAAAAATTTTACAAAAAGGCAATGGCACCCCAGTCCAGTACTCTTGCCTGGAAATTCCCATGGATGGAGGAGCCTGGTGGGCTGCAGTCCATGGGGTTGCTAAGAGTCGGACACGACTGAGCGACTTCACTTTCACTTTTCACTTTTCACTTTCGTGCATTGGAGAAGGAAATGGCAACCCACTCCAGTGTTCTTGCCTGGAGAATCCCAGGGACGGGGGAGCCTGGTGGGCTGCCGTCTCTGGGGTCGCACAGAGTCGGACACGACTGATGCGACTTAGCAGCAGCAGCAGCAGATGTATTTCAAAACCTAAAGTAAACATCATAAAATCTGAATTTAGATTTCTTCTACCTGTAGTTTCATCTTAAAATCTTAATTTATTTTATGTAATTTTTCCACATGAAAACTGTGAATAATAATAATATATGTATCATAAGACTACTTTGAGGTAGAGCAAGCCTTTTGGAAATGATCTGCTGGATATCCGAATGTAATTTTTTATTGTCAGTTTAAAAGTGTGTCATTCCAGATTCTCTGAAAAGTTGACACCAAGATGGAACTTAAAATGTGTATGGGTTTTAATTGAGGGCAGAAGGAGAAGGGGGTGATAGGGGATGGTTGGGTAGCATCACTGACTCAATGGACATGAGTTTGAGCAAACTCTGGGAGATAGTGAAGGACAGGGAAGCCTGGCATGCTGCAGTTCATGGGGTCACAAAGAGTCTGACACAACTTAGTGACTGAACAACAACAATGCTCTCACAGGCATTTCTTCTATTAAAATCCATACTAGGGAGAGCTCTAAGTAATATTGGGAGACCTGTCAGACTGAAATGCAGGCTTCAAGTAGAGTGAAGGAGAGAGGAAGGGAAGACTGGGTGGAAGTCTGTTGTGCAAGCTGAGGAGCATGTCGCGAAGCTGGTGACACATGCTTGAGTCAAGGTTGTCCATCAGAGGAGTGTTGTGACTCCCTGGATTGGACTTGTTTTAGTGTCTTTGGCCACTGGTGCCTACCTGGTGATGGATGTAAAAGCATAATAGCTTGGACCCTGGGTCAGTTATGGTCCTGTAGTTAGAGGCTTGTGACACGCATTCTTGTTGCTTCCTCAAAAGTTATAGTTGATATCATCCTTATTGCCTTCATCATAGCCTTCTTGCTAAGTAAGTTACAAAAATATTTTTAAATGTCTTTATTTTCAGTCACCCCTTTCCCCATGAGTTGATGGGAATGTTGGACTCTTAAATAGGCCTAAAGGCAGTGCATAAATGACCTCTGGCTGGAAACAAGATAGAACTCGTTCCAAAATAATTTCCCATTAACAAGTTGAGAGTAGTGACAGCGATTGGAATAAGAAATGGCACACAGTTCAGTTTTCCTGGTAGTTACACTGTAGCTCATCCTTAATTTTAAGATTAAGAGATACTTAATTTTGCTCAGAGGTTCCCATGTCTTTTCTAGTCTTTGTTCATCAAGTCTGGTTACATTCACTTCTCAGCCTAAAAAAACACTGTACTCTGTACCTGAAACAAATAAGAGATTTTAGGGAGTTTAAAACACCTATTTTTATCTCCCAGTTCCCCTTCTGTTTTTTTTTAAATTATGCTGTAAATTAGAAAGTGTCTTGGTCTTAAGTTTAAGCACTGACCTGCCTTTGGGACCATCCCATATGTTGTATGCCCAGATGGTGTTTCCTAGCATGGAGGCTGCTGCCCTTTTGTGCTGATTCCAAGTGACAATTTGGTACAAAGTGCTCTGGAGTCTCCTCACTGACATATATGGACTCAAAGCCACACAGCATTCAGACCAACAGCTAAACTCAACATCTAGTGAGAAGCTAGATGCTCACGCAAAGAGTGAGGAGTGAGGAACTTTCCTCACTCAAAAGCCAGGAGCTCCTCAAAGAGTCATTCATAATAGTTAAAATACAGTATTCACAATGTATGGTTTAGAATGTACACCTTTCATAGGTATACTTTTAAGAATGATTATACATCAATTAATATTTTGTACTCACTCTAAATCATCTTGAGACTTTAATTAAATTCAAGAGTTGCATGAACATATCATAGAAACACAACCAAACTGCCCTACGTGTATGTTTATTGACAGGTGTGCATTTGCATTCTTTCAGAAGTTTAGTTTGTTTCCTCATCAGAATACTGTTTGGTTTTTTTTTTTTGCTACCTTCTGCTCTTTTGTCACTCTCCCAAATTCTGTACAAGTGTCACTTCCGTGCTGCATTTCCACAGAGAATGAAGAGTAGAATGTGTAGGCTTTCTACTGCACAATGAGATGGTGCATTTTTTTCAACATATGCATACGTAAGCCTTCTTTTGTGAATGGGACTGATAGGGTCAGATAATGTTTAAAGGGAAAGGCTTTATGTCTCTCAGGCCTCTATGTTTCCACATGGATGCTCCCACACACACATAGATTGAATTATGAACAGACCCATTAATGCTGGGATCACAAAAGGTCAAGTTTTGTCTCTTTTTTTACCCCCATTCACATAGCCTTTGTAGAGAGGGAGAAAAAAAAGGGATTTGCACGAAAAAAAGATTCATGATGAAGAATTTTAAACATATTCCCCCTTTTAGCAACATCTGTGATTTGAAAAAAAAATCATGTTATGTAAAATGATTTAGAAATATTGTTTTACCTACCCAATTTTGGTATATGAATTATTTCATGCATAGTGTTATCTTTAAGGGTAACACATGTTATCATAATAACTGAGAAAAAATGTAGCACTTTCAGAATAAAAGCCCTTATGAATATGTAAAGTAACAAAGTTTGAATAAGATTGGATGGAAACTTCATCAAAACACCAGTGGCAGAATTCTTGATATATGTTCTCCTATGTTTAAGATGTAAGTTAATCTTTGCTATGGCATCTTATTTGATAATTTTAAGTTATTAAAAAAAGGTCATAATTAGTATAATTATGCTTCACATACATTAACAGATAATCATACAGCCAAGGAAAATAGCAAAAATGATAGAGAAATGTTTTGAAGCAACAAGAATTTATAGGAAATGAAACTTTAAGGCTCTAACCAATAGCCCTTTAGAATGCAAATGACATCATCAATTGTATGGTTGGTTGATTTCTGATGTCACATGAAATCCCCTATCAGTGAAAGGCTATGAATTGTGACAGTAAAGCCAGTCATGTATAAAAATGCTCTCAAATCAAAGCCTGAAATTCCTCCTTTTTTTTTCTTTTGGTGGCGTGCTATAGCATTAGGTACAGTATATAAAATTAAAGAGAAAAGTATTATTGACTAGCAAAATATATTGCATGTTCCTTAGTATATTTTTAAGACTACATAAAATTATTTCTTTTTGAATTATATGGTACCGGGTATAGGTTCAAAGAGGATGCTTTCCAGAAGTAGCGTGTGTGCATGCTCAGTCATGTCCACTCTTTGTGACCCCATGGACTATATAGCCCCTCACGCTCCTCTGTCCATGGAATTTTCCAGGCAAGAATACTGGAGTGGGTTGCCATTTCCTTCTCCAAGGGATCTTCTTGACCCAAGGATCAAACCTGCAACTCCTGTGTCTCCTGTATTGGCAGGCAGATTCTTTACCACTGCCTTTACTCTACTGGGAAGCCCAAGTAGAATCTATTTAAGGCATTTGAATATTAGATTTAATTTTGTCAGATAACTGTAAGAGCAAGTCACCTGGTCTGCTTTGGTCTCTAGCTTTGGTATGATAGATACTGTTATCCATCATCTTTGAGGATAATACTGCTAGAAGGTAGTATGGTAAAGATAAAGATGAAAACATTGACTAAAATTGAATCAGTTATCACTGCCATATCTTAAGTTTTGCAATTTTCTTATAGAGTTAACTGTATTTGGGAAGCATAGAACTTGGTTCCAGAAAGTAAGAAAAAGTCTTGAATCTTGAAGAGCAAGATGAAGAAGGCAGTAGGGTTGGTGAAGTGTAGGAGGGGAGGAAGGAGCTACTTGGAAGGTTCATTATACTATTGGAGGTAGATTAATTAGGTGGAGATGGCAGGATGGCTTAGAGAGGGAGAGGTTAGGACAGGGACCACTCAGTATTTATTTTGAAATGCCAGTAATTGGAGGGGATGAGGAGACGAAGAATTGGGCCAGAGTATTACTTATAAGAAAAGCAAGGAAAGAGAGGAAATATGTGTTTATAAGAAAGGTTGATAAACTACAGCCCAGGGGCCAAATCCAGCCCATTATTTGTTTTTCTAAATAAAGTTTTATTGGAACATAGCCTTGTCAATTTGTTTACATATTGTCCGTGGCTGCTCTCAAAGTATAGCTGCAGGGTCAAATGGTTGTTTGTTTGTTTGTTTAATATTTATTTATTCATTCAGTGCTTTGGGTCTTAGCTGTGGCACAAGGGGTTTTCTATCTTGGTTGCAACATGTGGAATATTCACCTGATTAGGAATTGAACCTGGGGCCCCTGCATTTGGAGTACAGAGTCTTTGCCAGTGGACCACCAGGGACCACCAGGGAAGTCCCCAGGGTTGAGTAGTTTTGATGGAGACATTTTAACACAAAACTGAAAATATTTATTATCTGGCTCTTACAAAGAAGTTTGCCAACACTTTATTTAGGAGAAAGCATTGCTTAAAGGAAGCAAGTGGTTGGTCACATAGGGACAAATAAGAAACCGCCCCCCCCAAAAAAAGGAATAATTTAGTTTTCTTATATGAATATAATGCTTCTAAAGTTCTTCAGTCTGTTCAGTTCAGCCACTCAGTCATGTCCAACTGTTTGCAACACCATGGATTGTAGCCCGCCAGGCTTCCCTGTCCATCACCAGCTCCCGTAGCTTGCTCAAACTCATGTCCATCTAGTCGGTGAAGCCATCCAACCATCTTATCCTCTGTCATCCCCTTCTCCTCCTGCCTTCAATCTTTCCCAATATCAGGGTCTTTTCCAGTGAGTTGGCTCTTCTCATCAGGTAGCCAAAGTATTGGAGTTTCAGCTTCAGCATCAGTCCTTCCAATGAATATTCAGGGTTTATTTCCTTTAGAATTGACTGGTTTGATCTCCTTGCAGTCCAAAGGGCTCTCAAGAGTCTTCTCCAACACCACAGTTCAAAAGAATCAATTCTTCGTGCTCAGTTTTTTTTATGGCCCAACTGTCACATCCATACATGACTACTGGAAAAACTGTAGCTTTGACTAGACCTTTGTTGGCAAGGTAATGTCTCTGCTTTTGAATATGCTGCTGAGGTTTGTCACAGCTTTTCTTCCAAGGAGTAAGCAGTCACCATCTGCAGTGATTTGGGAGCCCAAGAAAATAAAGTCGGTCACTGTTTCCATTGATCCCCAGCCATCTGCCAGGAAGTGATGGGGCCGGATGACATGATCTTCATTTTTTGAATGTTGAGTTTTAAGCCAGCTTTTTCACTCTCCTCTTTCACTTTCATCAAGAAGCTGTTTAGTTCCTCTTCACTTTCTGCCATAAGGGTGGTGTCATCTGCATATCTGAGGTTATTGACATTTCTCCTGGAAATCTTGATTCCAGCTCTTGCTTCATCCAGGCTGGCATTTCTCATGATGTACTCTGCATATAAGTTAAATAAGCAGATTGACAATATGTAGCCTTGACGTACTCCTTTCCTAATTTGGAACCAGTCTGTTGTTCCATGTCCGGTTCTAACTGTTGCTTCTTGACTAGCACAGATTTTTCAGTAGCAGATAAGGCGGTCTGGTATTCCCACCTCTAAGAATTTTCCAGTTTGTTGTGATCCACACAGTCAAAGACTTTACTGTAATCAATGAAGCAGAAGTAGATAGATGTTTTTCTGGCATTCTCTTACTTTGTCTATGATCCAATGGATGTTGGCAATTTGATCTCTGGTTCCCCTGCCTTTTCTAAATCCAGTTTGAACATCTGGAAGTTCTCAGTTCACATGCTATTGAAGCCTAGCTTGGAGAATTTTGAGCATTGCTTTGCTAGTGTATGAGATGAGTGCAGTAGTACACTAGTTTGAACATTCTTTGGCATTGGCTGTCTTTGGGATTGGAATGAAAACTGATCTTTTCCAGTCCTGTGGCCACTGCTGAATTTTCCAAATTTGCTGGCATATTGAGTCCAGCACTTTAACATCATTCTTGAGAAAAGTAAAATATAATTGAGTATTATATATGTATATATACATAATATCATTATCATATGTATAGGTTTCAAATTAACTAGGCAAAATAGAAAAGTAAATATTCAAATACTATGGATAACAGTACAAACTTGCTTTCATTTACTTTCCTGAAATTCTTGTGGGAGGGATAGAAATCATTGACTTAACATTAGAGTTGGTTGGGACAAATGCCATATTTTTAGCTGAGACAGAAAGAGAATGAACTGTCAGAACATGAGAGACTCTTGAAGAATGATTTCTTATTTTACCTGTGGACACTGAAGTAAGGTTGAGAATCTATGTGATACTTTCAAGACCAAGAAAGACAGTTAAAAATTAATATGCAGAAAATTACTCTATTTAAAAATGTAAACACTGTAATAATATAACATGTACGTGAGACTTTATAGGTTACCCGTTGTGTTGTCCGTTCTTTAGTCTCATCTAACTCTTAGTATGGTAAGGGCAATATTAGTCCTCACTTGTGGATGAGGGTCTTATTACCTGTTCAAAATCTCTCAGTCAGCCAGGATTTTAACTCAAGATTTCAAAAAGTCCATGCCTTGTTCAGAGTCATTCATAACTCTAGATGGGTCCAATTTGATCACTTTAAAGAGTCGTGGATAAACTGAACTTCTGCTTTTCATCTCTTTTGGTCACTACCCTGTATCGATCAATGTTTATGTAAGAATCCAATCTATTAGAATATAAGGTTGTATAGCATAATGAAAAGTCAAAGAATTGTAATGATTTTAATTTGCTAACTATATGGATTAAAATATTAACTTACTATTTTTGATAGTAATCCATAAGTCAAGTTCTTGACTCTTAAATATGTTGATTAGAAATCCAGAAATTTAAATACAAAGGGTAAATGTCTCTAAACCTTTGCTGTTTCTGAAAAATTCTATGCATCATTCTGAAATGTATATATATTCAAAATATTGTCTAGAATATTCAGAATATTGTCTTTGAAGTATGGATATTTTGAAAAATTATATTTATGAAATTTGGAAAATTATATTTTGAAGCATTTGGAAGGAAGAAAATAAATTGTTTCATTTGAAAGGCCCACACAATGTTAATAAAGTTAACATATGTATTAAAAATTTAAAGGTAACTTACAGATGGCAAAATAAAATATTCTAGAAAGTAAGGTATATAAAATAGAATTAAATATTGTCATTGATACATATATTTGATTATTTAAAGTCTTAGAGAGGTCTTATTCTGTTAAGCAGCTTAAAAGTCCTTGGCAAACTTGTAAGATGTATATGTTTCTTTCTGTATCTAGAAAGCAATTGTAAATAGGTAGCTGTTCCATATTATTAAAATTCAAAATTAGAAATCTTCCCATAAGTAAAATTTGTTAATGAAGGAATGTATATATCATCTGTTCACTTTACTTGAACATAGATCTGTGCTCAGATTCTTACATTGAAGTCATTTCCCTCACATCAAACTAGGCACTCAAAAATCTAATAGGTGTGACATCAACAATTACTACTTGCTAACAACGCTTGTAATTTAACCCCTTCAGGTGAACAGGCTGATTGATGAATTGCAGACAGCTATCAAAAGCAACAGAGGTCATCTCTCTAAACTTGGCCCCCAATTACAGGCTGAGCAGGAGCAATTCTCCTCTTATGTCTACCAACACATTAAAAGCCTTCCAGCAAACACTCTTATCCCAGGAGGCCTGCAGCTCAAGGTGGGTGTCATTCTGTGACTATCAATGGGTTCAGCCAGAGACAAAACACTCTGCTCCATTTGGAGACCCTTGTAACAATGCCACTCAGCTTGAATTTCTTTTTGTGTTGTCTTCCTCAAACTGGAGTTTGAATTACAAGTGCTAATATTACCATCAAGGAACTATGTTTTAAAAGAAAATATCTAGAGGTCTTTGAAATATGGATTTATCAACTTTAGTTTTCAACCCAGAGAAGCAATTTTAATGAAGAAATTTAATCACTGAACATTTATGTGCTTCTCCAAGAAACATATATTTTTCACAGGAGTCACTGTGTATTTCCATTTTTAAAAATAACTTATTTGGAGAAATGGACAAGCTTTAATAATTGACAGACAGTGGCAATAGGAATTAAAGGTGAAGGGCCAGGTGACTGATTCATGTTCAAACTACATTTCCAGGGAAAAAGATCTGTATTGGATAAGTGTGACACATGTCTGAGTTCACTTGGTAAAATCAATACTTCAGAATATACTGGGAAAAAAGGTGAATTGGTTATCTGTCAGGACAAGATGGCTAAATGTCCTAGACTACTCTTTGCTATTGCATCTTTGGAAAAGAAAAAAAGAATTCATATTCGGCTAAAGTGGTTTATGTACTGGAAGTTTAGGTAAATACTTTTATCATAATAGTGTATCCATATTAAATATATCAAGTTAAGATTGTTCTATAATCTCATATCTCATATTTCGAAAGACTATAATTAGTAAAATTAAATTAATCTGAGCATGGCAGTTTTCCCTCTAAAGAACCATTACTACAACTCTTCATTTCCTTTTGATTATGTTTATATTTGAATGTTATTAATATTCAAAGTAATTGTATTTTGATCAGCCTTTTTATCTACAGTTCCCCTTAATATTCAGTCTTATTCTGCAAGTAACATGGTAAACATTACATTTTCTGTCTATAACTTATTTCTTTAACAGAATTCCTTGTTTGCATTTTGAATGAGAATATTACCATGTAAAAATTGACCTTTGGGGAAGTGTAATTCCAAGATAAACAAATGATCATTTATCTCTTATAGTCTGTGCTAGTCAGCTAAAGGTTTAGGAAATGATGTTCAAGACATCAAGGTCAAGTAGTCCAGTAGTTCTTTTGCTGATTGCTGACTTGGTTACAGATCCAGGCTTCCATTTTGCACCTAACTGTAAGGTCTGAAGCCATAAAACTCCTAGAAAAACTATGCTTCCTGCGTGCTGCCTTAGTCTTAGCAGTATATATTTTTGGAGATCTTCAGGCAGGGGTACCAAAAGCAAAAATAAACAAATGGGACTACACCAAACAAAAGAGCTTTTGCACATCAAAGGAAACCATCAACAAAATGAAAAAAAAAAATACTGAATGGGAGAAGATGTTTGCAAAGGACGTATCCAAGAAGGGATTAATATCCAAACTATATAAAGAACTCACACAGTGTCAAGAAACACAAGAAATTCAATTAAAAAATAGGCAAAGAACCTGAATAGTTATTTTTCCAAGGAAGACATACAGATGACTAATAGACACATGAAAGGATGCTCAGCATCACTAATCATCAGGGACCTGCAAATCAAAATGACATGCAAAAAACAATGAGATATCACCTCATACCTGTCATAAATTGCTGTTATCAAGAAGATAACAGAAAAACAAGTGTCAGTGAGGATGATGGAGAAAAGAAATCCTCGAACATTGTTGGTGGAATTGTAAATTGGTGCAGCTGCTATGGAAAACAGTATGGAAGTTCCTCAAAAAGTTAAAAATAGAACTGCCATACAATTCACACTTCCACTTCTGGGCATTTATCTGAAGGAACAAAAAAAAAACAACAACACTTATTTGAAAAGATATATGCACTGCTATGTTCATTGCAGCATTATTTACAATAGCCAAGAAATGAAAGCAACCTAAGTATATATTGATAGACGACTGGATAAGGATGTTTTATGTATATTATATGAACATACACACACACACACACAGACACACACACACACAATGGAATGTTGCTCAACCATAAAAAGAATGAAATCTTGTCATTTGCAGCAACATGAATAGACCCACAGGGCATTCTGCTAAATAAAATGACATGTAGACAAATACTATATGATTTCACTTATATGTGGAATCTTTTCATACTGTTCATGGGGTTCTCAAGGCAAGAATACTGAAGTGGTTTGCCATTCCCTTCTCCAGTGGGCCACATTTTTTGTCAGAACTCTCCATCATGACCCATCCGTCTTGGGTGGCCCTGCACGGCATGGCTCATAGTTTCATGGCCCCCTGATGTGAAGAACTGACTGACTGGAAAAGACCCTGATGTTGGAAAAGATTGAAGGCAGGAGGAGAAGAGGACAACAGAGAATGAGATAGTTGGATGGCATCACTGACTCGATGGACATGAGTTTGAGAAAGCTCTGGGAGTTGGTGATGGACAGGGAAACCTGGAGGACTACAGTCCATTGGGTTGCAAAGAGTCATACATGACTGAGTGACTGAACTGAGCTGAACTGATATGTGGAATCTATAAAAACAAAACAAAAACAGACTTAGATATAGAGAACAAACGTGGTTACCAGAGGGTGGGGGTTGTGGGGGATTGGGCAGATTAGAGGAAGGGCATTAAGTACAAACTTCCAGTTATTAAATAAATCCACCACAGGGAGGTAATGTATAGCACAGGGACTATAATCAATGTGTGTGTGTGTTAGTCGCTCAGCCGTGTCCTCTTTCCAACCCTGTGGACTGTAGCCTGCTGAGTTGCTCTGTCCATGGAATTCTGCAAACAAGAATACTGGAATGGTTTGCCACTCCCTTCTCCAGGGGACCTTCCCAACCCAGAGATAAAACGTGGGTCTCCTGCATTGCAGGTAGATTCTTTATTGTCCAAGCCACTAGGGAAGTCCATAGTCAATAGTATTGGAATACCTTTTTTATATGATGATGTATGGGTACTAGACTTAATCATGGTGATCAATTCATAATGTGTATGTATCAGATCACCATGTTGTACACCTGAAACTAAAGTTGTATGTCAACTGTGTGTGTTTAATCAGTTGTGTCCAACTCTTTGGGACCCATGGACTATAGCCGGCCAGGCTCCTCTGTCCAAGGGTTTCTCCAGACAAGAATACTGGAGTGGGTACTAGAGAAGGAAATGGCAACACACTCCAGGATTCTTGCCCAGAGAATGACTGACTGAGTGAGCACTCAGCAGCCATTCCCTGCTCCTGGGGGTCTTGCCGACCCAGGGATTGAACCTGGTCTCCTGCATTGCTGGTGGATTCTTTACCATACTTCAATTAAAAAAGGGAAAAAAAATAACGAAAAAACAAAATGAAACAACACAAAGCCAAAGATTCCTGCAAACAATACTTCTTCGTTTCAGAGCTCAACATTTGCCTTTCCCTAACAGAGCTGTGCCAGGACAGGTACAGGGAACTTTCATTTTATTTCTCCCCTTTTTTGAGCTTCGTCTTTCCCCATCAGCTCTATGATAGCAATCCTGTGTTTACAGGAAAACAATTACCTGCAACACAGACCCTCTCAAACCATTTCAAATAAAAGGAGGGTTTGTTGAAAACATGTAAAGATATCTCACAGAAAATGAAAACCAGGAAATACAGCTGATTCTCACAAGTCACTTCTTTTCCATACCTCCTTTTCCTGAAGCCCTATGATCTTCTCTCTCCTCATCTTTCTGAGCTTTGAAATTTCTCTTTTCTGTCTCCAAGCTGGCTTTCTCTTTTTACTCCTTTGTTTGTATATGAGGAAAATTGTGGCCCCTTGTTGTTTTTCTGGCCCTAACTTTTTAGTTTAAATGGTCATCATCATTTGAATAGAGTCTTTGTGTCTCCTAGTTTAAATCATGTATAGAGAGAATCTGTTTGCATCAGTCCAGCCTTATCTAGGTCCCTGATGTCAACTCAACCACCTGTAACCACTGAGGGTTGTGTGCAGTACAGGGCATAGAGGAGTTTCCAGTAATTAGTTTAGAAAGGGAAGTTGGTCATGAATGGCCTAAGTGATTGACATGTTTCTCATATATAATTAAATGGAACTTATAAATAAATTATTGTGTATTTTTTGTGGTAATGTATTCTCTCTTTTCCCTCTAGCCCCCATATTTTTGGGAGTAGATGTTTGGACTGCAGGAAAAGACATTGAGATCTGTAGTTTTCTAAGCTAATTCTTACATCTGAAATAGCCAGGTAGTAGAGACAAAACTGGATTAGCAAAGTATACCCTAAGTATTCAGAATTGCAAATCTCTTAGAATTGAGGAGTTTTTTCATACTCTCCAGGTGAAGTGAAAGTCACTCAGTTGTGTCTAACTCTTTGTGATCCCATGTCCTATACAGTCCTTGGAATTCTCCAGGCCAGAATACTGGAGTAGATAGCCTTTCTCTTCTCCAGGGTATCTTCCCAACCCAGGGATCGGACCCAGGTCTCCCTCATTGCAGGCAGATTCTTTCTTTTTTTTTTTTAATTTAAATTTATTTATTTTAATTGGAGGTAATTACTTAACACTATTGTATTTGTTTTGCCATACATCAACATGAATCTGCCACGGGTGTACACGTGTTCCCCATCCTGAACCCCCCTTCCACTTCCCTCCCCATACCATCCCTCTGGGTCATCCCAGTGCACCAGCCCCAAGCATCCTGTATCCTGAATCGAACCTGGACTTGCGATTCATTTCTTATATGGTATTCTGTATGTTTCAATGTCGTTCTCCCAAATCATCCCACCCTCTCCCTCTCCCACAGAGTCCAAAAGACTGTTCTATACATCTGTGTCTTTTGCTGTCTCGCATATAGGCCTATCGTTAACATCTTTCTAAATTCCATATATATGCGTTAGTATACTGTATTGGTGTTTTTCTTTCTGGCTTACTTCACTCTGTATAATAGGCTCCAGTTTCATCCACCTCATTAGAACTGATTCAAATGTATTCTTTTTAATGGCTGAGTAATACTCCATTGTGTATATGTACCACAGCTTTCTTATCCATTCATCTGCTGATGGACATTTAGGTTGCTTCCATGTCCTGGCTATTATAAACAGTGCTGCGATGAACACTGGGGTACACGTGTGTCTTTCAATTCTGGTTTCCTCAGTATGTATGCCCAGCAGTGGGATTGCTGGGTCATAAGGCAGTTCTGTTTCTAGCTTTTTAAGGAATCTCCACACTGTTCTCCATAGTGGCTGTAGTAGTTTGCATTCCCACCAACAGTGTAAGAGGGTTCCCTTTTCTCCACACCCTCTCCAGCATTTATTGCTTATAGACTTTTGGATCACAGCCATTCTGACTGGTGTGAAATGGTACCTCATTGTGGTTTTGATTTGCATTTCTCTGATAATGAGTGATGTTGAGCATCTTTTCATGTGTTTGTTAGCCCTCTGTATGTCTTCTTTGGAGAAATGTCTATTTAGTTTTTGGCCCATTTTTTTGATTGGGTTATTTATTTTTCTGGTATTGAGCTACAGGAGTTGCTTGTATATTTTTGAGATTAGTTGTTTGTCAGTTGCTTCATTTGCTATTATTTTCTCCCATTCTGAAGGCTGTCTTTTCACCTTGCTTATAGTCTCTTTTGTTGTGCAGAAGCTTTTAATTTTAATTAGGTCCAATTTGTTTATTTTTGCTTTTATTTCCAATATTCTTGGAGGTGGGTCATAGAAGACCCTGCTGTGATGTATGTTGGAGAGTGTTTTGCCTATGTTCTCTTCTAAGAGTTTTATAGTTTCTGGTCTTACATTTAGATCTTTAATGCATTTTGAGTTTATTTTTGTGTATGGTGTTATAAAGTGTTCTAGTTTCATTCTTTTACAAGTGGTTGACCAGTATTCCCAGCACCACTTGTTAAAGAGATTGTCTTTAATCCATTGTATATTCTTGCCTCCTTTGTCAAAGATAAGGTGTCCATAGGTGCACGGGTTTATCTCTTGGCTTTTTATTTTGTTCCATTGATCTATATTTCTGTCTTTGTGCCAGTACCATACTGTCTTGATAACTGTGGCTTTGTAGTAGAGCCTAAAGTCAGGCAGGTGGATTCCTCCAGTTCCATTCTTCTTTCTCAAGACTGCTTTGGCTATTCGTGGTTTTCTGTATTTCCATACAAATTGTGAAATTATTTGTTCTAGCTCTGTGAAGAATACCATTGGTAGCTTGATAGGGATTGCATTGAATCTATAGATTGCTTTGGGTAGTATACTCATTTTCACTATATTGATTCTTCCGATCCATGAACATGGTATATTTCTCCATCTATTAGTGTCCTCTTTGATTTGTTTCACCAGTGTTTTATGGTTTTCTATATATAGGTCTTTAGTTTCTTTAGGTAGATATATTCCTAAGCATTTTATTCTTTTCGTTGCAATGGTGAATGGAATTGTTTCCTTAATTTCTCTTTCTGTTTTCTCATTATTAGTGTATAGGAATGCAAGGGATTTCTGTGTGTTGATTTTGTATCCTGCAACTTTACTATATTCATTGATTAGCTCTAGTAATTTTCTGGTGGAGTCTTTAGGGTTTTCTATGTAGAGGATCATTTCATCTGCAAACAGTGAGGGTTTTACTTCTTCTTTTCCATTTTGGATTCCTTTTATTTCTTTTTCTGCTCTGATTGCTGTGGCCAAAACTTCCAAAACTATGTTGAATAGTAGTGGTGAAAGTGGGCACCCTTGTCTTCTTCCTGACTTTAGGGGAAATGCTTTCAATTTTTCACCATTGAGGATAATGTTTGCTGTGGGTTTGCCATATATAGCTTTTATTATGTTGAGGTATGTTCCTTCTATTCCTGCTTTCTAGAGAGTTTTTTATCATAAATGGATATTGAATTTTGTCAAAGGCTTTCTCTGCATCTATTGAGATAATCATATGGCTTTTATTTTTCAATTTGTTAATGTGATATATTACATTGATTGATTAGCAGATATTGAAGAATCCTTGCATCCCTGGGATAAAGCCCACTTGGTCATGGTGTATGATCTTTTTAATGTGTTGTTGGATTCTGATTGCTAGAATTTTGTTAAGAATTTTTGCATCTATGTTCATCAGTGATATTGGCCTGTAATTTTCTTTTTTTGTGGCATCTTTGTCAGGTTTTGGTATTAGGGTGATGGTGGCCTCATAGAATGAGTTTGGAAGTTTACCTTCCTCTGCAATTTTCTGGAAGAGTTTGAGTAGGATAGGTGTTAGCTCTTCTCTAAATTTTTGGTAGAATTCAGCTGTGAAGCCGTCTGGACCTGGGCTTTTGTTTGCTGGAAGATTTCTGATTACAGTTTCAATTTCCGTGCTTGTGATGGGTCTGTTAAGATTTTCTATTTCTTCCTGGTTCAGTTTTGGAAAGTTGTACTTTTCTAAGAATTTGTCCATTTCTTCCATGTTGTCCATTTTATTGGCATATAATTGCTGATAGTAGTCTTTTATGATCCTTTGTATTTCTGTGTTGTCTGTTGTGATCTCTCCATTTTCATTTCTAATTTTATTGATTTGATTTTTCTCCCTTTGTTTCTTGATGAGTCTGGCTAATGGTTTGTCAATTTTATTTATCCTTTCAAAGAACCAGCTTTTGGCTTTGTTGATTTTTGCTATGGTCTCTTTTGTTTCTTTTGCATTTATTTCTGCCCTAATTTTTACGATTTCTTTCCTTCTACTAACCCTGGGCTTCTTCATTTCTTCCTTTTCTAGTTGCTTTAGGTGTAGAGTTAGATTATTTATTTGACTTTTTTCTTGTTTCTTGAGGTATGCCTGTATTGCTATGAACTTTCCCCTTAGCACTGCTTTTACAGTGTCCCACAGGTTTTGGGTTGTTGCATTTTCATTTTCATTCATTTCTATGCGTATTTTGATTTCTTTTTTGATTTCTTCTGTGATTTGTTGGTTATTCAGCAGCATGTTGGTCAGCCTCCATATGTTGGAATATTTAATAGTTTTTCTCCTGTAATTGAGATCTGATCTTACTGCATTGTGGTCAGAAAAGATGCTTGGAATGATTTCATTTTTTTTGAATTTACCAAGGCTAGATTTATGGCCCAGGATGTGATCTATCCTGGAGAAGGTTCCGTGTGTACTTGAGAAAAAGGTGAAATTAATTGTTTTGGGGTGAAATGTCCTATAGATATCAATTAGGTCTAACTGGTCTATTGTATCATTTAAAGTTTGTGTTTCCTTGTTAATTTTCTGTTTAGTTGATCTATCCATAGGTGTGAGTGGGGTATTAAAGTCTCCCACTATTACTGTTTTATTGTTAATTTCCCCTTTCATACCTGTTAGCATTTGTCTTACATATTGCGGTGCTCCTATGTTGGGTGCATATATATTTATAATTGTTATATCTTCTTCTTGGATTGATCCTTTGATCATTATGTAGTGTCCTTCTTTGTCTCTTTTCACAGCCTTTGTTTTAAAGTCTATTTTATCTGATATGAGTATTGCTACTCCTGCTTTCTTTTGGTCTCTATTTGAGTGGAATATCTTTTTCCAGCCCTTCACTTTAAGTCCGTATGTGTCCCCTGTTTTGAGGTGGGTCTCTTGTAGACAACATATGTAGGGGTCTTGTTTTTGTATCCATTCAGCCAGTCTTTGTCTTTTGGTTGGGGCATTCAACCCATTTATGTTTAAGGTAATTATTGATAAGTATGGTCCCGTTGCCATTTACTTTATTGTTTTGGGTTTGAGTTTATACACCCTTTTTGTGTTTCCTGTCTAGAGAATATCCTTCAGCATTTGTTGGAGAGCTGGTTTGGTGGTGCTGAATTCTCTCAGCTTTTGTATGTCTGTAAAGCTTTTGAATTCTCCTTCATATTTGAATGAGATCCTTGCTGGGTACAGTAATCTGGGTTGTAGGTTATTTTCTTTCATCACTTTAAGTATGTCTTGCCATTCCCTCCTGGCCTGAAGAGTTTCTATTGAAAGATCAGCTGTTATCCTTATGGGAATCCCCTTGTGTGTTATTTGTTGTTTTTCACTTGCTGCTTTTAATATTTGTTCTTTGTGTTTGATCTTTGTTAATTTTATTAATATGTGTCTTGGGGTGTTTCGCCTTGGGTTTATCCTGTTTGGGACTCTCTGGGTTTCTTGGACTTGGGTGATTATTTCCTTCCCCATTTTAGGAAGTTTTCAACTAATATCTCCTCAAGTATTTTCTCATGGTCTTTCTTTTTGTCTTCTTCTTCTGGGATCCCTATGATTCGAATGTTGGGGCATTAAACACTGTCCTGGAGGTCTCTGAGATTGTCCTCATTTCTTTTAATTCGTTTTTCTTTTTTCCTCTCTGAGTCATTTATTTCTACCATTCTATCCTCTACTTCACTAATCCTATCTTCTGCCTCTGTTATTCTACTATTTGTTGCCTCCAGAGTGTTTTTTATCTCATTTATTGCATTATTCATTATATATTGACTTTTTTTTATTTCTTCTAGGTCCTTGTTAAACCTTTCTTGCATCTTTCCAATCCTTATCTCCAGGCTATTTATCTGTGATTCCATTTTGATTTCAAGGTTTTGGATCATTTTCACTATCATTATTCAGAATTCTTTATCAGGTTGATTCCCTATCTCTTCCTCTTTGGTTTGGTTTGGTGGGCATTTATCCTGTTCCTTTACCTGCTGGGTATTCCTCTGTCTCTTCATCTTGTTTAAATTGCTGAGTTTGGGGTGTCCTTTCTGTATTCTGGCAGTTTGTGGAGTTCTCTTTATTGTGGAGTTTCCTCACTGTGGGTGGGGTTGTACGGGCAGCTTGTCAAGGTTTCTTGTTTAGGGAAGCTTTTGTCGGTGTTCTGGTGGGTGGAGCTGGATTTCTTCTCTCTGGAGTGCAATGAAGTGTCCAGTAATGTGTTATGAGATGTCAATGGGTTTGGAGTAACTTTGGACAGCCTGTATATTGAAGCTCAGGGCTGTGTTCCTGTGTTGCTGGAGAATTTGCATGGTATGTCTTGCTCTGGAACTTGTTGGCCCTTGGGTGGTGCTTGGGTGGTGGTGCTTTCAGTGTAGGTATGGAGGCATTTGATGAGCTCCTGTCGATTAATGTTCCCTGGAGTCAGTTCTCTGGTGTTCTCAGGATTTGGACTTAAGCCTCCTGCTTCTGGTTTTCAGTCTTATTTTTACAGTAGTCTCAAGACTTCTCTTTCTATACAGCACTGTTGATAAAACACCTAGGTTAAAGATGAAAAGTTTTTCCACAGTGAGGGACACCCAGAGAAGTTCACAGAGTTACATGGAGAAGAGAAGAGGGAGGAGGGAGTTAGAGGTGACCTGAAGGAGATGAGGTGGAATCAAAAGAGGAGAGAGCAAGCTAGCCAGTAATCACTACCTTATGTGCACTCCACAGTCTGGGCCGCTCAGAGATGTTCACAGAGTTACACAGAGAAGAGAAGAAGGAGGAAGGAGACAGAGGTGGTCAGGAGGATAAAATCAAAAGGAGAGAGACAGATCCAGCCAGTAATCAGTTCCCTAAGTGTTCTCTACCGTCTGGAACACACAGAGATTCACAGAGTTGGGTAGAGAAGAGAAAGGGGAGGGAGGAGACAGAGGTGACCTGGTGGAGAAAAAGGAGAGTCCAAAGAGGGAGAGAGCAGTCAAGCCAGTGATCTCACTCCCAAGTAAAAATGGGTACTGAAGATTGGGTTCTTAAAGGTACAAAATTGATAACAAATACCAAAAAGCAAAGGTTAAAAATCTAGAGTAGAGGTTGGATTTTCAAAAATAACAATATTAAAGAAAAGAAGAAAAAAAAACAAAGTCACAAAATTATAAAATATATAATATATATATATATATATATGATATATTAGGTTATAAAAATGAAAATTAAAGGAGTAATAGAGGACTTAAAAAAAAAAGAATGATCGTAAAAATAGTAAAAATATATCTAGGACTTTCTCTGGTGTTGTGGTCAGTGTGTGGTCAGTTCATTTTTGGATAGTTCCTTGGTCCAGCTTATATTTCTCAAGATCTATGGGCCCCTTCCTATGTAGTTGGTACTAACTACAGGGTTTTAATCTATTGCATCTGTCACTTCCAAGGCAGTTCCCTCTGTTTTAGCTTCTTCTGTTTGCTGGTCTCTTCAGTGTCTGATTTCCGCCCTGACACAAGGGGGACAGTGGTGGACACTTTTCTTAGGCTCACTTGTTCAGTCACGCTGTGGGGAGGGAGGGACACTGCAAACAAATAACACTGGCGTGTGCTCCCAGTGGCTCAGCCACACTGGGCCTGCCCCCGCTCACGGCGCATTTGCCCTCGCTGTCCACAACTGCTCAGGCTCTAGGTTGCTCTGCCGGGAACCGTCCAAGGCCAGCCCTGGGCTGCATGCACCTCCCAGGTCTAAGCCGTTCAGGTTCAGGCACTCGGGTAGTCCTCAGAGGCGCAGACTCGGTTCGGCCTGCGTTTTGTGCCCTTCCCAGGTCTGAGCAGCTCAGGTGATGAGGTGTTTGGCAAGCGTGGTCGCTGTGACTTATCGCCTCCCCCATCCCTGCCACTTGGTTTTCTGGCTGTACAACCGGCGCACCTTCACAGGCGGATGTCCAGAACCCCAAGTCTTAGTTAGCAAAGAAGCCTGCTTGCAGTTTGGTAGATAATGTCTCTCTGGGGCTGCGTTTGCCTCCTTCGGGCTCTGGCTGCCTGTCACCAGAGGGGGATGGTCTGCAGCGGGCTAGTTCTGTTCAGTCCTTTGTTCTGTGCGCAGGCTTGGCGGTGTCTTAGGTTAGGGCTTTGCGCGTGATAGCTTTGCACGTGTTTGCTAGCCCAACTTAGTTCGCTCAGATTGCCCTCAGAGCATTCAGGCCCAGTCCTTACTCTAAGCAATGCAGCCCGCGCCTCCCTGCCCAGCCTTCCACTTGCTAGTGGCGGATACAGGCGTCTGTGCTGCTTCTCTGCTGGGGGAGTTACCAGTGGGCTCGTAATCTGTGGATTTTAATTATTTATTTATTTTTCCTCCCTGTTACATTGCCCTCTCTGCTTGCAAGGCTTGCCACAGAGTCAGCAGTGAGAGTGTTTCCTGGTGTTTGGAAACTTCTCTCTTTTTAAAAGACTCCCTTCCTGGGACAGAGCTCCGTCCCTACCTCTTTTGTCTCTTTTTTTGTCTTTTATATTTTTTCCTACCTCCTTTTGAAGACAATGGGCTGCTTTTCTGGGTGCCTGATGTCCTCTGCGGGCATTCAGAACTTGTTTTGTGGAATTTACTCAGCATTTAAATGTTCTTTTGATGAATTTGTGAGGGAGAAAGTGGTCTCCCCGTCCTATTCCTCCACCATCTTAGGACCGCCTCCACAGGCGGATTCTTTACCATCTGAGCCACAAGGGAAGACCTCTAGGTGAAGAGAATTTGCTGTTTCCAGTTGGAGAGATATTGAGCACAGGTCTTAGCAGCATTCTGTCCTCTGTTAATTCCAGAATCAGTTCATATCAGTAGCCTGGCCAAACTGTTTCCATGGAGTGTGAATGAGCTGCCCTTTTTTGGAGCACTGTCTCTAGCCCAGTTACCTCTGAGTCACTTTGTGCAAAGGCCAGGACTTTTGTGGTTATGAACAACTTTATCCCATCTATAGCATGAGCTTTGCCGACTGTTAGATGATATATCAATCAATCAATCAGTGCATTTTCCATTTATGACTGTAAGCCATGGCTCTAGTAAAACTTATTTCCCCCCTTTTCTCTTCATCTTGATAAAACAGTGAATTGGAATGAATCAGTTCAATTCAGTTCAGTCGCTCAGTTGTGTCCAACTCTTTGTGACCCCATGAACGCACACCAGGCCTCCCTGTCCGTCACCAACTCCCGGAGTCCACCCAAACCCATGTCCATTGAGTCAGTGATGCTATCCAACCATCTCATCCTCTGTTGTCCCCTTCTCTACGTGCCCTCAATCTTTCCCAGCATCAGGGACTTTTCAAATGAGTCAGCTCTTTGCATCAGGTGGCCAAAGTATTGGAGTTTCAACTTCAACATCAGTCCTACCAATGAACACCCAGGACTGATCTCCTTCAGAATGGACTGATTGGATCTCCTTGCAGTCCAAAGGACTCTCAAGAGTATTCTCCAACACCACAGTTCAAAAGCATCAATTCTTCAGCGCTCAGCTTTCTTTATAGTCCAACTGTCACATCCATACGTGACCACTGGAAAAACCATAGCTTTGACTAGACGGACCTTTGTTGACAAAGTAATGTCTTTGGTTTTCAATATGCTATCTAGGTTGGTCATAACTTTCCTTCCAAGGAGTAAGTGTCTTTTAATTTCATGGCTGCAGTCACCATCTGCAGTGATTTTGGAGCCCAGAAAAGTAAAGTCTGACACTGTTTCCATTGTATCCCCATCTATTTCCCATGAAGTGATAGGACCGGAATGAATATCTTTCTACTTTTCTCTGTTTGATGATTTGCATTACTGTTGAATGCAGATATGAGCCCAGGGCTCAAATTCAAGAACCACACATAATATATTGGAGTCATCATCATCTTCTAGAGCTTCTAGGTGTTCAACTAGGAGCTGTAGACAGGGAATGATTCATAAATCCTCTGGTGCATTTTTTCTTACTGTGTGTGGTTGCCTTCACTTCTTCACTGAGCTTCTCCTCCTCCTCATATCTCTCACTGATAATTTAAAAGCAGCAGCTTTTGGTTACGTCTTAATATTAGACGATCATTTTTTAAAAGGACACACTCAACGTTCCACATTGCCTCAGTTCCATCTTTGCATAATACAGTACCAAGTTCAAAGAGATGTATAAGACAGAAGACTGAGAACAGTCTAGGTTTCAAAGTCCACCCCTGCCATGGGAAAGTTCCTTGTTTAAAAAAAAAAATTGAAAACACAACATTAGAAGAATTTTAGAAAAAAGTCATATCACCTGTATTCACATTATTCCTTATGTGACCCATGCATATCTTTTCCATACGCACTCATATGTAGTCAGCACCACAGTGTGTACTTTTTTTGTATTCTGGTACTTTTTCTTTCCATCACATCTTAACACCTTTTAGGGTGATGAGATTTCTTATTGTCTTTACCTTAAGTGGCCACACTCAGTATGTGGCATAATTTATGAAGCCCTTCAGGTAACAAGCTTTTGGAGCAATTGCTTACTATTCCAAACCTTCTTTACCCCATATCCCCTGTCACTGCCATCACCTTCAGGCCCTATAAGAACATCTGCTACAGCCATGGCTCAGTGACTTCTGCCTTTCCAGTTCTGTTCTTTCACTGCAACTCCTCCTCCTCTTCATCCCCATGGAGATGCTGTCAGAAATGTTAGCATTTCCCTGGGAGAGCAGGAAAGAAAGAATTGATAGGAAAGGGTATTAGCAAATCTGTAGGGGATGGTGGGTGGAAAAGCTAGTAGAAAAGTGGATGATCTGACTGGGAATTGATGAGTCGAGTGTGGGATGTGTGAGTAGGTGGGAGAAAACACAGGGATTCAGCGAAAGATGGGTACAGGGAAGTCCTTTCACTGAAATTAGTGCTTTTCACACACAGCTGGTCAATGATGATCTGTGGTTAGTGTTCCATTTACTGCCAATAGAGGTAGATCCAGTTTCTATAAAATTTGGGGAAGAGGAGCTTCTTTAAAATTAGGCCTGAAAGTGGGTATTTATTTAGGTTGAGAAAATAAATCACAACAGGTTAATAGAGACTTGGAGATTCAGATCCTTTTTTTCTGAGATGTTTTAAGGCAGCTTATCAGACATTCTTACATAGAAATATTCCCTGATTACTCTCTGGCTTCTCCACCCCATATATTGATGCTCTGTAGCTCCCAGCACTCAGAGCTGGAGCAAGATACGGGTCCTGAAGCTTAATCTTCACTAACTTCACATGAATCCACTCTAGCTATGAGCAAGCAAAATATGGTGGAATTTAGTAACCTGGATAAGAACAAGAATCAGAGGTCTGTGATTTCGAGGGTTTTTTTTTAACATTTATATTTTTATATTGCTTGGTTATCATATTCCCTAGCATAAAAATTTAGGTTTTTAAAAAGAGATAATTCAGATATTTACTTTTAAAAAATGACTTTGTCCAGCACCTTGTTCATCTTCTAGGTGAAAGTGAAAGTATTAGTAGCTCAGTTGTGTCCTATTCTTTGTGACCTCATGGACTGTAGCCCACCAGTCTTCTCTGTCCATGGGATTCCAAGGCAAGAATACTGGAGTGGGTTGCCATTTCCTTCTCCAGGAGATCTTCCCAACCCAGGGATCAAACTCAGGTCTCCTGCATTGCAGGTAGATTCTTTATTGTCTGAGCCACCAAAGAAGCCTCCTCTAGGTAGTATGTATATAACAATTTTTATTCTTCCAATTACAGATATGAGAAAATTTTAAATGAATCGTCCTGTAAATCCATACATTATTAAATACATATGTCTACAAGGCATTGTGCTACGTACAGTGGGAAGAGGCAGAGAGACCTGGAACACCTTCTGAGCTCAAGTCTATGATTATTTAATTGGAACAATATGACACCTTTTATCATCTTTGACAAAGATGATAAAATTAATGTGTAGGTCTGCTCAGTTTTTTACTCCAGTTTCATTTTAACTTACAGGTTAGTTTATATTTAGAAAGTGGGTTACTTTAACCAATAACAAAAAAGATGCTAATTTTGATCCTTAATACCTTCCAGGCCTTTCTTATATTTTGGAGACTTGATTTTGCTCTATCAAAGGCACAATGGCACCCGGAAATGTTTGAGATTTGTACTCTGTTTTGTGGGCTTCCCAGGTGGTACTCACAGTAAAGAACCTGCCTGCCAATGCAGGAGACAAAAGAGATGCAGTTCAATCCCTGGGTGGGGAAGATGGAGGAGGAAATGGCAACCAATTTCAATACTCTTGCCTGGAGAATCCCATGGACAGAAGAGCCTACAGTCCATAGGGTCACAAAGAGTCAAACATGACTGAAGTGACTTAGCACACACAGCACACTCTGTTTTGTGATCATTTAAAAAACAGAAAGTTTTCTCACTGTATATATCCATATATAATCATATATAAAGCTTAGTAGAAAATTTATTTAAATATTTAAGAATCTGTGGAACAATTAAATGAGTAAAAGGAGATAACTGAAGTCAAGTGAGGAGGGTTTTTTTTGGTATGGTGTCATCACTGTTCTGTATCCATATTATGTCCTTATTCCTTGAACCTTGTGTTTCTGTTAAACCACTTATCCAATATATGTTTTTGAATTTCTGAGCTGCTCTGTTATTTCACCTACATTATTTGAGTAAACAGGGGGACAACAAATTTAGGATATGCTCTAAGTAGTAAAACATACCAATTTAAAAACTTCATTTTCAAAGGAATTGTGTCTAGAGTAGTATAACTGGAATATTCAATGTTATTGTTGTGACTTCAAGAACGTTTATAAAATGTTGGACAAGATGTGATGGAGATAATCAGTTTTCATATGTTGATTTCACCAAGAAGGCAAATATTGGACTACCCATTTTGAAGGCAAATAAACTTGAGACTCATGAATACCTACCAACATCTCATGAATAGCCATTTACAGTAGGCATTGAAATATCTCACCTTCTTTTCTTTCCACTGCTGTTTTCCTTCTTGCCTTATTTCTTTTTCTTTTTTTTTTTTTTTTGTGTGTGGCCTATTGCAGGAGGGGTGATACTACTATATTCACCCTAGCCTATTTCCTGACGGGCATCTGCAGCCAGGTTAAATCTCTCTGTGCAGGAAGATCCAATCTGCCCTTCCTAGACCCAATGAAGAGAAAAACTGAAAAACTGCATCTGTATCAAAATCTGGGAAGAGCAATTGGTTGGGCGGTACCTAAGCTCACATGCAGAGCTGTTGTAATAAGACAGGCTTTCCCTGTGCAGTCCTTGACAGCCTTGAAGGTGCCCAGAGAATTGCCAGGTGGGCAGTCAGCAGGGAAAGTCCACAGGCCAGAGCTGGATTACTGTCCCAGCAGTTACACAGACTAAATGCAACCGCTGAACCTTACTGCTGCAGGCGCACTCTCTCTCTCAGGGAGATTGTCCTTCTCCATAGCAGTTAATTTGTTTTTACCTCTCAATTAGCTTTTTCACAGTGTTTGAGATGCTCAAGTCACTGAGATTCACTTCCTACATATGCTCCCGTCCCCTAGATTACCCACTGACATCTATGTTAGCCCAACTCACCATGAATATTATCAAGCATCATCAGAAGGTAGAAATGAATGCAGCTTTTCTAATAGGTGCAAATGAAATGATGCATCTCTTCCTACTTAAGATTTTACCTACAGTTTTGATAGTTTTATGATAAAAATGAATTAAAAAAAATAAAAATGGATTTCTCTAGACAAATGACTTCTGCATAGGTTTTAGTTAGAGTATCTATTCCCATTAGGTGGAAAATTAGCTTTACAGGCATATTTTTGATATATAAAAAAGAAACCATATAGCATTAAAAAACATATACTCAACTAAAAGATGAGAATATGATGTCTGAGGCTGAGAATTTTAGAAGTCTGATGATGTGGCTCATATTTAATTGTATAATATTCATTATCTTAATAGAATAGAATTTGGGGGGATGTGACTATGCTTTTCTCATCAAAAAAGCCCCTATTTTCCTTGAGAAGAAATATATTGAGCCCAGGAACTTTTAAACAATCTTTACTTTCCAAAGTTTGGAATATGTCGTATTATACTCAGTTACTGACAGAACCCACAACCTGATATTTTAATCCAAATTAAATATAATTTTAGGCACTAAATAAATTTAAACAAAGTGAAATCTTTGTTCCATTTCACTGTGAAATACTCTTATTTATAAAGGTCTTATTGAAATTACTTGGCCTAAAACATGACAGACAAACACTTTTACCTTGTTTTAAATAATTTTGAACATTTACCTATATTGAATTTAGTGAGAATTGTAATGGATACAGAGAGACAATATTTTGCAACTTGTTTTAGAAATTTTACCTTGTCAAAAATGGGGTTGGGGGAAAGCCCTTTAAAAACAAATTATTACAAAACAGTGAAATGTGACTTTAAATGGCTAAAGGAAAAGACCACAGACCCACTGTGAAGCTGATGATGGCCATCCTGCCTGCCTCCTCATCCTTGGTCCCTTTCCATACCTACTCCCAACCCCCAGTTCAGGCTATCAGGTACTACTCTTTCTTCAGGAAAAAGGCATACCACACTTTCTTCCAAGCTAAGATAGTTTTCAAACCTTTCCCCCACCCCCATCTTAAATCAAAGTTCTTTCTTGGAATGTGCTATGTAAAGCAGATAAAAGTAGGATCTCCTTCTTTGGAAGCCAGGATGGTGGCTCCCAAAGCCCCCACAGACTCACTCATCAGGTTTGATCTCCCACTTGGGACCACAACTCCCCACACTCACTCCCCTTTCCACCAGCCCTACCCCAGGCACTCTGAGGAATTCCAGAAAGCCAAGGCTGAAAATCATAGCCTCAAAAGTCAATAACCAATAAGGCTGAATATTATTTTCTCTTATAGAGCTGTGGTATTTTAATTGTGACAAAGAGCAACCCTCTAACTGGAATTTCAGGTAGTAATGGCAAGTTGAAACAAATGGTATTTTGGGGTCAGAGTCTTTTGGCCCACCCCCAAAGCCCTACACCGTAGGTAGTCACCCACTTTTTATCTTCTCAATGGTGGGCTGTACTGTAACTGACAAAGGAAATCTAAAATAAGTTATTTGTAAAGTATAAATATATTAAAATAAGTTATATTTTAAAGTATATATTTTCTGAGCTTAAAAAATGTTTGATTTTTGAACCAGGTACCATTTAGACTGAGGAAGGTTAACAATTATATAAAGTTATTTTCACATAAGTGCATTTTCATTTCCTAGGACAAATGTACTGGCTCCTTATCTATTAAATACTACTTAATGATATCTCTGTTAGGTATTAAAACACATTTTCCTATATGCAGTATAAACATGCTAATTCATTATTAATTTTTCATTGCCTGAATCTCATAATTTCAATCTTTGTTTTGTGACCATCTCCTTATCTAAATATTAAAATTAGACATGTTTACAGCAGTGGCCACAGGACTGGAAAAGGTCAGTTTTCATTCCAATCCCAAAGAAAGGCAATGCCAAAGAATGCTCAAACTACTGCACAATTGCACTCATCTCACATGCTAGTAAAGTAATGCTCAAAATTCTCCAAGCCAGGCTTCAGCAATATGTGAACCGTGAACTTCCAGATGTTCAAGCTGGTTTTAGAAAAGGCAGAGGAACCAGAGATCAAATTGCCAACATCGGCTGGATCATGGAAAAAGCAAGAGAGTTCCAGAAAAACATCTATTTCTGCTTTATTGACTATGCCAAAGCCTTTGATTGTGTGGATCACAATAAACTGTGGAAAATTCTGAAAGAGATGGGAATACCAGACCACCTGACCTGCCTCTTGAGAAACCTGTATGCAGGTCAGGAAGCAACAGTTAGAACTGGACATGGAACAACAGACTGGTTCCAAATGGAAAAGGAGTACGTCAAGGCTGTATATTGTCACCCTGCTTATTTAACTTATATGCAGAGTACATCATGAGAAACGCTGGACTGGAAGAAGCACAAGCTGGAATCAAGATTGCTGGGAGAGATATCAATAACCTCAGATATGCAGATGACACCACCTTTACGGCAGAAAGTGAAGAGGAACTAAAAAGCCTTTTGATGAAAGTGAAAGAGGAGAGTGAAAAAGTTGGCTTAAAACTCAACATTCAGAAAACGAAGATCATGGCATCTGGTCCCATCACTTCATGGGAAATAGATGGGGAAACAACGGAAACAGTGTCAGACTTTATTTTTTGGGGCTCCAAAATCACTGCAGATGGTCACGGCAGCCATGAAATTAAAAGACGCTTACTCCTTGGAAGAAAAGTTATGACCAACCTAGATAGCATATTCAAAAGCAGAGACGTTACTTTGCCAACAAAGGTCCATCTAGTCAAGGCTGTGTTTTTCCAGTGGTCATGTATGGATGTGAGAGTTGGACTGTGAAAAAAGCTGAGTGCTGAAGAATTGATGCTTTTGAACTGTGGTGTTGGAGAAGACTCTTGAGAGTCCCTTGGACTGCAAGGGGATCCAACCAGTCCATTCTGAAAGAGAACAGCCCTGGGATTTCTTTGGAAGGAATGATGCTAAAGCTGAAACTCCAGTACTTTGGCCACCTCATGCGAAGAGTTGACTCATTGGAAAAGACTCTGATGCTGGGAGGGATTGGGGGCAAGAGGAGAAGGGGATGACAGAGGATGAGATGGTGGATGGCATCACCAACTTGATGGACGTGAGTTTGAGTGAACTCCGGGAGTTGGTGATGGACAGGGAGGCCTGGTGTGCTGCGATTCATGGGGTTGCAAAGAGTCAGACATGACTGAGCGACTGAACTGCACTGAACTGAACAGTTGATTGATAACATGCATTTGAGAAAATGTGGATATTCTAAAAACTATTATACAAATATATAAAAATAAAAAAGGTAACAGCACATTTATTTGATTTAATGTACATATAATGTTAATTCACTTAGAGTTAATTTCCTATCTCTAAAGATGACTTTGAATTCTGATTGGATAAAGATTTTTTTCATGGATAATTAGCTTCTCACATAAGAAAAATATTTCATTTTAATTTTCATGTTCTTTGATTTAGGTTAAAAACTTGTACTATAAAATGTAGTTGTGATTTTTTAGCTGATAAATCAGTTGTGTCTGCAACTTTGTAATCCCATGGGCTATAGCCTGCCAGGCTCCTCTGTCCTCCACTAACTCCTGGTGTTTCTTCAGATTCATGATGATTGAGTTAGTGATGCTTATTTTAAAATAGCTTTAAATTTTTTAATATTAAGATTCATATTATTAGATATCTAATCTTAGATATAATGGCAAATGTTGATGTTTGTAATTTAAAACAACATAGGGCATTATGCTATGTGAAATACGTCAGACAGAGAAGGATAAACACTGTGTATCACTTATATGTGGAGTGTAAGAAAGTCAAACTTGTAGGAGCAGGGACTAGAATGGTGGATACTAGGGGCTGAAGCAGGGGGTGGGGGGTGAGGAGATATTGATCAAAGGGCATGAACTTTCAGTCAGAGGATGAATAAATTCTGGGGATCTAATGTTGAGCCTTGTGATCTAGTTACTAATATGTATTATTTGTGTGTGTGTGTGTTAGTCACTCAGTCCGAGTCTGCAACTCCATGGACTGTAGCCTGCCAGGATCCTTTGTCCATGGAGTTCTCCAGGCAAGCACGGTAGAGTGGGTTGTCATTCCCTTCTCCAGGGGATCTTCCCGACCCAGGGATCGAACCCCGGTCTCCTGCATTGCAGGCAGATTCTTTACCCTCTGGGCCATGGGAAGCCCACTCTGTGTTATTTACCTGAGAGTTTTAAAGTGAGTAGATCTTAAATGTTCTCACCACACACACACACACACACACAAACACACACACACAAACACACACAATGGTAACTATGTGATGTGCTGGAGGTATTAACTTACCCTTGTAATCATTTTGAACTGTGGTGTTGGAGAAGACTCTTGAGAATCCCTTGGACTGCAAGGAGATCCAACCAGTCCATCCTAAAGGAGATCAGTCCTGGGTGTTCATTGGAAGGACTGATGCTGAAACTCCAATACTTTGGCCACCTCATGCAAAGAGTTGACTCGTTGGAAAAGACCCTGATGCTGGGAGAGATTGGGCGCAGGAGAAGAAGGGGATAACAGAGGATGAGATGGCTGGATGACATCACTGACTTGACGGACATGAGTTTGGGTAAACTCCGGGAGTTGGTGATGGACAGAGAGGCCTGGCGTGCTGAGATTCATGGGGTCGCAAAGAGTCGGACACAACTGAGCGACTGAATTGAACTGAACTGAAGCATATCAAATCAACATGTTATGCACAAACTTAAACATGTTATATGATAATTATCTCTCAGTAAAGCTGGGAAGAAATCAACTAGAGAGAGATCTAAAGATCTCCTTGCCCCTTGTGAGTAGATTTGCCCAAGGCATGTCACTTAAGGTCTCTGAGACTCACCAGTAAAATCTGGTTGCTTTCAGTATTGAGCTATTTAAAAGTGTGTGTACTCCACACTCTGGATTTTTGTGTTTGTGTGTAGTGGATGTCATGCCAGGCTACCTGGTTTCCCTCTTCACATCTAAGATACACATCCTTCACCTCCAATTGCCACACCTACATTCTTCTTGGACAGTTGCCCTCCCTGTAAGGTTGCTGTTTCTCTGAAGATTAGGCATCCTAATCTAATCCCCTGAGGGCAGTCTGCATCCAATATTTGATTGATGGGCTGTGCAAAGCCTTACTCCCTGGCCTCAATGCTGAATAACTCCGAAGGGCCATCCTAGCTCTAGAGCTCCCACCAGAGGCCTCTGTTGAAACTGCATCACAGTTTGCCTTCTCCCCCTACCTACTCCGGAGAAGGAAATGGCAACCCACTCCAGTACTCTTGCCTGGAGAATCCCATGGACAGAGGAGCCTGGTGGGCTACAGTCCATGGGGTTGCAGAGATGGACACGACTGAGCGACTGACACATCTACCTACTCCTGTTCCCTGTTGCACCTGAGGAAGCTCTGCAGGAAATTTCATGCAGGTAAAACTTGGTCTCAGAGTCTGTTTCCAGGGGACCCCAACCCAAGTCAACATGTAAATTAATATTTTTCCCATCTGTTTAATTATTTCACCTGAAATATGCCAAATAGTGTTATGGGGCTATTTTACATTCCCTTGCTTTTCACCAGACCTCTAGTAGTAGATCATGTTACTGCACAGCCTCTGAACTTTAGGCAGTACACAGAGGTGACATTTTCCTATGATCGCCTCTTGACAGCATTGCATCCTGAGGCAATTTAAAGCTTAGGTGTTTGGCCTTCCACTCAAGCCCAGAAGAGCTTCCTAGGTGGTCTGCCCAGCAGTTATGGAGTTTGGGCACCTTCTGTTCCCTCCACAGCTAACTCTTAACCAGACGTATAGCGCTAAAGGTCAATAAAGGCACCGAAATAGGCCTTATACAAGTCTTTAAATAGATGTCATAAATGATTCCAGGTAAAGTCAAAGAACCACGTCAGCTTAACCTTCCTGTTCAAGTTATCTTCCCCCCATATAGTTTATGGTTTGGTCATGCCTCTATAAAATCTTCACAATAAATATTGTTCTTCTGATAGTTTGTTTTGTGCCTTCACAAATATTGCATATGAAGTTATACTTAAGTTGATTTATGTACACCCATAAATATAGACATCGTACTTTAGAAATATTAGCCTAGCTACAAATTTTATTTCCCAACCCCACTAATAAACAAATTACTCTGGAATGAACAACAGAAACAGACCATTTATAGCCACGTCCATTATTAACACTCTGGTTTGAGCTGCCATCATTCACCCTTCGGATTATCTTTACTCCCTACTTTCTACTCTCCACCCAGCAGCCACAATGCTCCTTTTAAGTCAGATCCTATTACCACTCTGTTCCAATCCCTCCAAAGATCCCCTGTTTTGCTGCCCACCCTTAACCCTCTAATTTCATGTTACTTACTCTCTCTCTCTCACTCTGCTTCCAACACACACATCTTCTTGTGGTTTCTGGAACACTGGGCAGGTTCCTGCCTTAGTTTCTTTGCTCTAGCCTCTCCTTCTGCCTCCGTGCTCTTCTACCAGCTGTCTGCTTGGACAACTGCCTCACCTCCAAGTCTGTACTCAGATATTTCCTATCTTGAAGGCTAGTTCTGATTGCCTGCTTCTTATGGCGACCATACCTTTTCTTTGACCCTGGGTGTTATATCCCTTCCCTGGGGATTTTTTTCTTCTTTGCATGGCACTTATCACTTTCTGGGCTTCCCTGGTGGCTCAGATGATAAAGAATCTGCCTGCAATGCAGGAGACCCAGGTTCGATGCCTGGGTTGGAAAGACCTGCTAGAGAAGGGAATGGCCACCCATTCCAGTATTCTTGCCTAGAGAACCTTATGGACAGAGGGACCTGGAGGGCTACAGTCCATGCGGTCTCAGAGAGTTGGACATGACTGAGTGACTAGCACTTTCTCTTTTCACTACCACCTTCTAAACCCCTCCTAAGATACATTTACCATGATGCCAATGAAACCTTAGCTTCAAGGCCCCTTTCCTAGGCCCCTTCCAAAACCCTGGGAGAAACCCTAGCAATGGACACATGTTTCTCTACAATTTGCAAATATATGTTAACTACAATTGACTGAAACTATTGTCTGTTTCCACCCTGCCTTCGTCTCTGTCACATTTTCCCTTGTACCAGGTGGAGCTGAAGTGGCTGCAGGCATTTTTGAGGTCTGGCTAAGGGGAAACTGAATTGAGGAAACATTTAGTTTGAGCATGTGCTCTGCTTAGCCACTCAGTTGTGTCCCACTTTTTGTGACCTCACAGACTGTAGCCTGCCAGGCTCCTCTGTCCATGGGGATTCTCCAGGAAAGAATACTGGAGTGGGTTGCCATGCCCTCTTCCAGGAGATCTTCCCAACCCAGGGATCAAACCCAGGTCTTCCGCACTGCAGGCAGATTCTTTACCATCTGAGCCACCAGGGCATAGTGAGATGTAATTAATGGTTTGCAGTCACTTCCCGTACTGTTCAGGTAGTGCTAAGCCACCCTGGTAGAGAAGAGCTTCTAGGAAGATGGCTACTGCCTGCTGGCCATAGAGTGTCCTGCTTTTTGACTGTAAACTAGAGTGCCTGTCACCAGAGTATATGGGTGGTGGAGGAAAAACATGGTGTGAAATTAACAAAGCCAAGAAATTTGTAGAAAAGCCTTCCTCATTTTACAACTCGTATTGTAAAGCAAACTAATCAAGTTTTTCCCAATTTGACATCAATCCTAAAAGTTTTTATGAAATGGTCAACCAAGCTGTGACATCTATAGACATTTTTCTAATCAATAATGATTTTTTTGATTAACCATGCAAGAGCAAAGGTGGAATTATCTTCCTATTCTCCTTACAGAGAATGTTAGAAGATTATCATATGAAGAGGTGATAGAAGACAATTCAGCCAAAAAACATACATTGGATAATAAATTAATGAAAATACTTAGTAACTTTTTCTGGATTTTGTCCTTTTTTTTTTTTTGCTATGCATGAGCTTTTTAATATGTGTAAATTGTGATTTCTCATTTGAAATGAATATTTTATATCTAGGTTTGCATTTGTAATTTTACATTCATTTTGTTAAAGAAAGTCCACCAAGATGTATAAACTTCAGGCCTCACAAGACCTGATGTTTCCTGACCGTGCTGAATGATTTACTAACTTGTTCTGTCAAGAATCTTAGTTTGCTGGTGTTTCTTCAGCACCTGAGCAGTGATTGGCACATAGTAGTCACTCAATAAATACTTTTTGAATGAATGAATTAACAACATTACAGTGAGACATTAACATTAACCTAATTTAATTCTGCTGAAGAAAAGTTCATGTTGACATGAAAGAAAGTCATTCATGGAACACTCCTCCTTGAAACTCTGTGCAACTAAGGGCCTAGAAGTAAATTTCAGCTTGGGGAATTTTTACTTTTATAGAAATTCAGAAAAAAAAAAAAAAACACATTATATGAATGACTAGTGGAGGACAGATTTCTTTCACTTAAGCGACTAAACTTTTGCTTCAGCACTAAAGCACCTCTTTTTTCTTTATGCCATCATAGGAATTTTAGAGGCCAGAGCTTTTTTATTTGAGAACACTTCTTTTTCTGGATGTAGAAGAAAGGGCTTATTAGCATTAGTGAAGGACGCAATAAGCTAATGAAGGTCTTAGGTGTCATCCAGGTCCTATTTGCTTTCTCAGTTTGATGGTTAGCCCTCACACAGCTATTTTCTAGAATATAATTTGCTGCACTCTGAGACCATGTGGGGCAAGTCTTAACAAAGAAACGTCAACAAATTGTCCAAACTGAGCTTTTGTCAACACTGACCTTGCAGAATGCATGCCACCTAGAATTGTGAGCATCACTGCTAAACGGCTCTGTTGTTTTAAGAGTTTTGTTCGATTAGGACCCTGAAGAAATTGTTGGGACAGTAAGATTCTCCTCCCACATTATTTCCCATAGGTTTGAAGGCAACAGTTGGGTTTTACATAGTTCCTGGCTAAAGTAGAGAGATTTCTTGCTCAGAACTGTATCTTTTCTCAGAAAAGAGGTTTAAAAAAATCCCCTTTAGCAAAAGCTACTGTAGAGTGTGGAGTATCAGTGTGCCGAGGCTGACAGCTGCACCATCTCCAGTAGACCATCAGCACAAAGAAAGGCATGGGGTGGAGAGAACCCCTCCATTCTTGAGCATTATTTCTCTTTTTCTATATAAATTTTTTTTTTTTTTTTTGCCTAGAGCCTGAGGAAGTGTTATTGAAGCACATTATTTCCTAGATCAGGTTCAGTTCAGTTTAGTTGCTCAGTCGTGTCTGACTCTTTGCGACCCCATGAATCACAGCACGCCAGGCCTTCCTGTCCATCACCAACTCCTGGAGTTCACTCAAACTCATGTCCATTGAGTCGATGATGCCATCCAACAATCTCATCCTCTGTTGTCCCCTTCTCCTCCTGCCCCCAATCCCTCCCAGCATCAGAGTCTTTTCCAATGAGTCAACTCTTCGCATGAGGTGGCCAAAGTATTGGAGTTTCAGCTTCAGCATCAGTCCTTCCAATGAACACCCAGGACTGATCTCCTTTAGGATGGACTGGTTGGATCTCCTTGCAGTTCAAGGGACTCTCAAGAGTCTTCTCCAACACCAC